>NW_015169785.1:197146-248634 GCF_001447785.1 Gekko japonicus | reverse complement strand
GACCAGTACCGTCTCCGTCCCGTGGCCCGGGCGAAAGCCGGACTGGAAGGGATCGAGGATGGAAGCCTCATCCAAGTAGCCCTGTAGCTGTGATGCCACCGCCCTCTCAATAAGTTTGCCTAAATAAGGCAAATTGGAGACTGGCTGATAGTTGGCCAATTCGGCCGGGTCCAAAGATGGTTTTTTCAAGAGAGGATGGACCATCGCTTCCTTGAGTGCTCTGGGGAACCGTCCCTCAATGAGGGACTTGTTGACAATCTCCCGCAGAGCACCTCGAAACCCCTCATGGCCTGCTTTAACCAGCCAGGAGGGGCACGGATCAAGGTCGCATGTGGTTGGGCGCACAGATACGCTTCCTCCAGGCTGAGTGGGTCAAAACACACTAAACCCGGCCCAAAAGACGTACAAGGGGCCTCAAGTTCCCTAACTGTTTCAATTGTGGCGGGGAGGTCACGGCAGAGTGCCAAGACTTTATCTGCAAAATAGCTCGAAAATGCCTCACAGCCGATATCCAATTCCCTAGCATTTTGCCTGCTCTGAGGCAGAGCTGTCAAAGACCGAATCACACTAAATAATTGGGCCGGGTGTGAGCTAGCAGATACAATCGAGGTTGCATAGAAATCCCTCTTTGTGGCCCTGACTGCCATCACATAGGATCTCATAAACGTCCTGTGG
Organism: Gekko japonicus; assembly: GCF_001447785.1. Taxonomy (NCBI): domain Eukaryota; kingdom Metazoa; phylum Chordata; class Lepidosauria; order Squamata; family Gekkonidae; genus Gekko; species Gekko japonicus. Next base: position 247,959 of record NW_015169785.1, on the reverse strand, counting down.
GATGTTCTTGACACTTCGTCTCTCTAGCCATCTCAGGTGCCACGGTCTCTCTAGCCATCTCAGTTCTCGCTTCAGCAAGCGCAGCTCCTGGGTATACCAGGGCGCTCGCCTATCATGAGTGCGGAGAGGGTGCCTGGGAGCGATCTCGTCGATAGCTGAGGAGAGTCGGCAATTCCAATCCTCCACCAGCTCTTCTAACGAGCTGCCAGGGGGCCTCGGATCCCGCAGAGCAAACATTGATGGGTAGCCATGTGTGTGAACAAGATCTTGGAGTATGGGTGGACCGTAAATTAATGAGCAATCAATGCGATGCGGAAACAAAAAAGGCTAATGCGATCTTAGGTTGTATCAACAGAGGCATAACATCCAAATCGCAATATGTGATAGTCCCGCTGTAAACTGCATTGGTCAGGCTGCAACCGGAGTATTATGTACACTTCTGGAGGCCTCACTTCAAAAAGGATGTGGACAGAATGGAGCAGGTACAGAGGAGAGCAACGAGGATGATCGGGGGCCTGGAGACCAAGCCCTAGGAGGAAAGGCTGAGGGACTTGGGAATACTTAGTCTGGAGGAGGTTAAGGGTGGACATGATTACTCTCAGGCCTGTAGCCAGGATTCTGTGTTTTGTGGGGCAATTTTTTTTCTGGTGGTGCTGAATTCTCAATGCAGAAAGAAAAGCCATTTAGCCAATAGAAAGCTGCTACCAGGATGGATCTCTAAACTGCATGCTGTCAACCACTTTAGATGACAGTTCTCAGCTGCTGCAAGTTAATCACTTCTGCCAGCCTAAGCAACTATTCTGAACAAGCTGGCAGGTGAGGATGATGACTTCTATAGTCAAGAAAGATAACACTTAAGCAGAAAAACTTTCTTAAAAGAGACCAGTTTCTTGACACAGTTAGAAGGGATTTTAGAGGTCACCTACTCCAACCCCCTTGCTCAGTGCGGGAATTAGTCAACTACAGCACCCCACTCTGGTTAAAGGAGCACACGCCTTTAAAAATATGTTTTAAATGATTGGAAAAAGCATTTACAGGAGAAATTCTTGTGGGGCTATGCGTTTAAGAAAGGGGATGGCACTCCCAAAAGCCCCACTGCAGCCATGGGTTTGGTTGCTCTCTTTAAGTGTTTGAAGAGCTATCACTTAGAGGAGGGCGGGGCGATGTTCCTGTTGGCAGCAGAGGATAGGACTCGCAATAATGGGTTTAAATTAAGGGTGGGAAGGTACCAGCTGGATATTAGGAAAAACTATTTTACAGAAAGAGTTGTTCAACAGTGGAATCAGCTGCCTGGGGAGGTGGTGAGCTCCCAGGCTTCCCAAGTACTTACAGTGATTCGGCGGGGGACACAGACGTCCTTGCAGGATCATTCCTGCGGGGACAACAGACAACGCCGCACCATGCTGTCGCCAGGAAGTGATGCTGGGTGACGCTCTGGCAATGGGGCTGGAAACTCGATGGTACCATCGAGTTTTCAGTCCCACTGCCAGAGCGTCACCCAGCATCACTTCCTGGCAACGGCATGGTGTGTTACAGGGAGGAAAATGGTCCGGCTGGGGAACATGTTTCCCCCGCCGGATCACGGTAAGTACTTGGGAACCCTATGAGCTCCCCTTCACTGGCAGTCTTTAAGCAGTGTCTGGACAACTTGTCAGGGATGCCCTAGGCTGATTCTGCATTGAGCAGCAGGTTGGACTAGATGGCCTGTATGGCCCCTTCCAACTCTGTGATTCTATGAGTCCATGCCTTTGGGCTGTAGAAAGTGACTCCTCCCACTAAACAATTGCTCGGAATGCTTAGTGCAAAAAATTACATCCTTTAAAAGCTGAACTCAAAATAAAATCAAGCAAACTACGCTTACAATCTTTTAAAAAACTGACCCCTGCATACAAACATGAAAACCCTTGTGATTTTTTTCACACCGGTGAAGTGCAAAAGAGACACGATAGAAATGGGCACATTTTCAGCTGCAGAAATGCCATTGCTGCATCTTTACTTTATCCTATAGTCAGGCCCGAGGCTTACCAGGTGCCCACTAAAGGTGGGCAACCTAGTATGGCTACTGCCTGCCTACACTCAGCTGGTCAGTGGATGGAAGCAGGCTGATGTCATTGTTCAGTGACAACAATTGCTCCTCCCCCCTGCAGTAAGTACCAGCAGACCCCCCACCTCTTGCCAGCTCCTAGCCCCCCTTCACAATGACAATTATGTTGGCACTGAAGAGGCAGCCAGAGAATTAAAAGGAGAGGTAGGCAGAGTGAGCCAACAGAGAACAGATTTTAGGGTTCCATTAAAGGGCAACAAACTGCCATTTGGTTTATTATTATATTTTTACCAGCCTGTAAGGTGTTAACTGGGTTTTCTCCCTCAGGTCCCAAATCATCCCTTGGTCTGTCTCTGGCTAAGGAATGTGGCCATGTGTCAATTCAGGCTATCAACATTCCAGCATACTTACAAGAAAGCACATAAAGTCAAGGGCCAGGACAGTAGGCACCCCTCCGAAGGGCAACCCTTGCAGCACAGTGCTGCGAATGCGGGCACTGTAGCAGTAATCCTTGGTGCTGTTGTTGCAGTTGGAGGATTTGCAGGGGGCCCCTGCCGTGCCCAGGGTGGCTATCACAAAGGGAAGCATCTCTATTACTTCATCGTCTTACCTGCGGAAGGAAGAGAAAAGACCAGTCAGAAGCAAGCAAGAGAATCCCGCCCATCTGGCCCCTCACAGAAGAAGAAAGCCACGGAGGATCTTCAAGGACCAGCTTTCCCACTTTCATCTCCCAGCTCCTCGGGCTTCTCTTCAGTGCTGTAGAGCAGGGGTGTTGAACTCATTTCTTATGAGGGACGGAACTGACATAAACAAGACCTTGTTGGGTTGGGCCATGTGTTTCATAAAATGTAATGCCAGGTAGCGGAGATATAAACTTTATAAAGGACACAAACACAAAGATTTTTTTGTACTTAAAATAAAAATATGCTTAAAACATTAGCTCTATAAGCTGCAAACGTACTTTTGATTATTTGACATTCACCACAGAAATCTCATGCTCACAGTTCTGAGTCTAGGACCCAGGTTAAAACATGAAATGGCTGAGCGATTGAGAGAGTCTGGCAAAGCAAGCTATGATGCAGCAGCAGTAGCAGAACTGGAAGCATGAGATGGCCAGTTCCACTGCGGGCCTGATAGAAGCCCTCCAGGGGCCTGATCCAGCCCCTGGGCCACATGTTTGACACCCCTGCTATAGAGGCTCAAATGAGATACTGGTTGTATATTTTTTATTTGGCAAGCTTTAAGAACATAAGAACATGAGACACCAATGTTGGATCAGGCCAAATGCCCATCCAGTCCAACACTCTGTCACACAGTGGCCAAAAATACCAGGTGCCATTAGGAGGTCCACCAGTGGGGCCAGGACATTAGAAGCCCTCCCACTGTTGACCCCCCCAAGCACCAAGATGACAGAGCATCACTTGCCCCAGAGCCCCTATCTATACCTTGTGGCTAATAGCCACTGATGGACCTCTGCTCCATATGCTTATCTAATTCCCTTTTGAAGCCGTCCATGCTTGCAGCCGCCACCACTTCCTGTGGCTTTGGTTTAGCTTAAAAATGAAGTCGAAACAGGTTACTGGATTGAGAAGCCTGGCAACCTTCAGTGCAAGAGGGCATCCTTTCAGTGCCGGAAACTATCAAAAGTTGAGGTAAATAGAAAACTGTGCAGCTGGTAAGAAGGTGCTCATGACTCCCTCCCGTTGTGCAACATGGGATAAAACTGAAGATTTCTAAAGTGGTGAAATTAGTTCCTATGCTCACGAACACCCAAGGAGATTCTCACTGAAGGATGCACATCCATTCTAGCACCCTGTTTTCTAGAGCTATCAGTCAGAGGCCTCCAAGGAACCCCAAGCAGGGGAGGTAATAGCTAGCTCATGAATGTTTACTTGAGAAATTATTTCCTCATTGTATTAATGTTCAATGGAAAGAGGTATTTTCTTGAAATATGAAATTTTTACCAAATAACATCTCTGGACTTAAGCTCACTGTTTTTTGCCCCAACAAGTCTTACCTTATTCTGCCCCAACAAGTCTTACCTCTCCTATGGCATTTACCCAAGTGCCCTTCCTTTTGTTAGTCACACTACAGGATTAATATGTTCACAGATGGCCAGATTAAAACATGAAAAGGAACATGTTACAATGCTAAAGACTGGAAGGAAAACTGCGGTGTACTCATGACATCAGACACTCTGTAAAAGTAACTAATTAAAAAAAAAATCATGCAGAGTCCATAAAGCAGTTTTTATGCATTCTGGAACATCTCACTAGTTTGGAAACACTCAAGAGATCTACAAAGGGTATTCGGCCATTTTCTTAAATGCTTTAGTATTGAACTAAGAATGTGAAATGATCCTAATCCTGACATTTGTATGCTCTCACACACACACCCAGCACACAAGTGAAATTATTCTATGATAGTGCAGGAAAACCCAACACTAGCCAAGTGTACAATTTGTTCTGTACAACTGGACAGAACACATGGACACAGCTTCTCCTTTTCTTTAAGTGGAGACCAAATAATTTGCAAAAAAAGAAGGAAGTAGCTACTTCGAGTCCAAGGGAATGAGAAAAAGTGTGAACATTTGTGCTTCTTAGAGCAATTCTGAAGCCTACTTAACGTCTAAATCTAACCACAGAACAAATGGGAATGACAGACTCCTTAGATCTAGCGTGGAACAATGACGAATGCCTAGAAAAATAGAGCCACTTGTCCAAGTTTCACACAGTCCCAGCCTGAAAACCACATCAGCATCCCAGCAGCACTATTTTCTGGTTGGTAATGATTTATGCTTTGCTGCAGAGCCTGTGCTGTTATATCACATGACCTCTTCCCCACCTTTCCCAAGTTAATGTCTAAGGACCTGAATGAGGCAGGCTTACATGGACTCAAGCTGGTAGAGAATGGTAAACAAAAAGCCACGCAGAGTATTGATTGGCAAGCGGGGTCTTCAGGGAATCACCACAAGGCTGGGACTTCACTTACTTAATAGGAGACACAAAGGATCTGGGAAGGGAGCCAGGTAGCACATTAAATTAAATCCAGGAGATGAAGCAAGAAGATAGGGAGATGCTGCCATAGCTATGGATGAATGATGAGACACACACACACAAAAAAGCAGAACGGCAGCACTGAGCTTTGGGACAGCGAGTGGGAGCAAATACTGCAAGATTCCATTTGGTAAAATTAATGAGACAGATACCAGTGGGAAGCCAGAGGGATGGAGAAACTGTGAGTAATCTGGGAGGAGAGGAGAGTGTGTGGACAGCAGGTGTGGAGAGATGGGAATCGGCAGAGCTTTTCAGTGGCGAGAAGGAGACTCTGATGAGACAGGGGCACCACTGGGGCAAGACTAAATGCACAGAAGCTCTTATTCAGGAGCCTAGACATGGTTCTAAAATACGAGGCACACATTTATGGGAAGGGGATTTTGGTACCCAGCATTAGCCAAGGCTGACACACATTTCACAAGGAGGTTCTCCTATACAACCTTTGATCATAGGAGGCTGTGACCCATGTGAGAGTGCAAGCAGGGGTGCATCCTTTGGGATGTGGAGCAGCCACCCTGCACAGAATTTCTATAAAGCCCAATTCAATGAACAGGATGGATATATGTACAGCATTTATACAGCCTATTGAATAAATGCTCAGAGTACTTCTTATGAATTCCCAGTCATCTCTGAACAGTTCTGCAAGGCAATGCAACATTAGCAACCCCATACCACAGAAGCATGTTCGTTGCATCTATGACACTGTCTAACCATCTCATCTTTTGCCGTCCCCTTCTAGCTGACAGCTAGTGCAGTGTGGTGGTTAGAGTGTCTGATCCGGATCTAGGAGATGCTGGTTCAAGTCCCCACTCTGCCATGGAAGCCTGCTAGATGACCTTGGGCCGAGACACACATACTCAGCCTAACCTACCCCACTGATTTTTTTGTGAGAACAAAGTGGAGGAGAAAAGAATGATGAAAGCCACTTTGGGATCCCACTGGAGAGAAAGATGGGGTATAAATGAAGTACCGCAACCCTAGAGTCGGACTTGACTGGCTTTCGAGCAAGGGAACCTTTACCTTTTACCTTTACCACAGAAGCAGGGCAGATATTGGCTTGCTTAAAGACACCCAGAAGTTTTGAGCCAGGGGCTTCTAGCTGACAGATAGTGCAGTGGGGTGGTTAGAGTGTCTGATCCGGATCTAGGAGATCCTGGTTCAAGTCCCCACTCTGCCATGGAAGCCTGCTAGATGACCTTGGGCCGAGACACACATACTCAGCCTAACCTACCCCACTGATTTTTTTGTGAGAACAAAGTGGAGGAGAAAAGAATGATGAAAGCCACTTTGGGATCCCACTGGAGAGAAAGATGGGGTATAAATGAAGTAGATAAATACTTCTTTACAAAGCAAGTGTTTAAAATGTGAAATTCACTGCCAGAGGATGTAGTGATGGCCACAAGAATGGACAACTTTAAAAGCAGCTTAGATAGATTCATCAAGGATAGGTCTGTCAGTGGCTACTAGCCATGGTGACTGAGGGGAACCTCCAAGTTCAGAGGCATCTAGCCTCTGAATCCCAGTGCCAGGAGGCAACACTAGGGGAAGAACTTGGCTTCCAAGCCCTGTTGTTGGCCCTCCAGATGACCTGATTGCCCACTGTGTGAGACACGATGCAGGACTAGATGGACCACTGGTCTGATCCAGCAGGGTTCTTCTTATATTAACAGATAACACTCTTTACCATCACAATGTAACACAGTACTAGCCATGGACCCCAATCCAGCAGGGATTCCATTATGTTGTTGATTTGGCGTAACAGCTGATTTAAGCTCTTGTAATCCCCAGTGAGACTGTTTCCTTTTTCTTGTGAAGTCAGGATACATGCAGGGAGGGCTGAATGAACGAATCATTCAGAGAATAATCAGGCAATATGGTGCTGGTGGCTTAACAGTGCAATGGCAACTTACCCTTTAGACCAGTCCGCAATTAACCCTAATGACAACATTAGAAAATGCTTTCTCCTTAAAAAGCAAGCTACAAGTCTCTGTAAATCAGTGCCAGAACAGGGCCCTGATCACCAGCCATGTATCTGAGTTTCCTTGCATTGCTTTCTCCTTAAAAAGCAAGCTACAAGTCTCTGTAAATTAGTGCCAAAACAGGGCCCTGACCATGTATCTGAGTTTCCTTGCATCTTGGGGTTACTTGGTTACACCAATGACTTCCTTCAAGATCTTTCCATGGAACTTTGAAAACTACATGTTAAATAGTCTCATCCTACTTGGTCACAGTGACATGGATGAATGGTTATTATGGCCAATTAGGTACAAATCAGAAGTTCAAAGTTCTTTGAGAGAGACAGCCAAGATACCAGAGCAAAGAAGGATATTTGGTGAGACAGCAGTTTAAATTCCCCTGGGCCAGACCGGTTTTGCTCAGTGATCAAGGGAAGGTGAATCTAGAGGTTCATGCCCCAAACCAGCTTGTGTGGGGTGTTACGATATGAGCCTATGTTTGTGTTTCTGTATAGTGGTGATGCTGTCTATGTGTGTCTATGCATTGTGTATTCAGGGACTGCTGTTTGGTTGTGTTGCTTTGTTCTGCATCTCATGCTTGCCTAGAAATAGGCTGGCCTGAGGCTGCCGTTGCACATACGGACCATGTGCGTCCCTGGAATGTATCCCATGACTCTTTGGGATGGAGAAGACACCGCGCCATTGCACCCACTTGGAGAGCTATGGAAAATCCCCAGCGAACCCCGGCATTCTTGGAATGGAAAGAGCAAGTGACCCTACTCCCTTAATCTGGTTTGGAGATCTAAAGACAATAGCGTTTATGGCTTTGGAGCAGGAACCAGATCTGCAAATCAAGAGGGTGTCCATGGGAACGGAAGATTCACACCTTGCCAAAAGGCACCTTTGATGTAGAAGTAGGATCTACATATTGCCACCACCCCTCAGGAGAGCGTCATCCCCCTCGTCATCCCCGGTTCTTCTTATATTAACAGATAACACTCTTTACCATCACAATGTAACACAGTACTAGCCATGGACCCCAATCCAGCAGGGATTCCATTATGTTGTTGATTTGGTGTAACAGCTGATTTAAGCTCTTGTAATCCCCAGTGAGACTGTTTCCTTTTTCTTGTGAAGTCAGGATACATGCAGGGAGGGGTGAATGAACGAATCATTCAGAGAATAATCAGGCAATATGGTGCTGGTGGCTTAACAGTGCAATGGCAACCTACCCTTTAGACCAGTCCGCAATTAACCCTAATGACAAGATTAGAAAATGCTTTCTCCTTAAAAAGCAAGCTACAAGTCTCTGTAAATTAGTGCCAAAACAGGGCCCTGACCATGTATCTGAGTTTCCTTGCATCTTGGGGTTACTTGGTTACACCAATGACTTCCTTCAAGATCTTTCCATGGAACTTTGAAAACTACATGTTAAATAGTCTCATCCTACTTGGTCACAGTGACATGGATGAATGGTTATTATGGCCAATTAGGTACAAATCAGAAGTTCAAAGTTCTTTGAGAGAGACAGCCAAGATACCAGAGCAAAGAAGGATATTTGGTGAGACAGCAGTTTAAATTCCCCTGGGCCAGACCAGTTTTGCTCAGTGATCAAGGGAAGGTGCTCAGTGATCAAGGGAAGCTTGTGTATTTCCTGGAGGAGTTGGCATAACAGGGGGTGGGTTAGAGAAACATTGGGCAAGGGCCACTTCATGGGTTACTTTTTCCTTACCAATTAAAATTGTGTGATGATGATGATGATAATCACTTGAAGAAAGAAACAGAGGGGCTCATTCCAGCTGCATAAGAGCAGGTACTCGAAACAAACAGAATGAAAGCCAAGATTCAGAAGACCAGTGAAAACAGCAAATGTCGACTTTGCAAGACAAAGGATGAAACACAGAGTCAGTGCCTGCTCAAACTGACTATAAAGAACATCGCAATACAGTTGCAGCTATGTTGCACTGGAATCTTTGCAAGAAGTATAGCTTACCACCAGACAGAAATTCATGAGAACACAAACCAGACAAGATCATGGAGAATGATGAAACAAAGATCCCTTGGGACTTCCAATTACAAACATATAAACACTTGAAGCATAACACCCCTGATATCACAACTTTAGGGAAAAAAAATGAGAAATAGCATTTGGATCATTCACACTGCAATCCCAGGAGACAGCAAAATAGATCAGAAAGAACAGAAGGTTACAAAATACCAAGACCTACAAATAGAGTTAGAGTGCCTCTGGGAGAAGGTTACCATTGTGCCAGTTGTCACTGGAGCCCCTGGATTGCCTAGAAGTCTTAAGAAACACCTGGACATTGTGGCCATTAAACAAATAACACCAGCTCAGCTCCAGAAGGCAGTGTTGTTTGGAACAGCAAGAATCCTGAGAAGATATGTCTGCGATTTCTAAGAACTTGGCTAGATCTCGAATTGCTGAACACCATCTACCACTCAAATATATGACTGTGACAATTCATCACCATCACTATCCCCTAGCTCCTATGAAATGTGCTTTTTTCTGTCCCCATTTGAAATGTTGATATCAGAGATTTAAAGAGTTGCATGGAGAAAACAAACAAACATGGATGTGGATGCACTGGGTAGAGGGGTCCTGGATGACAAGGCTTCTGTGCCAATGGAATTTCTCCTGATGGGAAAGGGGAGGCCATTTTTGCCTCTTCACTGCAACAGCCCTCTAAATGTGCTAAACAAAAACAACCCCCCTATGTAGTCCAATTTCTGTGACTCTAAGCTACAGATTCTCAGCTCCTGTCAATAGGTCAAAGGTCAGAAGCTAGGGTGATCAGCAGCTACTGCAGAACTCACAGAGGCAGATACAGAGCCTTGCACTAAGGAAGCATGGCCTCCATTCCAGCCCACATTTCTGATTTCTATCCCACCCTCCCCACAAGTGGGCTCAGGGTGGGTTACAAAGTCACATAAAGATCGTGACAACAGTAACAATAAATATGAGTTTAATAATAAAATCAATATTAAAATCACCTGTGCAGCAAACCAGAATGAGCTTGCCTTGATAACATAACATGGGCCTGGGTAATGCAGTGAGATGCCACAGTACCTCCATTGCCAAGTGTAGTGGATCCTGTTGAGTGGAAGAGATTGCCATTCACACAATTCTTTGAGTAATGCTACCAGGTCCCCCCATTTATTTAGGGCATTTACACCCAGGTTTTCTATTTAATTAAGTATACAAGGCGTCTTACAAGAAATATTGACAGTGTAAGTATAAAGAAGCACTGACTGTATAATTAAGACAATAGATAAACACACAGTAGTACAATAAACATACAAAATTGACAGCTTGCAAGCTCACAACTCACCAGTTCGTTTCAATTGTGCCAGTCTGTGCATTGCCTTGAAAATGTCCTGGCTCTTGTACACAATGGGCCAGTATTACATTTTTTTTTTGTATTTTTGTACTTCTTTTATGTGCACGTGTGTGTACCTGGAAGTCATGGCGGCCTCTGGTGCTGACCCCTACTGGGGGCCTGGAGGATATTCAGAGAGGTGGCTGAATAAAGCCTGCCCCTGCCTTCCAGCTCTGGTATTCCAAGGAGGTCTCCCATCCAAGGACTTGCCAGAGTCGACCCCGCTTAGCTTCCGAGATCTGACGAGATCAGGCTTGTCTGGGCTATCCAGGTCAGGGTGGTGAGTGTTCCAATCTTGATAAGACTCATCCTGGTTGGCTGGCTGGGGAATGTGGTCTACTAATATTTAGCACTGACTGGCAACAGCTTTTCGTGGGAAACAGCTATTCCCTATATTTCACATGGGAAGCACCCAAGGCATTCTGTTACCACCTTAAAATTCACATTTTTCCCCAGTAAAAGAACTTCAAAAGGAAGTTACAGCATAAAACGGATGAGCTAGGTCCTATTGAGAAATCTGACTATTTTCCAAAGCTTAAAGAAAGACCAGGCATTTCTCACTCATAGCAGTATGACTTAGGAGGCTGTGACCAACTGTGAATGGTCACTGTACTTATCTTGACCACACTTGAATTCTGCATAATAATACCACACCCTGTACTAAATTCATTTCATGGCCTCTTGACCCCACCAATCACACTTTTTTATTCAGACTGAAGAAAAAATGAAGATACGTTTCATGCATCTGATAAAGAGGATTTAGTCTAAAAAGACTTATGTTGCAGTGCACCTATTTATCTCTAAGGTGCCACAAGACTCTCTTCATTTTAATAGGGCTGCAAACTCTGGGTTGGGAAATTCCTGGAGATTTTTTTTTTGGGGGGGTGGAACGCGGGGAAGGCAGGGGGCATAATGCCATAGAGTCCAACCTCCAAATCAGCCATTTTCTTCAGGGGAACTAATCTCTCTACTTGGGAAATCAGTTGCAGTTTTAGGAAATCTTGAGGCCACACCTGGAAATTGGCACTCCTACTTATTGATCACATGGATGCAATCGGACCCATAAAGGGTGACTAGCTTGCCTGCCTAAATGGTACAAGGCTTTTGTACATTAATTGCTAAAGGACGAGGTCACACAGGAAAAACAGCTGTTCTGGGGAGACACATGTTGACAAAGTTTTTCATGCAAATCCTGTGAATGCCTGGGGTCTCAAATAGGCGGCAGAAACCCGCTTGCGAGGCAAGGGAAATGTTGGCCTCCTGTCTGGTGCCATGTGCTGACATCACTGCAGGTGGCAGTGCTACAGTATACAGTCCAGCAGGCATCAGGTGACATGTGGTGCTAGCAGGGTCCCACCTGCCCCTATAAAGCTAAAATACAGTTGTGATGCTCTGTTGGATTAATTTTATAAGAGCCCTTTTCAGGTATTATGCTTGACCAGAAATACAGGTAGAAATTGTTAAACACAATCCTCTCAATATGTTCCATTGCCATCTGTTTGAACGGGGCAATGCACATAGTTTCAACCTCGGTACAAGAATACCAGTACCCTGGAAAAACAATGCTCTGGTCTGCATGTTCGGAATCTGGAATATGCACACATTGCTCCTTTCAGACAAAATGGCAACTGCGCATATCGGGAGGATGTGTACAGCTCATTCTCCCTGTACACATGTAATACCTGGAAAAGGCTACCTGTGGTCAGGTAGGGTATTGCAATGGTTGTATGAGCAACACCCTGACCTGGCTAGCCTCAGCTAGCCTGATTTCATCAGATCTCAGAAGCTAATCAGGGTTGGCCTTGGTTAATATTTGAATAGAAGACCACCCAGGAAACTCAGAATCGCTATGCAAGAGGTGGGCAATGGTAAACTATCTCTGAAATTCTCTTGCCTTGAAAACCCCATGAGGGTTTGCCATAAGTCAACCGTGACTTAACCATGCAATCCCATCTCCCCACCAATGTTCCCTCTAAGCTGTGGAGTCTTCTGAGCAAAAAGTCTACTTTGTGAGCTACTGGCATTCAAGCTGTGAGCGAGCAATTTGGCTACTGCATAAATTAGTTTGCTCCAGAGCCATCCTTCCTGAGCTGAGACAAAAATGTGTGAGCCAGAGGCTAAAAAACTGTGAGCTAGCTCACACTAACTCAGCTTAGAGGGAACACTGCTCCCCACCCTCTGTCACTGAACCTGGCATAGCTCCAGGCCCCAACACCCACCTGTGAGCCTGGTAGCATCCGGCAGCTCCCAGGCCTGGAGTGGCTCCCAGTGTCTGCTGTGGCTGGGCCCAGAGTGGCTTCCTGCATTGGCTGCTGCCAGCTCTACCAATAAGTGCACTGTCTTTTTAATTTGGGGGGAAATTAAAGCCCCAATGTATTTTTAAACATTTCAGATCTTTCTGCAAACTTTCTACTATGAACTTCTATCCAGTTTCTCTGAATGTCATGTCAGTGTGTTGAATTGTTTTACAGAATATATGTATTTTTATTTATGTTTTGTATTTATGTTGCTGCCAAGGAAGGGGCAGGAAAAAACCAGAATGAAATATATCCTGTCCTTATATATAATTGAGTTTTGGTCCCACAACATTCTATGCTTGCCAAAATCAGTTGGCTCTGTGATGTGTCAATCACAAGGTGTCTCTATCCACTGACTGTGTTGCCTGAGTTCTCTCCCACCCACTGCAGCCTAGGCCACTCTTCTCTGATTGGGCCAGCGTTTCAAGGTCATTTGCATATGGAAGCTGATTGGACCTCACTCAATTCCACACCTCAAACTCCCCCCCCCACGAGACAGTTGGAACTGTCACTTGCATATGCAACCTGGTGTATTCTGAGGTAAAATATGTCCTCACTCACAACACATCACTTCCCCTTCAAAAGAAACAAACCCAATAAGAGGGGGACCTCAGATACAATGCCATAGACCCCACCTTCCAGAAAAGCTGTTGCCAATCTCCAGGTGACAGCTGGAGAGCTCTTAAAGCTCTGGTGCTAATTCATAGTGCTGGGGATGTGTTGCATTCTGGCAGGGGATGCTGTGATTGTAGAAAATGAATTATCAACAGAGTAGTGTTTTCATCAATCTGTCTTTGTTGGCAACCCTAGGCCCGTCAGCACTCTCAGGATTACTTCATGCCTCCTGACTGGGATTACTTCACTAGCCCTGGCTGCTTGTTCCTCTTCAGCAGGAGCCTCCCTATGGAAGTTGCCTGGGTGATTTTGGACCAGCCCCAGACTTTCTGCCTAACCTACCTTGCAGGGTTGCTGTACAGATCACAAAGTAGAAGAGAAGAATGAAGTAAGCTGCTTTGCTCCCCACTAACGAGAAACACAGAACTTTGCCTAGGAAGAGGCTGCTGAGAGAGAAGGAGATAAAGTTGCCAACTTTAGGTATGGAAATTCCTGGAGTTTTAAGGGGTGGAGCCTGGAGAGGGTGGGGTTTGAGAAGGGGGGTGGGACCTCAGACAGGTACAATGCCATAGACTCCACCCTCCAAACCAGCCATTCCCTCATGGGGATCCATTGTTGCCAATCTCCAGGATCAGTTCCCCTGGAGAAAACGTTAAGTTCTGTGTCATACCCTGCTGAGGTCACCACAGCAAATTGACGCTGAGTGCCCAAGGCCAGGGCACCTGCCCAGAGCCTCTTTCTAGAGTTCATTGTATTTATTTCCACAATGGGCCTTATTCCTAGTAAAATACATAAATAAATTTAGGTATCCACAGATGGGGAGCCACACATCACTACTTTTTAAATGTCACTTGTAAATCTTTATTAAAGTTTTTTTACCTTAAACAAATATATTCAAATGTTAGAAAAGAAATTAGCAGACACCTGATACCAGAAGTATGATAAAGAAAAATGTCAAAGCCCCCATTCTGCCATGAAGTCCAGTCACTCCCAGCCCAATTTACCTCACAGGTTCACTGTGAGGATGAAATGGAGGGGAGAGTGACATAACACCACCCTGAGCTCCTTTAGGGAAACAGAGCCAAGCTCTACTATAAACAACATAAGAACACTTGATAAAAAGGAAATTTCTAGTACATTTTTAAGGAAATGATGACATCTGAATGACATAATAGGACTGAAAGCAGGGGAAAAACATTTGAACACCAGGATGGAGAGAAGGAGAAAACATTTGGGTAGTCCATACCTTGGGAAATTCTTGATGGAGGTTGCAATGTCCCATAGCAGGAACACATTACTTTGCATTGAGGCAACTATGTTCATGTCATTTACCAATATTTTCAAATTTCATTTCTAATTATGTCTATCACTAGATGACAAATTCAGCCAGCATACAGAAGGAGAGACTACAACTGCTGCATCTCCTTCCCTTCCTTCTGGATCTTGTCATGTGCCCTCTGCTACTAGGGACAAGAATTAAAGTTTTGTTTGAGAACGTAAGAGGAACTCTGCTGGATCAGCCCATCTAGTCCAACACCTTGCCTTATACAGTGGCCAAGCAGTTGCTTGTCTGAGCAAATAGGGGAGGAGGGTGCGGGACAGGACTCCAGAAGGAAGTGCAGCAGCCTTTCCCTCTGCACTGGCAAAATGGGGGCTCTGAGGGTTCCAATCTGGCAACCATACCTTGCAACCAGGGGTCATTTCGTAGAAAAAGAGCTAGGGGAACTCATTAGCATATGCCACACCCCCTGACATCAGGGGCCCGGCGGTGGACCTGCAAGGCTAGCGGGAGTGCGAGGAAGCCCCGCCAAGGCCCTCCCTGGCCCCAGGCAGGCAGGGGTGGGGAGAGGCGGGGAGGAAGTAACTTACCCTCCCTCTTCTCCTGCCTCCTCCTGGCTGAATGAGGGCTGGAAGCGGGGCAGCCGGAAGCAGGGGGCGGGGCTTCGTCATGTGCCCCACCCTCTGCACCTCACCCGGGGGAACTGCGATCCCCCACGTTCCCCCCCGAAATGACCTCTGCTTGCAACAGACATGTCTAAACTAAGAGGGGGTATTTACAAGGAGAGATAGTGAGGCAGCAGCTACAAGAGAAGAAGGTGAAACCTTCCTTCCCTAGTGTTTACACCCTGCCTCAGCTGCTGTAGGGCAGGGTGTGTGAACTTTACAGGATCAGGCTACCTATCCCCAAAGTTACGACACCTTTACTTTACGGGTCCAAGCAGATCCTACTTGCCTCTACAGGCCAACACCCATACCCCCAACTAGCCCATTCTCTGACTACATTCCAAACAAGATCTGAGATTCAGGAGGGGTCAGGTAATAGGGAAACTTGGTAGCACTGCCACTCTATTGTCACTTTATACACTTTATACATTTTAATTGGAGCTGTGGTGGCTCAAGTGCTTAAGACGCTGAACTGCAGGCTGTGGAAGGTCAGTAGTTCAGCAGTTCGAGACCTGGGTGCCGCATGATAGAGTGAGCTCCCATCTCTAGTTCCAGCTCCTGCCAACCTAGCAGTTCGAAAACAAGAAATTGCAAGTAGATACATAGGTACCACTTAGGTGGGAGGGTAACAGCGTTCCATGCGCCTTGGTGTTTAGTCATGCCGGCCACATAACCATGGAAACGTCTTCGGACAGCGCTGGCTCTTTGGCTTTGAAACGGAGATGAGCACTGCAACCCTAGAGTCGGATTCAACTGGCTTTTGAGCAAGGGGACCTTTACCTTAACCTTTACCTTTTAGTACAGTATGAGCAAAATCAACAATGAACAAAACATCTGAGGAAGTAAGCCCAGATAAGTCAGGCTTATCTGGGACCTCCTCCCCACTATATTGGTTATTTGGCAATGCTGGTGCATTTGTTTCTTATTTGTTGTCCCGAGTCCTTGTGCCTTTCCTCAAAACTATGCTTCTGTTAGAGGGAGAACACTTTCCCCAACCATATCAACTACAGTCCTGGGAAAATAGGATTCTTTCCCAGGTGAGCAATGCAAGGAATGTGGTTGCACTAGGGATCTACTGACTGTTTCCTGTGATTAAATCAGTGCTGAGGAAAACAAGATATGCCATCATGCTTGCATCATTTTTCAAACTTGTATTTAAATTGTATTTTTAAACTCCCCCCCTCCGGATGCTGTATACTCCTCCACTGTGTGATTCCACCTTGAAAAGTTCATTACGACATATTTTAAAACCAGCAAAGAGTAGCATGTCTGTCCCCTCTTCACCCAGAATACCACCTTTTTCAATTTCTTTTGGTGGTTATACATGCCCTCTCCCTTGCACTAGAGTAGACATTTAGTCAGGTGTCTGTTTCAAAGAAAAAGATGGAGTAGGATTATCCCTCCCACCAGCGCACACACAAGAGACTATTTCTTCTACTTCTAATGGGATATTGCACTGAAAACACTGAAAAAGAGCATGCAGAATACTAAGCGTATTGTGGAAAGGCAGAGTAGCAGCAATGTTGCACAACAGCAACGCTCAGAAAGGCTCTGAGGGAGTCAGAATCTGAGCTCAGGTTCCAACTGACTGGCAGAGAGGGTGTGCCGGAGAGAATGCAACAGTTGAATAACCGCTTATCAGCTGGAAAGATCAAATGAAAGTAGCCAGCAAACAGAATTGGTTCGAATAATTTTTACACTGTTCTGATACTTGTGATCCATTAAAGGCGTCTTGTTCATCTCTCCACAAGGGCCTACGGAAAACTGGCCTCCAAGCTGACATTCTCAGTTAATCATTTGTCGAACTGATCTGTCCCTTAGCACCTTAAAGACTAACAAAATTTGTGGCAGGGTATGAACTTTCGTGAGTCACTGCTCACTTCTTCAGATACGTCTAAATTTTGTTAGTCTTTAAGGTGCTACTGAACTCCTGCTCTTTTCTGCTGCTACAGACAGACTAACATGGCTACCCATCTTGATCTGTCCCTTGTTATTCTGAATGGCTTCTCGTCCAAATCCTGGAGATGGAGAAAGGGGCCAGCTGGCAGACTCTCCCACATCACATTCTCGTTTCTTTTCCGGCTGATCGTGTGCTAAAAAGTTTATTTTCAACAGAACCCCCCACCCTCCCAAAAGAAGAAGCAGTGAAACAAGTATTTCTCTTGTGCCCCAGTGGTTCCCAAACTCTGGGCCAGAACCCGAAAGCTGATCACGCCTCTTTCACAGGCAGGCTGCCAGGTCAGGAGGGAGGTGAAGAATGGGGGAGATGAGAAAGGAGGCTCTGGGAAGCTTGACAGCAAACTTGGGTTTGGCTCTGCAGCATGGACAAAATGGCCAAGAAATACCACCTGCTGCTTGCTCAGTAATGTCATCTCCCTTATAAATAGCCGAATGGTGGTGGCACTTCTCTAGAACATTCCACACGCTCCAAAATCAGTTCGCTCTCTGATCTGTCATTCAGAGGGTCTCCCTATCCACTGGCTGCTTTGCCGGAGTCCTGCCTCCAACATTCTAAACATTTTGCTGTTCCTCTCCCCGCCATAGCCAGTCAGAACACAAAGGTTATTTGCATATGCAGCCTCATTGGCCTTTGCCTCGGAACACAGAGGTCGTTTGCATATGCGACTTGATTGGCTTTTGCCTCTAACATTCTAAACAGTTTTGCTGTTCTGAGGTAAAACGTGTCCAATCTCCAGGTGAGGGCTGGAGATCACTCAGAATTCCAACTGCTTTCCAGATGGCAGAGATCAGTTCCCCTGGAGAAAATGGTGGGCTCTGTATCCTTATATGCTGCTGAGGTGGCCCCCGTATGATAGCCAATGTGACGTAGCAGTCAGGGCTTCAGAGCACGGGAGAGGCTGCAGGTGTGTGGGAGGTGGAAAGCTGAAGAGTGAGGGGGAAATAAAGGTAGGTTGATGATTGGCTGGGAAGGAGATAGGGTTGCCAACTCCAGGTGGGAAATTCCTGGAGAGAGTGAGGTTTCAGGTGTGAGACCTCAGACAGGTACAAAGTCATAGACTCCACCCTCCAAACCAACTATTCTTTTCTGGGGAACCATTGTTGCCAATCTCCAGGTGAGGGCTGGAGATCACTCAAAATTACAACTGTACTTTAGGTAGCAGAGAACAGTTCCTCCGGAGAAAATGGTGGACTCAGTGTCATTATACCCTGCTGAGGTCGCCACAGCAAATTGACACTGAGTGTCCAAGGCCGGGGCACCCGCCCAGAGCCTCTTTCTAGAGGTCGCTGTATTTATTTCCACAACGGGCCTTTTTCCTAGTATTTTATAAATACTAAACATGAAAAATAAAATACAGCCTTGTTCAGTGTTAACTGAGGTGAAATTCTTGCATTTTCTGGCTAGGAGTGAGAAAGTAGCATGGAGATACTTTGCAAGCAGGTCCTGAAAGGAGGGTCCCACTTTAAGAAGTCCAAGAACCCCAGCCTATACACTGAAGAACAGACAAAAAGCAATGGTTTTAACTTGCAGGGAAGTCACTATTGCCTCAGGTCAAAAAACACAAGCCCATAGCAAAATCCAGAAACAAATACCATGTAAGTCCTTTTATTAGGGCCAGCCCAAAACAACACAACACAGTGTAGGAGCTTTAGTTCTTCAGAACATTTCATCAGGCTGGATTATAAAAGGCAAGAAAAGGGAGATTTAAAAAATCTCTCTCAGATCATGATCTTTGAGGTCTCTTCATCTGTATCCTGCATAGGATACTTTGCTGATAAACACCACAATCCTATCAGTACTAACTGATCCCTAAGCTTCCACACTTATCAGAGAGAGGTCAAAAGTAGCTGGGCTCAAGAGGAGAGTGGAAAAGAATACTTTCCCAAGGATATGGAACAGATGTTTCTTCTAGGAACTATCACATTTCCCCCTTTCTTCCCTTCAAGCTCAGCGTGGTATATGTAGTTTTCTCTTAGTCAATGTTAACCCTGCGAGACATGCTGAGAGAGAAAGTGTAACTGGCACATGGCCACCAGTAGAGATCTGAACCCAGGTCTCCTCAGTCCTAGCCTATCATTGTAACCTGTACACAATCATGGAATGATCAGTCTGTCATTGTGTAGCGCTCCGCAAAAGGGTGAGCATGTGCTTGTGTGTGGGGTGCCATAAGAAAGACGTCTTCTGCTATGATGTTCTTTAAAGTTCCAGATTAGACAAGAATTCATCAGGTTCCATATTTCCTCTTGATGACACTGCTACCTTTACAAAGGGAGTTTCAGGTGGATAAAGGGAGTTTTGACTCTTGAAAACCTATACCTTGTTAGTCTTGTTGGTCTCTAAGCTGTTACTGGACTCTAATCTTGCTCTTTTACAAAGGGAGACATTAATAACCTCCCAGCTTTGCCAGCTTGATTCCTTCTGGACTGTCTTGTGAAAAGGTTATGATTACTACCCTAGAACCTGCAGGGCACTAATGGAGAGATGTGGTGGTGTGTGTCTTCAGAAATCAATGGCTACTGCGTTATCAAGCTCTGTTTTCCAGGAATCCATATCACATGGGATATTCTTTAGCACCATCATGAGTGTTATTTAGAGAAGGTGTGCCTGACATTTAGCTTAAAATCTTCCACTGGCAAAACGCTCTGAGATTGCTGTCCATTTTTGTCCTCTCCTAAACCTTTGAACCCTTGTATATTCCGGTTTGTAGTCCACCTTGCACATAAGGTATGTTACAGTCCCCAAACAAGTTACACATCCAATCATTAACTCAACATTAACAATATTTAAATCTCAGCTAGATGTCCTCCCTGGTATTTGAAGTAAAACTCCCGTGCATCCAAACACTCTGATGTGGGCTAGTCTCCAAGAGGAGGGACTTTGACAGCTGTGGAGCAGCAACCCAGAAGGCCTCTCTCTTTGCCCTCTGTATAAATTGGGTGTGCAAATACAGTACGGTTTTGGAAAGGGTTTTTTCATCAATTGCAGATAACTCTGACAGGGCATAGGGGAAGAACTACAATCCCTTCTGCAGCAGAGATTCAAACATAGTCCTTGCCCTGTTTTTGCCAGTAGCCTTTCCTGACTTTTTTTTTTAATTACATGCTCTGAAGATAAGGAAGGTTATTTTAGCTTGTTCTGAAGCACTGTGAGGAACCACTGACAAGGAGATTGGAGGAACTACCAATTTCTGTTGTTACATTACCTAAGAAGGCTGGCAAGGTCTAAGCACGTGATCTCAAGGACCTTTCCCTGCAAGAGGAGAACCTCAGAGGTGTTGCCTCATTAATCACCCTGTGTTAACATTCTGCCTCTTCCAACATAAGCTAATGACTGTGGCAAGGCTCCAAAAAGTTACTTGTAAGATTGTACAGTGGCTGGGGCTTGCCAAGAGGTGGGGTTTTTTTTTTGGTTTTTTTTACATTTCCCCATTTCTTTGGAGAAGAGGAAGCCAGACAATCAGCTTTGGAAAGTTCCCTCGAAATAGTCTACCACGGGTGATGAGGGGGGATGAAATAGGGTTCAAGACCTAAACTCTTAGGAAACCATCACCTCCTGATTGAGGCAGTGTTTTGGGATAGGATGGGATCATGGGATGATCTGCAGATGGAGACGACATTGTCTCTATTTTTAATTATAAAAATAAAGTGAATACTTTTTAAAGGGTGTAACTAGATAAAAAGAACCAACCCTTCACCAACTGAGTGGAGGTGACTTTCTAATACAGCTTGCCTGCTGACATGGGAGATATCCACATTTTGCAGATGGAGAGGTTTGAGGAAGAACAGAAACAAATTACTTGTTTCTGACCAATGAACAGATAACTGTAAAAAGGGAGTTGAGGCTGATTCCAAACTGCTGGCTTTCCCACAATCCCTTGCAGAGAGACAGTATCGTGTAGTACACAGACTGGAGGCCTGGGTTCAAATCCCTCTTATTTAAGAAGCTCGCTTGGGCAAACTACAATCTCTAAGCATAGCCTAAATGGCAAGAACTGTAATAAAACAAGATAAACTCCTTACCTGCCAGGCTGACTTCCTTGAATGATCCATAACAATTCTGTATTTCCACGATTTCTTTTTCTAACTATAGGATGCAGACATTTTCCACAAATTGATCTGTTCAGCAGTATCCTCAGAGGTGTTTTCACCATAATTGAATGGACACTGCTTAAATGCTGCACTAAGCTGTGAGTAGAAATGGTACAGCGAGGCCAATCATAAATGCAGAGAGTTCAATTAGGACGCGTTGCTATAATTGGATAGTCATGCCTACTGCAGCTTCTCTGTTTCTTTAAGCACTGGAAACAGGAAGCAGTGCGAACTAACTGGCATGGGCAACAGGAGAACTGGCCAGCTTGGGCAAGAAACACCAGGTTAAATAGGGGTACACTGCAAAATTCGGACCTACAGTTAAGTAGATCCTGGGCTATATTAAGACTGACCAGCACTGGACATGGAAAAAAAACAAAGATGCAAGCTAAAGGGAGGTCCCTTCTCCAGCCTTCCCTATGTTTCCCTTGGCAGCCTGCTGCTAACCAGCCTAGTTTGTTTACAGTCTATTCCTGTCACTTTAATCTTGCCACAGCCTTATGAACAAGCAGAAGGGGTGGAATTTCACACCTGGCAGACCGCCCTTCCTGACAGCAGTACCTTGCCTATGAAGTCCAGGAGAGGATAGAACTGCTCCGCCAGACTTCTAGGGAGCCCCGCCCCTCCAATGAGCAGGCAGGAGAATGGAATCTGGACTCCTGCTATTAGAGATCAGAGGATCAGATCTTTCCTTTTAATTACTTAAAAGGCTGTCACACAAAAAAAGAACTTATCAGAGAGGCTGACGGAGAACAAAAAAGCAGCTTAAATTGCAAGAAGGGCTGCTCTGGATTCAGGGGCAGCAAACTTCTTATCTTAAAAAGAGAGGCTGAGCAATGAAGCAGATCGCTCAGGGATGTGGAGGATGTCTGTCCTAGGACCTAGGATGTCTGAGAAAAGCAGCTGTTGATGAGTTGTTTTGTTCTACGGCAGCTCTGAGGGGGCAGCCTCTGTTTGAGCTTGGTACACTGACAGGATGAACGTGTCCCAGCAGTGGAGTCTTTTAGATACTCTGTAAGAGAAGGTCAAGAATCAGGGGTTCCTAAGTGTAAATCACAACTCCTTTGGGACAGCTGAAAGGAAGGAGTAGTATTCCAAGTCCCTGACTTCTGTGGGATATTGTCATACTCTGGGGATGTCTTCTTGTCTTACTCTCCATCTAGGATAAGAATGCCATCTCCCAGCATTCTGAAACTTCTGCTCCATCCCTACCCTGGTGAGGGAGGGGCATGGATTTCAGAACATGGCCTCTTGCAGCAGGGAAATAGCATTCTGAACCCTCTTGCACACAAAGAAGTCTTTATTGCATCCCAGGGACTTGCAATCGAGAAATTTCTCATGTGGGGGTTAGAAAGCTACCTCTCAAGCCCAGGGAATAGCTGAGAAGCAGCATTCTGACCCCCTGCCACAGTAGTTTCCCCCCACTGCATCTCTGGGGCTTACAAACAGATGCAACGGGCCACAATGGGGCCGGGTGGCATCACAAGGCAGCCCATATAGTTCCAGTCAAGATCCACTATAGCTCATTTAACTGTTTGAATTGTGCACCGTGAAGTTTTCCCTGGTAACACCTGACTCTCACTCTCTATTCCTGAACTTTACCTCTTCATCTAATCCTGCATCACCAAATGCTTAACTTGTATTTCTGACTGGAGGTCTCACCTGCATCTCAACCACAAAACATCTAAGACAGATCTTCCCTCCTGAACCCTCCTCTCCCCCCATACACTCTCCATATGCACTGACATCACTGTCCACCCCACAACACATTGCTTTATTATTGATTCTTCTCTTCCTTCAGCTCCACAGAATCAGTCTGTCACCATCATGTCACTTCTCTGTATGTGAAGATGAGACAAAGATGATGGAGGAGGAGGAGGAGGAGCTGGTTTTATACTCCACTCTTTGCTACCCAAAGGAGTCTGGAGTGGCTTACCATCGCCTTCCCATTCTCTCCCCACAACACACACCCTGTGAGGTAGACGGGGCTGAGAGAGTTCTGAGAGAGCTGTGACTGACCCAAGGTCATCCAGCTGGCTTCATGTGGAGGAGGAGTGGGGAATCAAACCTGGTTTTCCAGATTAGAGTCCGCTGTTCTTAACCACTACACCAAGCTGGCTCTCTGCAAACTGGCTCTCTGCAAACTACAAAGATGTTGTCTTTTCAACACTCTTCCTATCCACCTCTTTAGTTAAAATTCTGTCCATGCTCTGGCCGTGTCTCAACTTCACACAACCCCAACTTCTTTTGTGGTTGTTTTCTTGCTGCACCTTTGCTCCTACACATCTATCTAGCTCTTTGTCACCAAAACTATTCACCTCTCCTACCCTGTCATGCTGACCATGTGAAAACTCAAATCCCTACATTGGCTTCCTGTCTCCTCCCAGGTCTAATAGTCTCCTTGTCCTTTACCTTCAATGCCTCGCCAGAGTATCCCCATACATGACTGCAACATTTGGTCCTTCAGCCACATCATCCAATGATCTTCTGCTCCTTCGAACAACTCTGATCTTTCTTCCTTGCTGTCCCTTATGCCTGGAATGGCCTCACAGAACTGCGTGACACTCCATCTCACGCATTCTCTATCCCGCCTCAAAATGAAGCCATTAATATAACCTCTCCCTCTTCGAACAACTCTGATCTTTCTTCCTTGCTGCCCCTTATGCCTGGAATGGCCTCGCAGAACAACTGTGTGACACTCCATCTCACGCATCCTCTATCCTGCCTAAAAATGAAGCCATTAATATAACTCCTCCTTCCAAATAAAAGCTTAAATACTTGTACCAGAAATGAAAGCACATTCTTCCCTTGTTTACTCCTCCCCTCTCCCACTCTGCTTCTCCCATATCAAATTTTAAATTGTAAGCTCCTCAGGGTGGGACCTGTATCCTTGTACTTTGTAAGGCGCAATGCACACTGATGATGCGATATACATGAATTAAATACAAATACTATTTTGTGATCCACACCTTGTATACTGTGCAATTTTCCAATTGCCAACATTCAAAAAAGAGACGAAAAGAATTGGAGGCACAAGGTGTCCTCTACAGAAGGATAAATGGAGGGGGTGCAGTTAAGGGTGGGAGTTGTTAGCAAGGTGTAAGTTTAAAAAGTGGCTACAGAAAATTCATTTGTTATTTTCTGTAACTGAAGGATGTTCAAAGAACTATGCAGCATGCTTAAAAACAAATTATTTTCACAGACTAAACTGATCTTTGGTGTCATTCCAGAGAAAGCGATCATGGTAAATGGAGGTATTAAAAAATGAAAAGAAGGCTGGATAGACCTGTAGTATCACCCTATTACACTCATACTTTTTATTACTGATTGTTTTTAAACAAGAAATGCAGAGGTCAGCTGAGTGCTTTTGGACTGAATCTTACCTGCCTTTTCTATCTAAGGTCAACTGTCTCTTCCATGTGAGTTCCTAACTAGGATCCTGAGTGCCCCTTTCCATATGAGAGCCCTACTGCTTTCCTGTTTTAAAAAAAAATAGCGATTAAGGAATCAGATCTTCTGTATTTTGTAGGAAAGTTGCCCATGGACACAAGCCAAGGGAAGAACAACAATAAACACATACAGTGATTAAAAAAAAAAAATTTGAACCCTTCTAAGAAAACAATTGCATTGTCCAAGCTGACATTCAAAAGATAGCAAAGGCTGCTTCCACACAGAGGTTTTGCTCAGGCTTGGCATCCAAACAGAAACAGGTGTTTTTGGAGCATCCACAAGACACCATCCGTTAATCATCTGCTTTCTTTGTTTTTCTTTGCTTGGATTTTTCCTAAATTTGGTATAACCCTTCGGAAAAGGTTCCCAGCCAAAGCATGTTTGTATGCTATGTGAACTAGGAGGTGCATATTTTTGCAGGTCCCATACACATTTCCCGTTCCTCGATCCCCTACTCCAGGGGTCGCCCACGTGGTGCCTGTGGGTGCCACAGTGTCCACTGACACCTTTTCTGGTGCCCAAGTGTTTTCAGAAAGTGGGTGGAGCTCTTAACCATCTGGGCTTCTGATTGGCTATTGAAGATCTGACTGGCTATGCAGATTAAAATAACTTTTGTTTCAAGTGGTAGCTGCTGCCATAATGTTTATTTTATTCTCTCTCCCATCTCTTTCCTGGTGTATTTTTTAATTGTCTCTTTTCTCCACTGCACTTGGGCTTCCGCTGTGCATGTGGCTCCACCTCCCGAGGCAGCCATTTTGTGGTTGCATCTGCCACCCTCTCTTGGGATTCCAAAGGTGCCCAGAAAAGTTGGGGAGCCCTGCTCTAGCATCTTTTCATTGAGGAGATATTTGTTTCCGCTTGCATCTTCACATGGAAGGCTTACAGTAGTATGCACAGCAATATGTCAACTACCATTTCCTTTAAAACCTAAGTAAGAGCCTCCTGATGTGCACCTGGGAAACGACAGCTGGTGCAGGGGGGCTGCTACGAAGAAAAGTGCACGCGCGGGGGACTGCCATCTGGATGCTCCCCTGCCACAGCTGAGGCAACAACAGCAGCTACATGGAGAATCACTGCTGTGTGTAAGCAGCCAAAGAAGAGACAGCAAGGGAGTACAGAAAGCAGTCTGGGTTGCTACCCAAAGTAACTGGTTACGATTCCATTCCCTGCTAACAATGAGAGCTGAGGGCTGACGATCCAGAAGAACAGAGGAAGGAAGCATTGTGGAAAGGGATGCTGGGCTGCGGTCACACGGAACAGAAGCCACACAAGTGAGACGGAAAACAGGCGGAGTTTCCGGGCGCGATCTCACCAGCACATCTGGGAAGCGTAGCACTCCCGTGGCACAACCGAGGCTTCCAGCCGAAACTGCGTGGCAAAAAACTAGTACCTCGGAGGTACTAGTTTCCGGAAACTGCGGGGCAAGGGCGGGCGTCTGATCGCGTTTCCGGTGGCATCCAGCGCCCACACATGTCCCCTTGCAAATAAGGTGGGTTTTTTTGTCCACGTCTCTGTGGATGCGCAATCGCACCCAACGGAGCATGCGCATTCGTCGTGTACACACACAAAAAAAAGTTTGCCGCAGCGCGCGCTTCTTCGTTGCGCGCCGGCTTGTCCTGTGATCAGCACCTCTCCCTTGCCATGGAACCTCCACAGGACCTCCACGGGAGGTCTGATCGAGTAACTGCGCAGTAGTTTGCCCCAGGGCAAACAGCCACGCTTCTCCCCCGCAGTTTCCTGCCCGTGTGACCGGGCCCCTGCTATACCAAATGGACCAGGGGTCCCCAACATTTCTCAGCCTGTGGGCACATCTGTCAGCGTGGTGAGCACAACCACAAAATAGCTGCTGCAGGAGGTGGAGCCACACATATGGAGGCAGGGAAGAAGAAGAGGGTAACTTAAATACACACACACACACACACACACACAGGGAAGGAGAAGTCATAAAACCAACATTGTCGTGGCAGCTGCCACTGAAACAATATTATTTTAACCTATAATGCCAATCAGATCTTTAGCAGTAAATAAAAAGCTGTACTGGGCAAAAGCCCCACCTGGCACCACCTACTTCTAAAAACACTTGGCAGGCACCAAGAAAGGTGTTGGCAGTCACCATGGTGCCCATGGAGCCCTGAATTAGAATCTAGAAAGGTAATCCCCGCACGTGGAGATCCAAGGGTAGGCAATCTTTATTTAGCATTAAAATAGGAACATCTCAAACACAGCTGTAATTTTGGGGAAAGACAGGATACAAAGCAATACAAACATTTTTTTTTAATCTCACCTAAATCTCATGCTGCAGGCCTCAAGAGAACATTTCCCATCTAATCCCAACTGACTGCTCTTAGAAGTCCCTTATGCTTCCTGTCATTCTTCCACCTACCCATTGGGTGCTGATTCACTCTCCTGCCTCTCGCACACATGCTCCCAGGCCTGCTCCACTAAAGCCTCAAAATGCCATGATGGATATTTATATAATACGGCAGGAAAGACAATTTACTCACAAACCACTACTCTACACAGGGTATCACTTTCCTGCTCTGAATAGCATTCTCCTATTCATGTAAAGGAGCTGCGGTGGCTCAAGTGGTTAAGACGCTGAACTGCAGCCTGTGGAAGGTCAGTAGTTCAGCAGTTTGAGACCCGAGTGTGCCGCATGATGGAGTGGGCTCCCGTCTCTAGTTCCAGCTCCTGCCAACCTAGCAGTTCGAAAGCAAGAAATTGCAAGTAGATAAATAGGTACCGCTTCAGTGGGAAGGTAACAGCGTTCCGTGCGACTTGGTGTTTAGTCATGCCAGCCACATGACCACGGAAACGTCTTCGGACAGCGCTGGCTCTTCGGCTTTGAAACGGAGATGAGCACCGCAACCCTAGAGTCGGACTCGACTGGCTTTCAAGCAAGGGAACCTTTACCTTTTTATTCATGTAAACATGCAGCATCCATGACAACACAACCTTGCTGAGAAAATGACAGATGTTGGCCTTAAAGTATTTGAATTAAAAGAGACCAGCAAGGACTGGACATTCAGAATTAGAAGAATTTTATTCCACTTTCAGGAACTGGCTGCCTGGAGGCACTATGTTTCAGCTATACCTCATAGAAGAAACTTATCAGAATAACTCTTCAGCACTTTCCCTGTGGCTGTAACATTCAGTTCAAGAGAAAAAGTAAACAATTTATTCAGTATAAAGGGTCAACCAGAAAATATGTGCGCCTAGCATGTAGCAAAGCAACCAGGAGGTGCGGGGAATTGCTCTTGATAGGAAAGTAAAACATTAACCAGTGCTACAAACTAAATCCCCTACGTCAGCTTCAGACCAGGCAGTTCTTAAGATATCATTCCGTTTTGTGCAGGTCATCTGCCCATGTACATGCATATTCAGAAAGATGACAAGAGTTCAACGGCATTATTCACTCATCTTGGGCACTGTCAAGTTGCCTGAGGTTGGCAGAGTTGGGCACAGAAATCATCAGATTAACATCCCCCCAAACCCCCCCACTAATTAAGCAATGGACCATACACTGGGGCTAAAGATAAAGATGCCAATCGACTCAGCTGCCCAATAGAAACTGGACTTCATTCTCACCTTTTTGAGATTTGTGTATACATGTTGTGTAACATTTGAATTAAAATGTGAGATGCCAACTAGGCCATGGTTGGTACACACAGTTCTCCTCAGCACAGTGTCCAGAGGAAGATTGAAACTGACAGACATGACTGCTAGTTAATTAAAGAAAACTGTTCATTATAGTTTTAAGAATCAAGGAAGAGACATTTCCTTGCAAACGTTCAACACAGATCAAAGTTAGTTCACGTGCACACAAGAAGTTTGCATACTTTCACAAGTGACAGATTTTGTGTAAAAAGAAATTATGTAATTCCTCTGATGCAATGCAAAGGCACCATTTCAGCAAAGACCTCTGAATCCTTGGGAACTGTTCAATGAATAATGAAAACATTATTTTCATTCACTGGCAAATTCTAAGCAACTGTATTGGAAAACATTTTATGTTTGAATGATTCTGCTGAAAGGTAGAATTATGGTACCAAAATGTCAATGGCCAGTCAGCTCAGGTAATGATGGCTATGCACAGGTTGGTAATTTTGCAAAATATAAACAAATATTCCCCAGAACTCAAACAGGAGAGAGGGGAAATGCATGCATGGGTACCATGTGATGATATAGGATGCACTCCTCAATACCACAAGTGACGCAATTCCAAGAGTGTGTTTTAAGTTATACAAGCCAAGAATACTCCAAACACAGATGAACTGCAGTGCAAATATATAGTACAGACATGTCAAAGACATAAAAATAGCTAGATTTGATTTAAATTATTTACACTAGCTACTAATCAGTAGAACTGGATCAGTGGCCTGAGAATTGCTCCCTTCGGATTTAAGGCCACAGTGCTACAAAAGAATGCAAGGAACAAAACTAACAACATTTAATGCCATGATGGATATTTATATAATAGGGCAGGAAAGACAATTTACTCACAAACCACTACTCTACACAGGATATTTAGTGTAGAATGTTCTAAGAACTTCATATATTTTACATCAGCAGCCCTTACAACACCCATATAAAAAACGATCTCCATATTGCACATGGGAAGCTGAGTCTGAGACCATGGCTTACCACTTACACCTAGCGAGTTCATATCAGATCTGAACCACAGACCTCCTGGTCCATAGCTCTGCCACAACACTGGCCCTGTATTACAGGCTCAACTGTAAGTGTTTCAATATAAAGCAATGGCAAGCATAATTCAAAAATCCTTCTGAATTTGCCAATGACGAAATGGAATAGGACACACGTTTCCTACGCGAAGGAAGGAAAAGTACAGACGGCTGTTGGGGTGGAGTCAATCTGAAAGCCAGGGACACAGACCATCCTTCAGCTCTAGAAAGCATGCACACATATGGGTGCTCTCTGCAGAAGCCAGAGTCCCCCAGCTGTGCATGGTGATGATGATGACTTTATAATTTTTATTAATTTTAACAATTTCAATACAATAACATTGACATCAGATAAACATTCATAAAAATAACCGGCCGCAACCATAACACACCTAAGCATTTTGTTGTTGTTCAGCCGCACAGTCAAGTCCGACTCTTCGCGACCCCATGGACCACATCACGCCAGGCCCTCCTGTCTTCCATCGTGCTCTGCAGTTTGCTTAATTTCATATTCGTTGCCTCGATAACACTGTCTAACCATCTCATCCTGTGCCGTCCCCTTCTGCTTTGACCTTCAATATTTCCCAGCTTCAGGATCTTCTCCAGGGAGTGCTCCCTTCTCATTTGGTGGCCAAAGTATTTGAGCTTCAGCTTCAATATCTGGCCTTCCAGGGAACAGTCAGGGTTGATTTTTTTTTTAGGATTGACTGATTTGATCTCCTTGCAGTCCAAGGGACTCTCAAGAGTCTTCTCCAGCACCATAATTCAAAAGAATCTATTCTTCGGTGCTCGGCCTTCCTTATAGTCCAACTCTCACAGCCATACATTACTATTGGGAATACCATTGCTTTGATCATACGGACTTTTGTTGGCAGGGTGATATCTCTACTTTTTATAATGCTGTCTAGGTTTGCCATAGCTTTCCTCCCAAGGAGCAGGCATCTTTTAATTTCATGGCTGCAGTCACAGTCTGCGGTGATCTTGGATCCCAGGAACGTGAAGTCTGTCATTGCTTTCACAACTTCCCCTTCTATTTGCCAAGGAGTGATGGGGCCGGATGCCATGATCTTAGTTTTTTTTTTTATGTTGAGTTTCAAGCCAACTTTTGCGCTCTCCTCTTTCACCCTCTATAAGAGGCTCTTTAGGTCCTCTTCACTTTCTGCCATTACAGTGGTATCGTCTGCATATCTGAGGTTGTTGATGTTTTTCCCAGCAATCTTAATTCGGGTTTCTGAATCATCCAGGCCGGCATTTCACATACAATCTAGTTTTATGTTAGGAGAAGTTGAATGCAACTTACAGTTCTACATATATTTAAAAGGTAAAAAATAAGTGAGCATTAAAACGTAGTATAGCGTATCACACATAAGGTATGGGTTGTAAGGCAGAAGACCTGTTCGTGTCATATAATCTAAGAATGGGGACCTCCATTCCTCAAATCCCTCCATTCCTCAAATTCCTCCATTCCTCAAATTCCAATTCTCACAATCTGTCTGATAAGCGTTCCATAACAAAGCAATCCCAAATTTTATCTAGCCATAGGGGTTTTTTTTGTGGGGACCGTCCCTTCTTTCCATTTCAAAGCTATTGCTAGTTTGGCTGCTGTGAGTAAGATGATTATCAAGTGTTTTCGAACCCATGGAATCCGGTCCTCTCCCCACAGGTGAAGGAGTATCTGCTTGGGAGTCACTGCAATAGAATATCCTGTGATTGAGCAAATTGTGCATGTAACTATACACCAGAACTTAACGATGTGAATACAAGCCCACCAGCAATGCAAGTAAGAACCCATACACCCACGCTGCTTCCAACGCAGGGAGGTTTTGGAAGTATTGCGCGACTGAGACTTGGGTGCAAGATGGGGAGACAGCAGCTCTCTCCCAGTTGGCTCTACTCAGGTTCTCGGTCCTTCACCAATCATGGACTAAGGGGGGGGGGGAGTGGCATTATTCATTCGGGAGGCTTACTCCTTTAGGGCGCTTCCACCTCCTAAGATCACGGGCATTGAGTGTACTGGTCTGGGAGGCCGGGGAGAGTTTGGCGATTTGGCTGGTGTACCGGCCGCCTAACGCACCACCAACAGCCTGCCGTCCCTGATGGAGGCCATAGCAGGCTGGGCACTGGAACACCCTAGACTGATTGTCCTGGGTGATTTCAATGTCCATGCCGATGACGCGACCTCCACTCAGGCAACGGATCTGGTGTTGTCCATGGCGGCACTGGGATTCTCCCAATATGTAACGACCCCCACGCTCGATTTGATCTTCGCGGCGGGGGTAAAAGTGGACCGGGTTACTGCTTTAGCAGTCCCATGGTCGGACCACCATGCCCTAGGGGCCTGCCTGAATGTGCCACCCCGACCCTGTTTAGGCGGTGAGCATATTTTGGCTCGCCCACGGAGCCAGATGGACCCTGTGCGGTTCCAGATGGCCCTGCGGGATCCGATGCCTCCTGGCAGCTCGTTAGATGAGCTTGTGGAGGACTGGAATAGCCAGCTCTCCGCTGCCATCAACGAGATCGCTCCACAGTGCCCTCTATGCCCCCACTCTAAGCTGGCTCCTCGGTATACCCAGGAGTTGCGGCTGATGAAGTGGGAGCTCAGACGGCTAGAGACACGGTGGTGTTGAACTTGAGATGAAGCAACAAGAACATCTTATAGGACGTTTATGAAAGCCTATGAGATGGCAGCCAAAGCCGCAAAGAAAGCTTTCTACGCGGCGGCGATTGCGTCTGCTAGCTCTCGCCCAGCCCAATTATTTAGGACGATTCGGTCAATAACAGCTCTGCCACAGGGCAGACCAAATGCTAGGGAATTGGACATTGGCTGTGAGGCTTTTGCGAGCTATTTTGCGGATAAAGTCTTGGCGTTCCGCCGTGACCTCCCCGCCACACTTGATGCAGCGAGTGAGCTTGAGGCCCATTGCACGTCTCCAGATTTGATCCTGGATCGCTTCAGTCCTCTCAGTCTGGAGAAAGTTGACAGTTTACTCGCAGCTGTGCGCGTGCCCCTCCTGGCTTATTAAATCTGGGGTTTTGAGGTGCCCTAAGGGAGATTATCAACAAGTCCCTCTCTGAGGGGCAATTCCCTGGGGCACTCAAGGAAGCGATGATCCGCCCTCTCTTTAAAAAGCTATCTTTAGACCAGGCCGAGTTGGCTAACTATCGGTGGTCTCCAATTCGCCCTATTTGGGCAAGTTGATTGAGAGGGCAGTGGCAATACAGCTGCAGGGTTTTCTGGATGACGCTTCCGTGTTAGATCCCTCCCAGTCCAGCTTCCGTCCTGGTCATGGGACCGAGACGGTGCTGGTCGCTCTGACTGACGACCTCCGGAGGCATCTGGATCAAGACAGAACGGCGGTATTGTTGTTGTTAGATCTGTCGGCCGCATTTGACACGGTCAACCACCAGTTACTAGCCCACCGCCTCGCCGACTTGGGGATAAGGGGGCTCGCCTTGCAATGGTTTGCTTCCTTTCTTCAAGGTCGGGGACAAAGGGTGGCACTAGGGGAACAGCAGTCCAGGAGGCACCCACTTGAATGTGGTGTGCCTCAGGGGGCTGTGTTGTCCCTGATGTTATTTAACATTTACATGCGTGCCCTTGCCCAGATTACCTGGAGGTATGGGCTGGGATGTCACCAGTATCCTGATGACACCCAGCTCCATCTGATGTTAGATGGCCAGTCGGACTCCAGACCAGATGATCTGGATGGTGCTTTGCAGGTTGTGGCTTGGTGGCTCAGACTGAGTCGGCTGGAGCTGAATCCAGTGAAGACGGATGTCTTGTGCCTGGGTCGGGGCAATTCGGAGGTGGGGATCTCACTCCCAACCTTTGGGGGGCCTCACTGGTTACTGTGCCAGAGGTTCGGAGCTTGGGAGTTCTCCTGGATCCCTCCCTTACCACGGAGGCCCAGGTAGCCGCCACTGCCAAGTTGGCCTTTTACCATTTTAGGCTGATCAGGCAGTTGGTTCCCTTCCTGAACCGTGCTGACCTGGCTACAGTGATCCACGCGATGGTCACCTCGAGACTAGACTACTGTAACGCTTTCTACATGGGGCTCCCTTTGTCGCAGATCCGGAAGCTGCAGCTAGTGCAGAATGCCGCAGCCAGGCTGTTGATGGGTCTCCCTAGATGGGAGCACATCCAGCCTGTGCTGAGGACACTGCACTGGCTGCCAATAGCATACTGAATCTGAGTCAAAGTGCTGGTTCTTACCTTTAAAGCCCTATATAGCTGGGGTCCAACATACCTACGGGACCATCTTTCCCCGTATATACCCCAGAGAGCACTACGGTCTGGGTCTCAAAATCGGTTGACCCTCCCTGGACAGGCTACCTGGTACTAGGGCCGGGGCCTTTTCGGTGGTGGCCCCTGCCTGGTGAAACAAGCTCCCGGAGGAGATCAGGGCCCTGCAGGACTTCTCACAGTTCCGCAGGGGCTGCAAGATGGAGCTCTTCCACCAGGCATACAATTAGGGGCCGCCGGCCTAGTGCACGGCCCATAATGTTAACATTGAGCAGCTGCCTTGAGCAGAATAACATCTAAACACTTTATGTGGAATAACACCAAAGCACTTTGTTGGAATGCACTTTATTTGTTTGATTGTTGTTGGAAGCCACCCTGAGCCTGCTTTGCGGAGAGGGCGGGGTATAAATCTGACCATAAATAAATAAATAAATATTATTCTTATTAGCTGTCAAGTTGCAGCCAGCTTACAACAACAGTGTAGAGTTTTTAAGGCAAGAGAATTTCAGAGGCACTTTTGCCATTGTCTGTCTCTGCATAGCAACTTTGATATTCCTTGGTGGTCTCCCATCCAAATACTGACCAGGGTCACCTCTGCTGAGCTTCTGAGATCTGATGAGATCAGTCTAGCCTGGCCTATCCAGGTCAGGACCAAATCTCAATCTCAATCTCTCTCTCAATCTCTCTCTCTCTCTCTCTCTCTTGCAGTAATTTTGTCATTCACTGATCAAGGAGGAACAGCCACATAGTGGAAAAATGTGAAGTGCTGATTAATCAAAAGTAACATATGAAGGAGAAAGGTATCAGGGTAGGGGCAAGCTTTGTGCTTAAAACAATGGCACTCCCAAAGTCCCTGAACAGAAGTTCAGCCATAGGCTGCACACCTTCCACACACATACACTCAAATTCCCACTTCTGTTTGGCACTTTTGTTTACAACAGTAACAATTATGCCATAAAACACAAAGTGCCATTGGGGCCTGCTTTGCTTGATTATAAGGAAAAGACCCAAATAAACATATTTAGGGTTGCAAAGTTGGTCTGATATAGCAATTTTTAAAAACCCATCCTTTAAATTAGGCAGTTAATGACGAAACCAGTCTGATTGGGCTTCTCAACAGAATTTAGTTAAATTAATTCTACAGTGCTGAATGAGTATCCTTTAGAAGTTTTAAAAAATGTTACCACTGAAAATAGGCTAGGTTCCAGAAAAGCATAGATACCACTTCTATCTTTAAAAATGGGGAAAGGCATGGGGAGAGAAAACTCTAGCATATTACAGACCAGAGTATTATTTTAGCACTAGTAACAAATCTGGCAGATGTTCATGTCATTTCTGCATAATAGCTCGATTTAAGGTAGTTCAAGCAGATCGTGCCAAACGAATTAGTTCCTTTGTCAACTTAATTGCTACTGGAACTGCATAAAATACAAGTCATTTTTACTTCAGCAAGGCTTCTCAGAACACTGAGAAGAAATATATGGGCTTACATGAGCTTCTGTTCGGTACGTCCCTGTCCCTGATTATTAACAGTTCAAAATCATTCCAAGAAGATGGGCCTGAGAAGAGATACCATAAGCAGGCTGTCCATGAATCATCAGTAGAATATTGTTGTAACAACAAACACCATTTCTGCTGAGGATGAGGGAAAACAATGTGTCTAAGGCACAGAAGGGAACAGCACTATTTTGCTTGATTTGTGCTGAGCAGCACACTTCAGATGTCCCACAAAATACAAAATAATTCAGTGCAAAAGGAAGCTTTGGGGGCAAGATGTAGGCTCTTGGACAATCAAGCTACCACTCTACCATTATTTATAACCTTTCTATGCCACCTTTCCAGTCCTCCCCAAGGTGACAAACAACAAAACATTAAAACTTTTAAGACATTAGAACAGCTTTTGAAATAGAGTGTATATATAAAATATTTAAATAATTCAGTAAAAACAAAAACACACAACACGCATAGCACAACCAGGGAGGAAGGCCATTAACAATTAATGGGGGTAAGCCAAACTAGACCAAAAAAAAAATCTTTATTAATTTCTGGAAAACAGTGATAGAAGAAGACAGGTGAATCTCCCCAAGGAGGTGATTCCAAAGTTTTGGTGCCATAACTGAGAAGGACCTTTCTCAGGCTGCAACCTGTCTAGCCTCAAATGGCAGGCTGAAAATGACTAGAGTGGGATGGGTAGGTTGATATGGGAGAAGGTGGTCTTCAGGGATGCTGTCCCCAATCCATATAAGGCTTTAAATGTCAATATCAGCACCTTTAATTGAGCCTGGAAGCAAACTGGGAGCCAGAGTAGATGGAACAAGACTAGAGCAATATGGTCCCTATGACCCATTCCAGTGAACATTCTGGCCACAGCATTCTGAACTAACTGTATTTTCCAGACAGTCTTCAAGGGCAGCCCCAGGTAAAGCACACTGCAGTAATCTAATCTAGAAGTTATCAGTGCATGCCACCTGTTTATCCAACAGGAAACCTTGGACCTGACTCTCTAATCTAGGATCCCCAAACTTTTGGAGACTTTGGGTACCTTTGGAATTCTGACAAAGGGTGGTGGGCAAAACTACAAAATGGCTGCTACAGGACGCAGCAGAAAATGGAGCTGATGACAAAATGGTTGCTGCAGGTGGTAGAGCCAACCACAACACATCAGAGAGTGAGGTCATGCATAATAGTAACTCTTCAACATTTCAGGCCAAGCTCTGTTTAACAAGTGCTCTTTAAAAATAATGTATTCTTTAAAAATATTTTCTTGCACATACACAGCTTACTGTCAGTCATGCAGTGAAGATACTGGTACTGAAGTGGCAGCTGCTGGCAACGAAACTTTAAAAAAATCTGCATAGCCAATCAGAAGCTCTGAAAAAGTCCCACATGGGCTCACCCACTTTCTAAAAATACTTGGCAGGAACCAGGAAATGTGTTGGCATAAGCCATGCTGGGAATGCATGCTCTAACTACTATACCACAGACTCACGATGCAGCATTAGCAAGGTAACACGCTCTCCCTTGCCCCCAGGGGATTATCCATCAGTGCTGCAGGAGACCCTTGGAACCAGAGCCAAAACCATTTCAAGCTGGGAGTCCATCCCAAAGCATTTCAAGCTGGGAGTCCAATGCCCTTGCTATTAGGCAACAGTATCAAAGGAACTGGTCACGAATAGCTATGGCAAAGGGTGGGATGGAGAGGATTTATTAGTTTAGACTGAAGAAGAAACCATTGTCCATCGTATCCACAGAGGATGAGTGAAGCACTCACTGGTTTAAGCAGGGAAACTTAAACAAGTAAAACTTCAAAGACTAGCTCCAGCAATAACAGCTAGAGAACAAGCACATTAACGCATGAAGCTGCCTTATACTGAATCAGACCCATGGTCTATCAAGGTCAATATTGTCTAATTAAGATTGGCTGTGGCTCTCTGGGGTCTGAGGTCAAGGTCTTTCACATCACTAACTGACCCTTTTAACCAGAGATGCCACAGATTAAACCTGGGGCCTTCTGCATGCCAAGCAGATGTTCTAGCTTTATGCTACAGCCCTTCCCCATCTTGTGGAACTGCCTGCCTTTCAGGTTTTCAAGAAATTATTAGATAGTCTGTCAAAAGGAGTATGAGAAGGATGTATATTGTCACCTTGCTTATTTAATTTATATGCAGAGTACATCATGCGAAATGCCAGCCTGGATGAATCACAAAATGGAATTAAGATTGCCAGGAAAAACATCAACAACCTCAGATATGCAGACGATACCACTCTAATGGCAGAAAGTGAAGAGGACCTAAAGAGCCTCTTGTGGAGGATGAAAGAGGAGAGCACAAAAGTTGGCTTGAAACTCAACACTGAAAAAACTAAGATCATGGCATCCGGCCCCGTCACTCCTTGGCAAATAGAAGGGGAAGTCATGGAAGCAGTGACAGACTTCACATTCCTGGGATCTAAGATCACTGCAGATGGTGACTGCAGCCATGAAATTAAAAGACACCTGCTCCTTGGGAAGAAAGCGATGGCAAACCTAGACAGCATGATAAAAAGTAGAGACCTTACCCTGCCAACAAAAGTCCGTATGGTCAAAGCAATGGTATTCCCAGTAGTAATGTATGGCTGCGAGAGTTGGACCATAAGGAAGGCCGAGCACTGAAGAATAGATTCTTTTGAATTATGGTGCTGGAGAAGACTCTTAAGAGTCCCCTGGACTGCAAAGAGATCAAATCAGTCAATCCTAAAAAAAAATCAACCCTGAATGTTCCCTGGAAGATCAGATATTGAAGCTGAAGCTCAAATACTTTGGCCACCAAATGAGAAGGGCGCACTCACTGGAGAAGACCCTGATGCTGGGAAAGATTGAAGGTCAAAGAAGAAGGGGATGGCAAAGGATGAGATGGTTAGACAGTGTTATCGAGGCAACGAACATGAAATTAAGCAAACTCTGGAGCATGACGGAAGACAAGAGGGCCTGGTGTGATGTGGTCCATGGGGTCATGAAGAGTTGGACTCGACTGTGCGACTGAACAACTATCAAAAGGGCTCTGTGAACTGTTATTACATTGTGCAAAGAACAGAAACTGGTTTTGTGCATGGAACTCGGCACACTGAGGATCATTTTAAAAAGAGAGTTTCTAGCAGTTAAGGCTACGAATGCTTATAAATTTATGTGGGCAATGCTTGGAGAAGCCTTGGGGAGGGTTTGAGCTCAATGGCAGACACCTGATTTGTATGTAGAAGGTCTCAGGTTCAATCCCTGGGCATTTCCAGTTAACAGGCTCTCAGACAGACCTGCAGATGTCTTTGACAGCCACTGTCAGAGTAGACAGTTCTGGGCCAGCTGGACCAATGCTTTGACAGTATAAAGTAGCTTCCTATAGTCAAGAATCTGGAGATATAGGTGGACAATGAAGAAGTATGAACAGGGTTACCAGTCACAGAAGGTACATCACCAGTGCTTCATTGCCTCTTCCCATGATGGGGTGAAAACAGAACACTGTCAAAAATAATCATATATATTCAGATTTAGGCAGTTCGCAGAATCCGGCTATTTTTGATGATTTTTTAGAAGAAACAGCAGAGTATAATTTAAGTCATGGATATGTTGCCTTTGGACATAGCACTGGTCTTTCCATGTTGGAATTATGGATATTTAATATGCTTCCATACACAAAACAGGCAGAGTACAAGTGTTATTCATTGCTAAGATAGGTAAGACAGAGCAAGATTTAAGCCAAAGGACAATAGATTTGGATGTTGTCGCTTTAACTGAAACCTTTTAACTACAAGGACTGAGTCAATAGGACAAATTACTCAACTTGAGGGATTCCCCTTTGTTTACCTATATAGTAACTGTGCATGTGATCTATAGCTAAGGTGACACAGCAACATCTTGCTTTAGCTGACACATCCTTTTGATGAGTCATAAAGATTTCCAGAGCTACTCACTGATCTTCTGCAGTGCTACTCAGAAGAACACTTCATTTAAAGCAACACAGATAATTGATTACTTCTCTTACCCAGTACCTAATTGTCAATACTTGGTAGATGTGCCATGTGGCCCAAAATAATAATCATCTGGGCTCAAACCCAGGTGAAAAGTGCTGTTTCTCCCGAAGCAAAATGGCCATTGTGAAAACAGGGAACTAGCAAAGGCTGTTGGTAGCACTGCTTGTTGCTCATGACATACTAATACACAACTAGTAAGCATTAAAAAGCATGTGAGGTTTTCAGACCCTAGGCTAGGAGGAAGACAATCAGAAAGTCACCAGACTGACTTTTATGTCTTTAATAGCTGTACAGGAGGGAGAATTTATCTCATTGTGCTGTAGTTGTGGGAGAAGCTGAATGTGCTGAAATTCTCTTTTCTGCACATCGATGAATGCCATCAGATATGACATCTGGAAGTCCTGAACAGCTCTGCTCACAGGAAGTATAATCAATAGAGGTGCTTTTGTGCAATTCAGGGATGCTTTGAAAAATTGCGAGAATGACCATTGGTTACACACCGTGAAGGGTCCTTCTCCTCTGAGGCTCGGAAGACATCTTGTGGGTGATTCCCATCCATCACTTAGGGAGGCAGGACTAATTTCAATTACTTCCTGTTTCCTGTAGTGGGAGTCACCCTAGGCTCAGTTCTGGTGCTCCAAAAGCAATACACTAACTTAACCACCGTAAAAAAGAGAACTTAAACATCAACAACGAGAGTATAGCCAAAATCACAAACACTGGAACAGGAAGAAAAAGGTGAGTCCCCTATCTCACGTATTATTATTATTATTATTATTATTATTATTATTATTATTATTATTATTATTATTATTAAATAGAGTGTGAAAGAACAGCATAGCAGATATAAGAAATGACGATCCGGGAGGGCCAAGATGTCCTCCAAGCCTCAGAGGAGAAGGACCCTTCACAGTGAGTAACCAATGGTCAGTGCTGAACCAGCTGACCATTTCTATGGTAAAAGAACAAAATTCAGTTAATATTTTTTTAAAACCTGTGGGTTAATGGGTTAAATATCTAGCCAAATTGCCACAGCCCTTTTAGGCTGTACTTGATTTGATTGTTTTTGCCCGGGGGGGGGGGGCACATCTTTACAAATCTCTGGCTTGGATCCACTGCAGCCTTTATGAGAACAGAGTGTGACTCTAACCCCCCCCCCCCCTGAAGAAAATTTACTTTCTGCAGTTCTAGAGTTCTGAAAAAAAGAACTGGCAACTTTCCCCCTTTGTGATGGATGTGCCCCAAAACTACAAAAACAGCAGTGTTCCATAAAACCAATTGCCAGCACACGAGCAGGGACTATGTTTTGCACTCAGCAATGAGACAGCAGAGCCTGACCCTGAAGCCCAGCATCAGAACACCCAATTCCCGCCCTTCTCTCTACCACTCCAGCAGAGGAATAGCTGTCCACCAATCATAGCCCATCTCTCTGCAAGGGAATATGGGGCCCCAGAAGGTTTGGACAGCAATGCAAACAGAGACATGACATTGGCTGTAAATCCTAAGGATACCTTCCTGGGAGTAAGCCCCGTGGAATATCATGGAGCTTACTTCTAAGTAGATCTGCTTAGGATTGCTCTCACGGTTAGGAAGGTAAGTGTAGGAGAAGAAGGAGACATTCTAGGTTTAAATGTGGAAGGAATAAGCAAGAGGGAAGATCTATTGTGACACATAAATGAGATAGGGAAGGCCATCCATCTCCATACAGGTTCAAGTTCCTGTCTGCTGTTTCACCTCTCTCCAAACACCACCCAGCTCCTGCTTTGAGACCATTCTCCTCACCCCACTGTG
This sequence comes from Gekko japonicus, assembly GCF_001447785.1. NCBI lineage: Eukaryota > Metazoa > Chordata > Lepidosauria > Squamata > Gekkonidae > Gekko > Gekko japonicus. The sequence continues at coordinate 206,931 of NW_015169785.1, read as the reverse complement.
GAGTTGTTCCACTGTCAGCCCCTTGACGGTTTAGGCAGCTTCAGCAATACACCTGCCCAGCAAACCACTCTCAGCCAGCTGCAGGGCTCTGAGAACAAAGAAGAGAGGCAACCAGCCAAGCCAGCCGAAGCAGCGGAAGCACTGTGCAGGGGAAGGGGTTCTACAGCAGTCAAGGCAGGTGCTTCCTGGTTTTTCAGTCTTCCCAGTAGAATGAACACCCCCCCCCCAATTTATTAGAACACTGGTATAAGGTACAGTTAGCCTAGGAACTACCTTGTTACAGGTAATACTGTGGTGGGTTTGGATGATGTGGCTGCCGAGCCCAGCTGCAATGTATGGGCCACTGAATAATGGTCAAAAATAAGAATCACTGCCTACAATCTGGGATTGCATTTAAGATCTGGCCCAGTGTTATTTTTGCGACCAAACAAATAATGGAAATTGGCAGCTCTTATAATCATGTGATAAAGGCCTCATATGGTAAGTCTTGGAGAACAACCAGAATTTCACCCAGCTAAAGTAAAAAGGTAATGGTAAAGGTTCCCTTGCTCGAAAGCCAGTCGAGTCCGACTCTAGGGTTGCGGTGCTCATCTCCGTTTTAAAGCCGAAGAGCCAGCGCTGTCCGAAGACATTTTCCGTGGTCATGTGGCCGGCATGACTAAACGCCAAGGTGCACCTTCCCACCGAAGTGGTCCCTATTTATCTACTTGCAATTTCTTGCTTTCGAACTGCTAGGATGGCAGGAGCTGGAACTAGAGACGGGAGCTCACTCCGTCATGCGGCAACTCAGGTCTCGAACTGCTGAACTACTGACCTTCGACGGCCTGCAGTTCAGCGTCTTAACCACTTGAGCCACCGCAGCTCCTTACCAGCTAAAGTACAAGAGGTCAATTTGCTGGATTATTCTAGAGTATGCACTAGGTGGAAGTAGCAAGATCGAAATCAGATATGTGTTTTTAAACTCATGGTTACCTTTAACCTGATATTGGAAAATATTTTTTTTAAATGGCTCTTCACTCTTATTTAGATAGAATGAAAACTTAACTATTTTTGTATATATATTTGTACACTGATCTTATGTATTTTACTGGAAGATGTAACATATACTGAAAAAGGCAGATTTTAAAAACTGAAAACCAACAGCTGCCGGGATGCCTCAAATCCATCTGCCTATGCCTATCACCTTTCCTGAATATGACGCATTAAACTGCTGCTTTATGAAAGCCACGACACAGAAGGAGGCAGGCTGTTTCTAACTTCTCCTGGAGCTGTTACAGCACAGGCACACAGCTAAACAACTTCCTCTAGCAGTACATGGAAAAGCTGATGACCACCACGGGATCAGGTCTCACTGGAACCACTGACCCCGTCACATTTAAAACAAATGATGCAATTTTTAAAAATCTACAATTAACTGGTTTAGAGACATTATTTTATCCTCCAGAGATCATAAGACTGCTTTATTATTGTACTTGAACAGGTCAGTATTGCTTTAGCTCTTGTAAATTTTTCCGGGTTGTATGGCTGTGGCGTCTTGGCATTGTAGGACCTGACGTTTCGCCAGTAGCTGTGACTGGCATCCTCAGAGGTATAACATAGAAAGATGGAGTACTCTCTGTGTCAAGGTGAGAAGTTTTGCTGTTCACAAGTTTTGCTATTTCACAAAACAGGTTTAATTCATATTCACTCCTTTAGTTCAAGGCCAGCAAGACTGAGGTAATCTTGAACATGGTGACTGAAGATACCCTGTATGTTTATAGCGTTTCATATTACTGGTATAATTAAGCCCTGCTGAGTCACTGGACACTGTGATCCTTTGAGTCATTCAGGAGATGAATGTGCATGTTCATGATTGCTGTGGAACAAGGCGTGTATAGCTGTTGATGTGGGGTGAATCAAGGGGAGCCTAGATTCCTGTTTGTAGGCAAAGACACATTATTTCCCTGATCCTTCCAGCTATACATTTGATTGATGGATACATGAAAGGGGACAGAAATAGGTGACCATCATGACCCCAGTGCTCAGCAGTCTAGGGAGTGAAGACTGCAAGACACTGGGAACGGGAAGACGAGAAGTGGTGAACTAAACAAAAGAAAGCTGCTGATTGAGAGCATACAGGGACAAAAACAGACACCCGATGTGGTCCTTCTTCAAACAGCATGGAACCCCATTCCAGGATTTTGTGGACCTTCGGCAATGGACTTCTACTGCATTCTAAGAACTTACACACCCATGCTACTTGGGTAGGACCCAACTGGTCTGCCAGTTACAGTCCAGGCTGAAGGGGTTATAGGGATGACACCATCCAAAGACACTGCTTTATACTAGTGGCATGAACAGTTATACATATCCAAGGATTAGCTCTTGTAGATGTATTCTACAAAATTATGCAGATTTTGCAGAATTGAATTATGGCTTCAATAGTCATGGATTCACTGGACTTTTCTGGGCAATTCAGCAGGCTTCATTTGCTTCTTTAAAATATAAATAATTCGTGAAATGACTTGGGGGGGGTATGACCCCCCAGGAGAGGTTATAAATTCCCAGAACATGGAGGAAAAGCTCTGTTCCATCTTGCTCTTCTCTTTGGACAGGCACAAGCCATGAAGGACTAAGTCTTTACCTAGGAATTCAATGGGAGAGAAGTTCCAACTCTGATCACTAAGGTAACTATGGACTTGTAACTACTGCAGCTTCAAGAAATACTAGCCTGTCCTAAATAAACATAGTTTAGGGGAAGTACCAAGCATAGGCTCAATGCTTAAACAGACCATGCATACACTTTTTATTTTTGTTTATTAAACTTTCTTATATTTTGAATGCTGGAAGCCTGATCTCTGTAAACACCTGTTCCGTCTTGCTGTCTGAAGTACCCTTATGGGGAGGGGGAGCGGGAGCAGGTAAGTTTGCCATCCCTGGAGTGCAATAACTCAAAACAGCAAACATGTGATTGATATTCCCTGCGCTATCTTGTAGGAGAGAAGTGGGAGAAGCACCAAGCAGCAGAGCCTCTAAACGGCCATGCAGGTATAGAGTGCTGGATGGGCAAATCCATCCAGTGGGAGACACTCTTTGACTTGCTGGTGGCAGTGATTGCTACCCAGTTTGGATTTTGGTGCCCCCCACCCAGGGGGGAAAGGGACAACATCACCTAGCAGACACTCGGGATGGCTGTAACCCAAAAGAACAGGGCTTGTGAGTCCATTCCTTCACAGTGACATTTTGTATACTAGAAACACTCAACACACAAATATTTCAGGATTCAAGAAATCCAAAACTGTACAGAGTGCTCAACATCTTGGTGTTGATGATACAGCTACAACAGATGTCAGCAGACAGCTATTGTTTTCTTGTATCAGCAGATCTCTTCAAAGATCCTCTTTGGTTAAACAGGATACCACTAAAAAGAGGACCTAACACTCTAGAAGCATACAAACATCCTATTATTTTTGAGCTTCGCTTGCAAAAACCATGGAAGGTTTCACTTTCCAGTAGGAAATCGGAGCTGGTAAATATGTTTCTCGGGCCTGTTTAAATATACTGTAAACACACACACACACACATACAGGGGCATCTTCAGTCACACACACACACACACACACACACGGGCATCTTCAGCAACCACATACTTAAACAGGTCACTGGGGAGCTTCAGAAATAAACGGAGATCATTAGCAGTCATTTGCAAGCACTTCTAGGATGCTATGCCACATGACTCATCCTTTTGCCTACAAGGAAGCTCCAGTGCTTGGTCCATTAGCAATGCACCAAAAACCAGAGCAACACAAAAATTAGGGCACACTGAACCTCTTCTCACCTTTGATGCAGCAACAGAATCCCACAATTCCTGGGAAGTCAGAATTTAGCAGCAGTTGCACTACTTCTGAGGGCTGCGGTGGCTCAAGTGGTTAAGTGCCGCATGACGGAGTGAGCTCCCATCTCTGGTCCCAGCTCCTGCCAAGCTAGCAGTTCGAAAGCAAGAAATTGCAAATAGTTAAATAGGTACCACTTCGGTGGGAAGGTAACAGCGTTCCGTGCACCTCGGCGTCTAGTCATGCCGGCCACATGACGACGGAAACGTCTTTGGACAGCGCTGGCTCTTCGGCTTGGAAACGGAGATGAGCACCGCAACCCTAGAGTCGGATTTGACTGGCCTTTTGAGCAAGGGAAACCTTTACCTTTACCTTACACTACTTCTATGAAGTCCAAGCCTTCCTCACTCATGACTTCATTACTTACGCGAAGACTCTTTGTGGCATGGAGGGGCTGGAAGATGGTGGGCTGCCTTTAAGGGCAGCCTGTGGGGCCCTAGCTGAAGGCCACAGGCAGCCCAGGTATGGCTGGAAAGACACCAGCCGGGAGAAGGCTGATTGCTAGGTCTGGAGGGGCTCGGTACGGAGAGGGTGTGCTTCTGGGTTGGGAAAACCACCGAGCTCGGTGGGGGCTCCACCCTGATCTCGCAGGTGCTGGTCTAAAGCCAGGGGAGAATTTAAGGGTAGGGCTGCGGTGGCTCAAGTGGTTAAGACGCTGAACTACAGACCGGAAGGTCGGTAGTTCAGCAGTTTGAGACCCGAGTGCCGCATGATGGAGTGAGCTCCCATCTCTGGTCCCAGCTCCTGCCAAGCTAGCAGTTCGAAAGCAAGAAATTGCAAATAGTTAAATAGGGACCACTTCGGTGGGAAGGTAACAGCGTTCCGTGCACCTCGGCGTCTAGTCATGCCGGCCACATGACGACAGAAACGTCTTTGGACAGCGCTGGCTCTTCGGCTTGGAAACGGAGATGAGCACCGCAACCCTAGAGTCGGATTTGACTGGCCTTTTGAGCAAGGGAAACCTTTACCTTTACCTTACACTACTTCTATGAAGTCCAGGCCTTCCTCACTCATGACTTCATTACTTACGCGAAGACTCTTTGTGGCATGGAGGGGCTGGAAGATGGTGGGCTGCCTTTAAGGGCAGCCTGTGGGGCCCTAACTGAAGGCCACGGGCAGCCCAGGTATGGCTGGAAAGGCACCAGCCGGGAGAAGGCTGATTGCTAGGGTCTGGAGCTGTTTGGTCCGGAGAGGGTGTGCTTCTGGGTTGGGAAAACCACCGAGCTTGGTGGGGGGGCTCCACCCTGATATCGCAGGTGCTGGTCTAAAGCCAGGGGAGAATTTAAGGGTGGCCATGGAGAGGAATGGGGTCACACAGTGTAATGGGAAAAGGCGATGCCTGATCTTATGGTGCTTCTAGCTTCAGAACAGAAATGTAGCACAAGAGAGAGAGGGACTGACTTTGCATTTGCAACATGAGCAAATCAAATCTGAAAACATCATCTAAAAGATATATTCCACTCCCTTTCCAATTTCTGCATTGCATGAATACTCACAAGTGACATACTGCATACTAGAAGGCATCTTTACCATTCCTTATGAAAGCACTCAAATTTATTGTAGCATGAGCAATAACTACATCTGCTGAAACACACTGTTGCTTAAAAAATCCCATACTATAATAATCTTGTTAGCTCTAATCTAAGGCACCCTTTAGAGGCTAAACGTTTATTTTTTACCAAAATTCCATAACAAGGCAAGGCAAATTCTGCTTACAGAATGAAGTCAATTAATTAACATTCAGAAAACGCATGTAATGTGAAGGATAGGTGATCTCTGCCTGCAGAAAATTGTCCTTCTTTATCTGCAAGACTCAAAGAAGCCTGAAAACACGCACATACACACCCTTCCCAGAATGCAACTCTTTTTGAAGAGAAGAAAACTGAACCGGTATAGCACTAGAAGAAAATACTTTAAAGGAACAAAAGAGATTTAGAACAGCTACTTCAGAATTTAAGTACGGACACAAACTATGGTTCCATTTTCTCCTGAACTGGCTGAAAGTTCAGAATCACTGTGTCGTTTAACCATAACACTCACTCGGAAAGCAAACCTGTGTGTGAGCGGTACAACTCCAGGTTGGGGCTTACATAGAGCATTACTTCATAAGAGGAGACTCTGGCACACAGAAATCCAGCATGGTGCAGTGGTTACAGCATTGGACTAGGAACATGGAAACCCAGGTCTGAATCACTACTCTGCAATGGAAGCAGAGCGAACTTGCCAAACACTCACTACTTAACCTACTTCACAAAGTTATTGTGGGGATAAAAGAGAGAAGGGGAATATGCTGTAAGCAACTTTGGGTCCCCATTGGGAAAAAAAGTGGGGTACAAAGGAAGAAAATAAATAAAGAGAGAAAACGGCCAGGCAGGAAGGCAAGGTTTCCCTGGACAGCAAACTTTTTTTTTTAATGTGGAAATTTTTGTACAGAGGAACACTGAATCACATAATCCTTCACCTGCAGTCTGAAGTGGAACAGTTCAGGCACGGGTTTACCACTTTAGTGAGAACCAGGCATTAGTCTCTTGGGAAAGACCAGCTTTAGCCTCATACACATCTCTATAACAAATTGGCTATGCAATAGGCCTCTCCAGGGCCTTCATCTTGAGGAGATTCACCAGATTCCTCCAAATGGATTTCATTTCTTCCCTGAAATCGATCTGGCATCGAGTGTGAGGCAGGGATCCAGCCTGCAAGCCCATTACCATGGCACCATTGAGGTCATTTCTAAAATAAAAACAGATTTTTTTGCCCATGTCACAAAAGACTGCGGACACGGGAGTGGGCTGTAATAAGCTTGTCATGGGCAGACAGAAATGATACTTCAGCCCTGCTGGCAGCGGGGCAGGCACTACTCCAGACCTCACCCCTGTAGACCACACAGCACGGACAACTGGAGAGGCCCTTGATAAGAAGACACTGGAGACTATGTGGAACTGTTTGGGGGAGGATGGGAGTTAAAGAATATTTCTTCCCTGAATGGCCCACTTAAGGGCTCCAAATGAAGCCTTTGATAAATGGAAATATAACTTACAAGCAGACATGCAATCATCTTTGTACTAAAACAGATCTGAATTGCCAGTCTGCAAATATCACTCTGCATGACGCTGAACACACTGGGTTAAATCTAGTGCCGCATTTCCACATGAACAAGACGGTCTTGGGTACCCAGAAATGTTGTTGAGCATCAAACGTACTGGCAGGTGGAAAAGTGAAAAGAATAGCACACATCTAATTCAAAAAGAAATGGAAGCCTTACCCTTTTTGCAGAGAAACAAGCAACACAAACTTCATCTTGAAAGAATATGAAGATTTTGACAAAAGTGTCAGAATATTCCAATGTATTTTAAGCTATACATTCTCTTCCAGGGGGATGTAATTTCAAAAGTAAGCCAATCATGTATAATCAGATAAGAAATGTTTCTTCTGATGTCTTCTTAGATCCTCTGTCAATGGGAAGCTTGGAATATTATGGAGAATACTCTTGTCTAAGGAAGTATATTTGGAGGCCTTCTACACACTTTGTAGTAGCATCAGCATGAATTGTGCCATACTAAATATTATTTTTCTTAAGTTCTGCTATCAGATCAAATGGGTGGCCACAGGCCTAGAGGTAGCAAGTACTATTAGGATGCTGCTCTTCTCTGAGGATTTGCAATATCAGAAGTATAAGAAGCTCTAATTTGGTCATGAGACAGGATATAGTTTTTATATTTCAAATCACCACAAATTCTGTGAAAAATAATCACGTTCATGTCTCCAGCCTAACATGGAGAAAGAAAAATGCAAGAGGAAACTTATTTAATGCCCTAAAGCAGAGAGAATCACCATTTCATACCCTGATCTCCATACCGAATTAGCATGGTGTCTCTGCGCAACTCCTGACCTCTTTCCAGAGCATGTTGCTTTTATTTGGCTAACTGCAGCTCAAGTGACACTTCCTCTTGAAAATATGCCAGCCTTGCCACAGGGTGGGGGGTGAGGGGCACAACAGATTGATGGGGTCAAGGTGAAAATGTTTACAACTTCACTGCAGGAACCTTCTCACATTGCCATGCCATTCCATGTCAGTTTCAGTTTCAAGGCTTTTTTCAGGGCATGAAATCAACATTTGTACTCAGCAGTCCCAGATCTCTTGATAAAGTGTCCTCCTTGAGCTTTCTTTTTGGAACTAGGATTCCCCTTGTGTGAGGAAGGCCCTCACGGAGACTTTTTCCTTGAATGCCCACTCCAACCATTGGACATGAACCTTGTTCACAAGTTAAATGAAAACATGTATAATCTAGCCCTGTTTACATGTTACCCTGAACACACGTACATCTGTTTGTAAGAAAGAGTTAGCCAGTGTTCCCTTTATCAATGTAACTAGGGACTAGTACCTGGATAAACGTGGGGTTTGTATCATGTGTACAGCTGATCATGCACTGACCATAACATGAGAATTACTCAAAACACATACAAGGAGCAATCAAGTGTACTATATACACAGACGGTACATGCAGTAACCGTAACTTGTGAACAGAACGTATACCTGATTTTTCTTTATACCTGTGTTGTATAATTTCATGCTGCATTCAGTGCATATACAGCTGAACATGAGGTTTTGTAAAGATCTTACGCCAAATTGTTCATAGTTTTGTAGTAGGCTGTCATCAATATGCAGACGGTACACAGCCTGGCTTCTAAAGGACTGCCTCTCCCCAAATGACCTCCCAAAGTGTCTCCGTTCTGCCACATGTGGGCTTTTGGTGGTGCCTGGCCTTCAATTCGCCCATTTGAGTGAGACAAGGGCCTTTTCCACTGTGGCCTTGACATGGTAGAATGCTTTGTCTGAGGAGACTCATGCCCTGCAAGACCTGTCTGTGTTCCACAGGGCATGTAAGAGAGTTACTCTACCAGGCATTCCACTAACATAATTTTGATGGACTCTATCAACACTGCTGATTTTAATGCCAAAAGTGTTCGTTTGTTGTGTGTCGAGTTTTTAATTGGATTTTATTGAAGTTATTGTATTGTTATGTTGTTAGCTGCCCCGGGTCCCACCTTTGGGGCAGGGGTGGGGTAAATATCTAATAAAATAAATAAATGGCTAAGAGTGAACAAACTCAAACTAAATCATGGAACGAAAGAAGTAATGCAGGTTGGGGAGGGGGAGGTACTGAAGGACATTATGTTCTCCACTTTCAATGGGGTTTTGCTGACTCTTGCCAGGTTAAAAGCCTCAGGGTTATACGAGACCCAACAGTATTGCTGGAGATGAGAAGCATGTTCATGCAGTTGCAAAAAACCCCGTTTTCTTCCAACTCAGCCTAACTTGAAAAATGGTCCCTTACCTTGGGAAGGCTGTTTTCATGTGATAATTTTATATTTAGTGTGCATTATTTGGGTTTTAGGGCCCTACTGGATAATTTTGCTTGTATGCAATAAATATATGAGGAAGAGTATTTCTATCACTGGTCAGTTCCCAAGACTCTTGGTGCAATAACTGGTTGCTGGGAAAACACAGTTTTCTTCCCAGAGTCTCAGTTGTCCCACGGTATCATAACCACTACCTGTGCTTTAGACACACTTAGTAATGAGTGACACAGCACCATTCTCTATGCCAGTGTTTCCCAAACTGTGGGTTGGGACACAAAAGTGGGTTGGGAAGCCTTTGAAAGTCATGGGCCAGCCCTCCCTAATGCCCCCCCCCCGCCTTTCTATTGCTCTCTGTTGTAACCCATATTGAAACCAATATGTGATCCTGGGAACAGTAACTTCCATACATTAGTTGGTATTTTTTCTTCTTCACAACATATACATGTTGATTAAGTAAAATGTGTCCTGATGATTACTAGAGTGAGTTTCATAGAATCTTAGGGCGGATTAGAGGGAGTAATGGATAAGGAGAGGATGGTCAAAAGCTGGAAT
>NW_015169785.1:179615-195505 GCF_001447785.1 Gekko japonicus | reverse complement strand
TAAAATGGGGACTGTTTCCCAAAATGCATTTGTTAGATAAAGGCCTGCTTACAAGTATTAGGGGGCGAGGGGAAAACAAGGCCCAGCACTCTGTGGTGTGTGTGACTGTATGTGTATGCACAGAGACTGATGCCACTAAGTTTTAGAAAGAACATCAAATGTTCAAATTTCAGATAAAAGGTATGGCAAATAATAGGCTCTTCTTAGACCTTTTTTGTTCCCAAAGGTTGAATTTAGTCTCAAACTTCCTAGCGTGCAGGCAAAGTATGCCAGATAACAGAGGGCTATGATTCATTAGCCCTGACCTGAATAGCCCAGGCTAGCCTGATCTTGTCAGATCTCAGAAGCTAAGCAGGGTCGGTCCTGGCTAGTATTTGGATGGGAGACCTCCAAGGAATACCAGGCTCATGATGTGGAGGCAGCCAATGGCAAACTAAAACACACTTCAAAGGGATACTCTGGGTATAGAACTAGAGTCTACCAGAATATCTCATTCTATTCATTTAGGTCTTAATTGGGATCAGGCGTTTCTCTCATATTCCTTGTGCGAAGTTACCTTAGCACCCCTAAGGTATCACCGATTATTTGTGAATGGCCCCATTATCTTGTGTATATTTCAACTTTTCACAGAAGTAACAGAGACCTCTTTCGCTTCATGAGATTCTGGGCCCAATGTTTACAATGTTTTTTTCTGAAAGTAACAAAGAATATTGTGGCACAAGTTTTCATGAGCCACACATTCGATTTCAATGGATGGATGCCTGCAGAGTTATACTCAGCTACATTAGAAACAGAAGATGGGCATTCATAGTTGGGGCTACTATTACAAAGGAAGGACAAAAGACCCAGCAAGTCCAGACATGGGTGCACAACATTACCTGTGCTCCGAAAAATCAAAACAAAGATCCAGAGTGGTTGTGAGCGGCTCCCAAAAGGTGATGAATTGATATGTTTTGCTCTGTATACACATCAACAAACTGCAGAGAACACTAAATGCATCTTACAAAGTGGTGTCCACAGACACTCATGACACAATAACCAATGGGCCCCAAAAATCTCAGCTGTGACAGCTCTTCTAACTATAGCTAGGGACGGTACCTGAGCAAGGTCATAGCCCTGCTTTTCAGCAAACTTCAGAATCATTCTAGATGTGAAGACAACAGATCCCTATGTTTGCACATGGAGCTGCCCCCATTATGCAAAAAGCTGTGTGGAGGAAATCCAGTTCTGGCAGAAAAAAGATGCATAGGTGAGGAATGCAGACGCTTTTCCCCTGCTCATGACACATTCCTGCAGACCCCTTTCCCAAATGCTTTTCTCCCGGCTCAGCACTGGAGATTGCAGAAGAGAATTATGTGCAGGAAACCACAGGCAGGTGAAGGATTTTGTATTCTTCACCTGTGACTTTGTTATTAAAATTAAACCCCTTCAATTGAACCTCTTTTGCTATGTAATCGGGGTCATATTTAATCACATAGACTTGCATCCCTCCTATCTAATGAAGGTGTTGGCATATACATATGGGACTTGGTCAATTATGACTAGCTTCTAAATCAGGCTTGCATTATTAATGGTTCCTTTAAAAAAAAAAAAACACCTTCCCCCCTTTAAACAGGAGACTCCAGTGTCATTCCCAAACTATTTTTGAAAGCCCAGTTTCCAAAGCAGTTTGCTATCCCCATACCAAGGAAGCAGTTGGGGGTGGGTGGGGGGGCAGTGAAGAGGGCTTACGATGAAGAGGGCTTACGATTAAGAAACGTCAGCCAAATCTTCCTTGGGTGCACTGAGCAAGTTGGATCTTGGCTTTATAATAATTTATCTTATTGTATTTCAGTTGGCATGTATGTCATACTATTCTTACCCCCTTTTGCCCACAATGGAATCTTCCCGAAAATACAGTATCCAAAATGGCACATAGTTAAACAAGAGTAATATTTTGGAATGCCTGATGCACATCATATGCTGTTTATATTTCACAGCGTGCATATCACACAAAGGCATTGCCTAATGCTCCAGTCTTGTCCATATGTACTTGAGATCTGACTAAATATGCATAAGATTGCTCTGCAAGAGTCCCAAGTTGTAACATCCCAAGCCAGCTTCTTACATTAGGCACAAACCTGCTTGCTGTGACATGCCGTCTTTACTGGTTACATTGCTCCCATAATGGTCTGCTTATGGCTCTACTACAGTAAAGCACTATGAATGTTACTGATTTAATGAAAAAGTGAAAGTCCGCTGGCACCATTTCTGATTTGCATCAATAACAGAATGTTTTAAAAGTTTTTCCCACTGACAGGTTTTTGTAGGTAAAAATTAAATACACTAAAATATTAGGAAACTTATTTTGCCCCAACAAACAACAACTTATTTTGCAACAACAACTTAGAATACTGCTGACATGCTAAATAAATGCCAGAATTGTTAAATGATAATAGTTATAGAATTAGGAGTCCAATCCTCACCAACACAAAAACTTTTAATTTTATGTTTCATCTTTGAATTTTCTAGATGCTTGTAGCAACCCAGTGTAGCAGCAATAAAAACTCAATGAGAAAAGTGAATATAAAAGAAAGAATAGGGATATCTGGGCGGGGGGGGGATGAGGGAATTAATGACTGAAGGGAGAAGAAAAGCAGAATTTTATTTACAAAATGACACAGAATGTCCATAATTATAATTCTGGACAGTGACGTTTAACACATGCAGCCCAGAGTTAGTTTTCTACATGTTTGCTAGATTGCCATGACATTCTCAGAAACCCAACTATTTTCAAAATATTTTAATATGACATAAAGATTCTGTTTAACTTTTAATTCAAGCACAAAGATTCTCAGAAACATCTGCCCAGATTTTAATTAGGTGTCTCTTTTTATCTTAAAATGCCAACAAAAACCTGTTCCTCCAAATTAATAAAACTGCAAACAAGATCCTGAATAACAAGGTTATTTTTAGTCCAACCCAAGATGCAAAGGGAAAGCCAGTAAGTCACATTATAGCCCTCTCTGAAATAACTTGAAAGACTTCTAACTAGTGCATAGGTAAAGGTAAAGGTTTCCCTTGCTCGAAAGCCAGTCGAATCCGACTCTAAGGTTGCAGTGCTCATCTCTGTTTCAAAGCCGAAGAGCCAGCGCTGTCCGAAGACGTTTCCGTGGTCATGTGGCCGGCATGACTAAACACCAAGGCGCACAGAACGCTGTTATCTTCCCACTGAAGTGGTACCTATTTATCTACTTGCAATTTCTTGCTTTCGAACTGCTAGGTTGGCAGGAGCTGGAACTAGAGACGGGAGCTCACTCCGTCATGCGGCACACTCGGGACTCAAACTGCTGAACTACCGACCTTCCACAGCCTGCAGTTCAGCGTCTTAACCACTTGAGCCACTGCAGCTCCAACTAGTGCATACTTGATGCCTATAGAAAAGAGTGCCTCCCCTCCAACAGAGAATGAATTTAAGAAGCACAGACAGAAAAGGCTTGTCCTGGGCAAGAAAGCTTCCCAATTGCCATTATTAGCGGTAATGCTTTTAAATGCTTTGCAGTGCTTGGTTTGTATGAAGTCCTCCTGGAGTTATTGCGTCCGTATGGCTCTGCATCAGGAAAAGGCAAAAAGCTTTTACATGCCCATTTAGTCCAACCCAAAGTAAGGCTGTTCGCAGTAGCATCTCAAAGGCATTATTTATTCCAGCACTTAGGCATCTGTGGAGTACACAACCGGCTATCAACAGTAGCACAAAATACCAAAAGCTTGCTCATACATTAGGTTCAGTTTAGGCCAGTGCATATCAAAAAGGCACCCAACAACTTTTCTACACATAACAACTGAACAGGCTCAGAACCAGTTAAGATATTCCTGTTTTCCATTTGCAGTCTGGACTTGATGTCTTCTCTACTCACATTTCTGCAGGTTGTATTGTTATTGTTATTTCAGATTATGTCAGTATTTGATGCATGGTGGCATATTATTTGATAGTTGGAGGTTTCAACTTGGAGGTTTCAAACAAACCCAAAGGTGGAATAAAAATATAACCAGCTCACCAGGACTGAAAGGTGTTTGAATAATGAACTCGATCATGTACACAGAGGCAGTATCTCTTAAGATAATCATCTCTGCTACGGATATATCGTGTGCACAAGCACTAAGGCCTGGGCCTAGCTAGTCATAAGAAATGAAATGTGAAGGCAAAGACATCGAAGAGCACGAGAACTGCCTATGCTGGATCGGACTGTCAGTCCACAGTCACAAGCAAAGCAAGATGGAGGCAACTCCCCTACCCCCACTTGCTTCCCCTCAGCATATGTTCTTCAGAGGTAAAGGCTCCAAACACGGGACTGCATTTAGCTCTCACGGCTAATGACCTATTTACAGATATATCCATTAATTTATTTAACCCTTTTTAATAAACTAATTAAGCTAGAAGTCATCAATTCCTCTTGAGATAATTATTTTCATACAGGAAGAGGGAAGAGAAACCATCTATTGTCATTCTCAAAACTATTGCCAATCAGTTTAATCAAAAGACCCCACGTTTTAGTTTTTTCTATGCTTCTCATTATTTTAGGCATATATCTCCACTTAGCTGCCTTTTCACTAAACTCGAAGTCCTCTTCACCGTAAGAAACCCCTTGATCTGTTCCTTTTTTGCACCTTCTCCAGCCTTAAAATATGCATTTGAGACATCGCAAAGTATTCAAAATGCGATTAACCCATACATTTCTATGGTGTCATATTACGTGTGATTTCATTTGAGATCCTTTTTCCTGTCTTAGAAAGCAACCCTAAGCAGGTTTACTAAGAATCCTACTCAAGCCTATTCAATGGGGCTTACGCCCAGGTAAGTGTTCTTAGAATGGCCTACAATCAAGATTCCCTATTTTGAATGGTTTCATATTTTGGACTATGCTTATTTGCTTAGACTTTCATAATACAGAAAATAATTGTATTTGTCTTAGCCATTCCAAAGATTAAGGTAAAGGTTTCCCTTGCTCAAAAGCCAGTCAACTCGGACTCTAGGGATGCGGTGCTCATCTCCATTTCCAAGCCGAAGAGCCAGCACTGTCCAAAGACGTTTCCGTGGTCATGTGGCTGGCATGACTAGACACCGAGGTGCATGGAACGCTGTTACCTTCCCACTGAAGTGGTACCTATTATCTACTTGCAATTTCTTGCTTTCGAACTGCTAGGTTGGCAGGAGCTGGGGTCAGAGATGGGAGCTCACTCTGTCATGCAGCACTCGGGTCTTGAACTGCTGAACTACTGACCTTTCAGTCTGCAGTTCAGCGTCTTAACCACTTGCGCCACCACAGCCCCCATTCCAAAGATTAGGCACAAGCTATTTCAACAGAGAGCCAGTTTGGTGTAGTGGTTAGGAACGCAGGCTCTAATTTGGGAGAACTGGGTTTGATTCCACACTCCTCCACATGGAGCTGCTGGTGTGACCTTGGGTCAGTCATAACTTGTCTCAGAGCTGTTCTCTCACAAGCAGTTCTCTCAGAGCTCTCTCAGCCCCACCTACCTCACAGGGTGTCTGTTGTGGGGAGGGGAAGGGAAAGGAGACTGTAAACCACTCTGAGACTCATTTGGGTAGTCAAGGGCGGGGTATAAATCCTATCTCTTCTTCTAGAGTTGTGACAAATGTATCAGACAAATAGAGACATATCTTATTAGCTGATTCATTTTTAAACTATTTTTTATTCTTTGTAGTGATGGATTGACTTGTAAATTTTATTTTTGCATTTTATGGTGAATATCAGTACAAGTATTTATGCCTGTAACTCTGAAGTTCTTTTGGAAATAAATTCTGTATAATATTCATCTTAAATGAGTTTCTCTTTTAGGCAATAAAAGAAAATGCTGACAAATTGTTTTCAGTTACCTGACACCCAAATCCTCCCAGATACAAGCACTTCTCATTTTACCCCAGAAATAAAATGGCATTACAAAAACGTATGGTCTGCCATGTCAATCATATGAAAGCATGTTAGTTCATGACTCAAACTAAAATGATGATATTTCTCCACCCAAGATTGCTAGGCTACCAACAGCCCTTTGAAACAGAACTCGGCTAATTACTTCTGCAATGCCTACGTTCAATAAAACAATCCAACCCTCCTTCCTTGGTATTTACTGCCAGTCAATAAGTCAAAACTATTTTAAAAAGTGACAGATGCACCTCTTTTACCAACTTTTAATAAACAAAGAACCACGTGCCACAAAGGCATTCACCATCAAATCACTGCCAGATTCTGAAACAGTGCCCACTGCATGAAATCCTTAAATTAATTCTAACTTCTTTCCATTGGCCCTCCAGCCCTAACATAATTCAGTACAGTGCTGAATCAGTCATTAGAGACACAGCTATCAGGACAAGCCTTCAGACCAACCAATCATAATCATAATTGGTCAGATTTGGGAGACCATGTGTTCAAGTCCTGACATCAACCCAGGACTTACTCCATGACCTTGGGCAAGCCAGGAATTCTTAAGGCTTAGCTCCCCATGTGTAACATGGGAATAACCATGACATTCCTCCCAGACTGTTGCAAAGATAAACATAGTCACACTGTAAAGCAGTCTGTAAGTTAAAATCATTATATAAATTACAAATAGCCCAGTAACTAACAGTCTATGGTCAATTTTCTATTTTGTACATATCTCTGTGTTTCCACAAGTATCTATTAAGTAGCAGCATACCTAACAGCTCATTACTGATTTAGGAATTATGTATCTGCTTCATTTATAGTCCACCTTAGTCTCGCAGAGGCTCACAGAGGATTACCATCCACCATCAAAAGTAAATTTAATTAGGATGCAGCTAGAATAAGACTGCTCTAGGCCTCCTTTCCCAATATTTATTTGTTACTAGATTACCAGCCTTGGAGCATTTTTAACACCCCAAAACAAAGGAACCTTCCGATGCAAGATTCAGATTCAACTGCAGCTCGAGGCAAGCTTTACGCTATCTAACAAAAAAAATATTCCGCATTCCAAAGTCTGCCGCACCAACAGCAACCAAGACACCTCCAGTGGTTCTCATTAGGCGGTGACACACACAGAGATCCGGTCACACCCACAACAGCAGACCAACACTCCGAGCAAGCCATCGTCATTGCCATCAACATGAATGGAAACAGGGCCTTAAAAAAGGCACAACACAGTAGTAATAAACTGGAACACCAGAGGATTCACTCCCCTTATTCCCTGGTGCTTTCCAGTGTTCCTTCCTCTGCATTAGAGCTAACTTTTTTATTTATAATCACAGCAGCAGGAGAAACACCCTGGAGGGACCACTGGAAGGAGGTGGAGGATAACACCGCAGTGAAAGGAAGAAAAAAGAAATGGGAGAAAAGCAAGGGAGAAGTAAATAGAAGGGAGGAAAACAGCAGATTTTTAAAACGTGGTTTAGCAGGTCTAACCTAGATTTTCTTTCTGACACACACACACTCACAACGGCTGAAGCTTAGAATGGCTTTCTGGTTACAAAAGTAGCCAAGCTGGTGAATGCAACTGATGGTTGTATTATCACAAGGAGAAGGGCTGTGTCCCTTTCTATGGGCCAAGTCTCACAGGTACACACCTTACAGTGCTTCCTTTAACCCTGGGTGTTTTTTGGGGGGTGGGGGAAACTCCCTCGATTAACTCTGCTGTGGCTCATCTTCAGAACAAGATCATAGGAAGATCACTGAAAAGAGTGATGGTAGTACGGCTTTGATCTCCTCCGTCCCTGCCTCTTTCGTCCCATTTCCCACAAGCATGAGGTGCCTTTTCCGAAGGGTGCGCAAAGGAATGTTTCCAGCAAAAGCCGGCGAGCGGAGAAACTTGTCCTGTGAAAAGGCTCTCTCTTTCCTCTCCTCCTCTACCGCGCCTTTCGCGAGAGAAAAGAGGGGGCTTGACTGCAGCAGCAACGCGAACCAACATCGCCACCATCGCGATCACACCAGCAAGATGGGATACACAGCAACAAAGAAACACTCTGCCGTCTCCCCTCCTCCATATGAGACACACGCACTGCAAGGAGACGCAGGAAAGGGACCAGTGGGGGGGGGGCGGTGGGTGGGGGGGAAAGAAGATGGTGAATGGATGTCATTGTGTCCAGCCCAGCAGGGGAGGAAGACTCCTACCAAGCAAGAGCGGAGGCGGCAGCCCTCGGGTGGATACGATCTAGCCTCCGAGTCTGCCGCAGGGCTCCGCAGAAGGGCACGACGACGGATACATAGGCGCACACAAGAGGCAAGACCGGACAAGGCGTCCGCCGGTGCCCGTCGGCTAGCAAGGAATCCTGGGCAATGCCGGGACCGCCGCTGCCATTGTTCGAGCTGGAGGCAGAGGGAGCGACACGCACCCCCCGCCGCAGCTGATCCCTCGTGAGTAAACAGATCCTGCCCTGGCAGAGCGGGGGTGGGGGTGGTGGTGGTAGGAAGCCATTCCCCAGGGGATGACCCTGCTTTTCAGGCTCCCTTAGAAACAGGTCCTGAGAGGTGTTGTTGCTGCAGAAGGGGGAGGGAAAAAAGGAGGACGGAGGGAGGGTATTGCTATGCAATACATCGCAGCCCGGTGCCTTACCCCAGTGTCAAACGCAGGCAGGCTCCTTTCCGCCTTCTCCCCCTTCTGTGCGGCGGCCTGTGGTGGACGCCCCCTTTCCCAAGGGGGTAAAGATTGCTCAGGGAGACACCCCAGTCCCCCTCCTTCTCTCGCGTTCGCGTCTCCTAACTCTGGCTCCCAGGCTGAAGGAATAAGGAGAAGGCGGGGGCAGAGAGGGGGGAGGAGGCGTGGCCTTTTGCCCGGCGCAGGCAGGAGACCGGGAAAGGGGAGGGAGGAATCTGCGCATCGCTCTCGCCAGAGTTTTACGCATGCGCGCCCTCGGAGGAGGAAGGAGGTTGTCTTTCCCTGCAAAGGCTAGATCCTGCGCACGCGTACTGGGAAGAGTTCCTGGGCCCGGGAGGCCTGTGAGTGACCGGTTGAGGCGAGTAGATCGGTCTGCTTAGGTTCGTTTCGTTCCCCTTGGGGAGGATATCGGGCGGGTGCCGTGTGATGTCTCGCTGCTTCTTACGCCGGCGGGGGAAGCGAGTGTGCAGGGGGCTCAGCTCGAGCTGCAGTACGGAGTCTGGGTCGCTTCGGTCCGTCCTGCAGCGTGGTAAAGGGAGCAGATCCCATAGAGTTTGTGGAGCTTAATCTCAAGAGTAACCGCAGTCATGTGCAGAGTTACTCCAGTCTGAAATTGGTGGGTGCAGACTGCAGTAACTCTGCACTGCAGTCATGTGCAGAGTGGTGGGTGCAGACTGCAGTAACTCTGCATAGGATTGCGCTGGGAACAACTGAAGTAATCGGGGTCAGTCTCCCTGAGACCAGCGGGACTTCCTAGTCTGGCTGCAAACCTATGCACACGCACTTGAACTCCATGGGTCTTTCTCGCATCGAAACAGGTGGCCTTTCGTTCGAAATAAATTGCACTGCCAGCTAATATCAGCGCATTTGTTAGGGAGCAAATCCAGCGTCTTTCTTATAGGGATTTATAGGCAGCCCATTCCTGTATTTGAGGCATTGCTGCGCTGGTAGCATAGACTGTATCCTGTTCCCTTCATGCTAAATTGCAGGTTCCAGCTCTGAATGTTCCTTCGCATTAGAAACTTCCCGTGTGTAAAACTAACACAGCAGGGAGAAAGGTGCTCTTCCCTGTCTTTCTTTCTTTGCTGTGCTGGTTTTGTATTTGGAGGGAGCTTTTAGTGTAGGAGAGGATTCTGCATTCTGAAACAGTGTATTTCTATTCCACCTGCTTCAGCCCAGCGAATTCTCCTGCATATCTGAATCCCTAAAGTCTTAATCTCAAGTGAGCAGATGTGTAAGTGAATTGGCCTCAACTTTTATATTAAAAAGTCTGTCACCTTCCGGAATTTGCAGCTTCATGGGACATTGTGTGGATTTCTTTATTTCAGAATGTTGCGGTGACACTTGTAATGATAGGGCTTTCCAAAGCTGGTAACTTTATTTTTTGGGGGGAGAAGGGAGGAAGCTTGGTGTGGGGCAAGCTGTAGAAAACAGCATCTTTATCTCTTCAGCCTGGTTTGCAGTGACATGAGAGGCTGAAAAGATAAGGAGGGGGCATGTAGGTACAACATGGTAGCAGGAAGATAAGCAAAGGGCATAAACCACGAGTAGGTGAACAGAAGGGACTTGGAGAGGGGGGACCTCTTACCAGAGTGCAAATTATGACTGGCCCATCCACTTCCCTCCCTCAGAGGCAAGAATTTATTTATTAAATTAGATTTACAAGTAGGGCTCAGGGTGGCTTACAACAGGTAATATGCAACAAGTAATATACAACTACATGAAAACAGTCCAATAAATAACAGTAGATAAAAACAGTATATATATATACAATGCTTAAGATGGCAGAAAATCCTAGCTCCCTGGCCTCCCTGGGGGGAGGGGTTATGGGAAATGGGGAATAATATGAGCGTGCCAGAAGAAGTCCCTCCGTTTTCCTTTCCCTTTCTGACTGAGCAGCCCTAGTGGTCTATTTTCTTCTTTCCTGAACAACTCTGACTGTCTCAGTATGATATTTTACTGCTGACTCAGCCCAAGAACGTGAGGGAAGGGTTGAGATTGCCCTTTAACTTAAACCACTGAAAATGGCACGTGAGACGTTTTAAAATTCAGAATTAAATATTTTATTCAGTGTAGAGGGGAAAGGTCAGGTGAAATCAGGAGTTGAAATTTCTGAAGTAACTCAATATAAATAACTGAGGTAAAACCAGTACACGCACAGACTGTAGTTCTTATGTCTCAGGCTAATGAGAGTTTCTTAAGCTATTCACAGTTACTTAAATCTTTATGTTGAGAGGCTTTTGTTCCGTGTTTCCCCAAATACTTTGGGACACTTCCTTTGAGTATTCTCTGCCTCTTTTTGTTTCCAGAGGCCTGGTGCACTCTTTTCAGTACCCAAACCCCTTCTCTTGAAACACGAGTACTCGTTTTGAGTTTTTAATTGATTCTTAAGGTCTCCAAAGGACCCAAACTCTTGAAACATGAGTACTCGTTTTGAGTTTTTAATTGATTCTTAAGGTCTCTAAAGGCACTTTTTAACCAGACCAGACCAGGGATCTCTTCACTCTTCAGAGCTAATTCCCTGTTTGACTGGGTAGGGAATTTTCTTCTCTCTCTAGAAGATATGTCTCTTTTCCTTGGCCCAAATGGGAGTCTCCATCTAACTATCCATTCGTCCTTGCCAACTTTCCCCTAATTCTCCTGTCTGTTAAACTGCTCTCAGTCAGGGCTGAATTCTGAAACTGTCAGTACTCAACTCTTCTCAGCTAGGGCTGAAAGCAGACTGAATTCTCCTCAGCATCCAGTTCATAAGTCTTTCTTTGCTAACCAATCGGATCCCTTGGAATAGCCTGTCACTCAAGGCTCTCTGGCTCAGTTAAGAATTAACCCTTCACAGTCCTTTAACCTTGACTTTTTATAAGCTTTTAAAAGAGCCGTCTGTCACACAAGTGTAAGGCTATAAGGAGCAAGGCCATTCTGAAGAAAGTTTGTTAAGAAAAGTTGGGCAATTGGGGTAGCTCCTTCTTATAACTTTACTCTGGAATTTTATTAAGTACTAGCATTATATTAGCACACTGACCTAGATAGCCCAGGCTAGTGTGATCTTGTCAGATCTTGGAAGCTAAGCAGGGTCAGCTCTAGTTACTATTTGGATGGGAGACCACCAAGGAATCCCAGGGTTTCTATACACAGGCAGGCAATGGCAAACCACCTCTGAATGTCTCTGAAAACCTCACAGGGTTGACATAAGTCATACGTGACTTGATTAAAAAAAAAGCATTGAGAGAAAACTGTTGTGATGGGCAGTCTAGACACATAACAATAAGACAGTCCTCACCTTAGAAGAGTTACATTCTAGTCTATCCATGTTTGTACTACAGTAAGGCCCCTTTCAGACAGCCTTTGTAATCCATTTTGGTAGCCGGTTGCTAACACATTTTTTGTGTCATTTCGGACACAACTGTTTTAGCAACTGGCTGCTAATGGATTTTATTTACCTTTTCATACAAAGCCATGGTGAGCAAAACGTGGTTGAGCCGTTTTTGAGGTAAACTGCTTTTTTCCGTTTTCACCTCTTTGTGCTTCTGAATTGCTGTGGTGTGCTGTTTAAAATGTCTGCAGTGCTTTTTTCCTGCCCTTTTTTGCCGCACAACCTTCCTCAAACCCCCCCCCCCCATGTTCTAAGTTGAGTGCTACTGAGATAGTAACTGTTGTTACATGGTGAAACGATCAGTGGTGCCACTGTAGCACTGAAGTGCTATATTGGTCTCTAGCGCTAGAGTGCTCAACTTTGAACATTAAAAAAAAAGTTCAAGGAAGATTGTGTGGCAACAAAGGGCAAGGGAAAAGCACGACACTGTTTGAAAGTGTCAGGTTCAACAGCAAGTAAATCTCCACACACGTTTCCAGGGAAGCATTATGCTTTATTAGACTACAGGTCTGTTACCATGTCTACAGGGTTATTGTTAGGAATGACAATAGGGCGGAAACATCCCTACATATAGCAGGATGAGGTAAATGGCTAAGCAAATGAAATCAGAGCGCGCGCGCGGGAATTCTCCTGGCGGGAGGTTACATAATAAGCGGGAGAGTCTCAGCGCCCCATGAGAGCTGAAATATTTCCTTGCCTTTTTTGCCGCACAACCTTCCTCCAACCCCCCCCCCCCATGTTCTAAGTTGAGTGCTACTGAGATAGTAACTGTTGTTACATGGTGAAATGTTCAGTGGTGCCACTGTAGCACTGAAGTGCTATATTGGTCTCTAGCGTTATAGTGCTCAACTTAGAACATTAAAAAAAAAAGTTCAAGGAAGATTGTGTGGCAACAAAGGGCAAGGGAAAAGCACGACACTGTTTGAAAGTGTCAGGTTCAACAGCAAGTAAATCTCCACACACGTTTCCAGGGAAGCGTTATGCTTTATTAGACTACAGGTCTGTTACCATGTCTACAGGGTTATTGTTAGGAATGACAATAGGGCAGAAACATCCCTACATATAGCAGGATGAGGCAAATGGCTAAGCAAATGAAATCAGAGCGCATGCGCGGGAATTCTCCCTGCGGGAGGTTACATAATAAGTGGGAGAGTCTTAGCGCCCCATGAGAGCCGAAATATTCACACCAGAGGTGGAATGCAAGCCCTTCCTCCGTCACAAGGTCAGACAGATAACTCAGTCCGGCAGCACTGGTTCTCACGGTCTCCCTATTGCTGTTTACAGCAAGCGTGCAGAGCAGCGAGCAAACTATGAAGCATACACCGTAGCCCCAGGGTCAGAGAAGGAAGCATGCAAAACATGGCAGCTAGCTGACAGAAAGGGCAAGATCACTTCAGAGATGGCTCATTAATGGACTGTATTACTTTACTCAGAACCATTAGAAAAACGGATAATATCCCGTTTAGAATGGTAATGTGAAAGGGGCCAATGTCCCTGTGAATTCATTGGGAGTTTTTATAGTAAATGTGTTTCAGAGTGCAGCCCTGCTTATCAGAGACGTTGCATCCTATGCTTACTTTTCATGGAGTGTGCCCTGTTGTGCTCAGTGGAACTTGCTTTTCAGAAAATACAAGATTGGGTTCTACATCTCCTTGGGCTCAAAGGATCTTGCACACAAGGGTTTACAGTGTGGTGGTGGTGGTTGGACTAGGAGACCCAGGTTCAGATTCTGCTGTATGACCTTGGGCCAGTCACTCAGTGTAACCTACCTCACAGGGCTGTTGTGAGGATAAGACACAGGACCGCAGAACCACATATGCTGCCTTGAGCTCTGTGCAGGATAAAAATACAATAGATACTAGTGCAACACGTTTAATTTGCAAGACTTTTTCAGTTTTTATTGTTATTTTCTCAAGCCTATGAAAGAAATAATTAACGTTCTTGTTAGATGGGAGACTTAAACTTGGGGAACTGGCACAGATGCACAGTGCTTCCATAGCATGGGCCAAGCTTGAATCCAGTCTCAGGTACTGTCTGTACTAGTTAGTAACTGAGACTGCATCTTGAGGAAGTTGATTGGTTTAGAGCCCTTCATAGCCTGGATTAGGCTTAATTCAGAGTTTACTAATATATATCAAGCACTTGGCAGTGGAATCTTTGTCCTGCCTTTTGACCCAGAAAAGGATCCTTTCTTAATCACTTACCACATTCTCTCCAGTATCTCCTGCCAGTAATGGCAGGACACTTAAAATGTTTGATTCTTCTGCTTGTTCTGATTTCCCCAAATCTGAAGAAGTGAGCAGTGACTCATGAAAGCTCATACCCTGCCACAAATTTTGTTAGTCTTTAGGTTGCTAATGGACTCTTTGCTGCTACTGATAGACTAGCTCATCCTGATTCCCCCCGCCCTTTTGAACTGTAAATAAAAATGTTAGGCAATAGCTCATGTGATTTTTCTTTCTTGATTAAAATGTTTCCAGGCAGCTCTCAAAAGAAGAACTAGTGAATAAGCACTGGGTGTTTGCACAAGCATGTTAAGTTGAAATATTTTGAGTGCCCTACTCTTGGAATGCCACTTTCAAAGATTTGTTTGTGTGAGTGGAAAGGGAACTATGCTTACAATGCAATCCTAAAAACACTTCCCTGGGAATGAGCCCCGTTGAATAGACCTGAGTAACATTCTGAACAGACCTAATTAAGATGGCACTATTAGATATAGTGAACCTAGCAAAATGCATCTTAGATCATAGGAATGTGATTGACTCGGGTATGCAATGTGTAGCAGATGGTTGCCCATTTCAGAAGTCAGGAGAGAAATCAATGGTAGAGCTGGCTACAGAGTGAGTGAGTTGCAGACAGATTATGACCTTTTAGAGTAATGGGATCATTTCCCTCCCTTTGCACTCCAGTTGCTTGCTCAACTGCAGATCTACCCCCATATTACTCAGAGGAGTGGTGAAGGAACACTGGGAATCAATCCTCTTCCCCCCCCCCCCAATGCTAAATGGCACCATAAGTTCTACAACATTGTGCATTTGTGCTGGTGAGAGGGTTGCCTCTTAACTTATTTAAATTAATATTCATACTGCACTTCTGGAAAGTGAACACCCTGGGAAGAAAGGGGGAGAAAAATGACCCTCTGCCTACTGCAGTTCTGGAAAGTGAACACCCTGGGAAGAAAGGGAGAGAAAATGACTCTCTGCGTAATGCTAAAAACACACACAGAGCCAGTTTGGTGTAGTGGT
This sequence comes from Gekko japonicus, assembly GCF_001447785.1. NCBI lineage: Eukaryota > Metazoa > Chordata > Lepidosauria > Squamata > Gekkonidae > Gekko > Gekko japonicus. The sequence goes on along the minus strand of NW_015169785.1, from coordinate 180,286 downwards.
TAAATGCGCGGACTCTAATCTGGGAGAACCGGGTTTGATTCCCCACTCTTCCACTTGCAGCTGCTGGGTGACCTTGGGCAAGCCATAGTTCCGTCAGAGGTGTCCTTGAATGAGCAGTTCTGTCAGAGCTTTCTCAGCCCCATCTACCTCACAGGGTGTCTGTTGTGGGGAGGGGAAGGGAAAGGCGTTTGTAAGCCACTCTGAGACAACGAGTGAAGGGCAGGGTATAAATCCATTCATCATCTCCTCCTCCTTCCTGTCTATGTAGTGTTGGGAATCTGACTCAGTTTGTAAAGGGATTAGTGGAATTAAAACGATGTTTGTGTAAACTGATTAGAAGGTCTCCTCTCTTGGGTTTTTCGGTATTAGTGGGTATCTTTACTTTGTCCCTAGATGTAGTCCCTTATCCTATTTCTGTTGTAGTTTGTAGTGTTTATAAAAATGTAATAATAAAAAAACTGCACTTCAATTGCTCAAAAAGAAAAGAAAAGAAAAGAAAGGATTCTCTATAGGCAGGGTGGAATTACACATTATCCTAAAGCGTGTATTCTATATATGGCAAAATAATATGAATGCAAAGTTAAGGGGCCCTTGTAAGGTGGTAGGAATGGTGGTTAACTTCTGGGGGGGGGGGGGTTTCTCCACACACCCCCATCTTTTCTCCATTTAGC
>NW_015169785.1:168927-178589 GCF_001447785.1 Gekko japonicus | reverse complement strand
GGATGCATGTGTCCAAAGACACACTAGTCTTGACTTGGTTAAACCAAAGTTAAAAAAAACCCGTAGGCTTAGTATTCTGAATTCATAACTTTATTCATGTCAAAGGAGATGGTTGCGGTACTTGGGGAAAAAATCAGAAAATCAAGCAATACATGTTCATGGATCAGTTTAGGAATGTCAGTGATTCCTTTTCTGGAAACATCACTGAACAGTGTCTAATTTTAAGCATTTTTGTTAAAAAATACTCATTACACTTTCTATGTGCTTTCCTATTGAAAATAACCTAAGAAGTTCAAAAATAAAACACCAGTTTTGATACTAACAGCCTTTTAAAAAACATGTAGATGAGAAATGGTTAAGTGTTTACTGCTAGCCTTCAGTTTGGTGTAGTGGTTAAGTGCGTGGACTCTAATCCAGGAGAACCGGGTTTGATTCCCCACTCCTTCACGTGCAGCTGCTGGTGTGACCTTGGGTCAGTTACAAAATCTTTCAGAGCTGTTCTCTCACAAGCAGTTCTCAAAAGAGCTCTCTCAGCCCCACCTAACTCACAGGGTGTCTGTTGTGGGAGGGGAAGGGAAGGAGTTTGTAAGCTGCTCTGAGACTCTGATTGAAGGGCAGGGTATAAATCCAATCTCCTCCTCCTCCTCTTCCTCTTCTTCTCCTTGCAGCAAGTAAGTTTAGTGTCTCTTCTGTCCATTGAAATATTTTAAAAATATATGGTTTCTGTAGCTGTTAAGCAGTCCAAAGTAATCTGTTAATAGGTGGGAGACTGTCTTGTGGCTGCACGGCAGTGTTTTTTCTTTATACAGTGCCATTGGGTTACATGTAACTGAACTACATTGACTCCGTCTTGAGCAGGGAATGTTGCTGGGCTTTGTTAACGATACAGTATGTGATTTGAGGGCTTTCAGGAGGCCATCCAACAGACCCTAACACCCCCCATCCCTGATATGTCCGTAGTGCAAACTCAGTTTTTATCTCTATAAAAAAATCCAACTGGTCAATAATCGTTCTTTATTTTTTGCCTAGGGCTTGTTACCAGAATCCTGATGGCTCTTTTGAAAAAGTGTACAGGGTTGTTCCTAACCCAAATAAGCAGAGCAACCAATCAGCGGAATTTCAGGTATTTATTCCAGTGTGACTAATGGAATAGAAAAGCTGCCTTTACTCAGACAGTCTTTCTCTTTAATCGGAGAATCAGCCCAACTGAATTTATGTGTTTATTATTTAATTAATTTATACTTCGACCTTTAGGAACCCAAAGCAGCTTATATCGTTCTCCTCTCCTATGCAGCATTTCCCCTCCTTTTTTGGAGCAGCCATCATTACTAGATCATGTATTAATACTTTGGTTTTAGGACATTTTATGTCACCTCTCCAGATAAAGCTAAAAGTTTAAACATTAAAGAATACAAATTAAAACGTTGTGAAAATATTTCACTGAAATTAATTAGTCATGTACAAAGCTATATTTCATGAATATATAGTATTTGATAAGAATACTGGGTTTCTTCTGTTGACAAAGACAATTATTCCAAGGCAATATAAAAGTCCATTTAAATTGAAAACGTAATGCCGCCATCTGCTTACTCATTTGGCATTGGGTTTCCATGTTGCTCAGATCACGTCAAACACGACAGCATGTGTAGACTACTGTGCAAACATGTGCACAAGTTTAAAATGGCTGTAGCCCTTGTCAAACACCTCTGTACCACTTCTCCATAGAACCAGAAACAACTCTGCTGCACTATCTAAGCTGTGTCTCCTACTGTTGCACCCTGTGCAGACTGTGGTAGATCTTACCCCTGTTCTACCACTCCATTGATCAAAGTTTTTATTTATTTATATATTAAAATATTTATACACCACCTTCCCATTTGGCTCATGTTTGAAGCTTCCCTCCAGTCTAAGGAGCCTTCCTCCAACTTAAGTGGCTCTTCTGTTGGAAGAAGAGCCACTTAAGTTGGAGAAAGAGGATGGCTGGACTCACCCCATTTGCTCCAGCCTAAGCCTCTTTGAATCCAATGAGCTTTGACTGGAGTAACTCTAAATAGCACTGCTAGTCCTTCCAGGCCAAGAGAGGCAGTTGCCATAGAACCACACTGCTGTTCCTGGCCAAAGAAGGAACATTGCTGCAGCCCTATGAAACTGGGCGCTGCCTACCACTTGCTTACTGGAGCCAATGCTTAAAGCAAGCAAACAGGCCTGTGGCTAATTGCATTTCCCCCCCACTGCACTCCAACCAATGAGATTTATGATATTGGTTTCTGTGATATTTGTAAAAGTTTTTAGTTGCCCTGATTCTTAGAAAGCAGCTAGATATATAGAAATTTAGCAGGGGAAACTTTCCCTGACATGGAGATGAAATAATTGGGAGAGATTTGGCTACATCTCTTTACGCACAGGTTGCTGTTAAAGGTTTCTTTCTTCACATCTCCATCTTCTGCTCTTATTAAAATAGCTAGCTTGAGTACTTTGCATCTCTTTGTAAAAGTATCTTAGGTGTAGCAGTGCTGGGTAAGACTTCTTTCGAAGCCCCTGGAGAGCATCTGCTGCTCTGAATAAATTGTGCTAGGGTGCAAGGATCGGTGATCTCACTCAATATCAGATCATGTTACAATTACCCATTTTGTGGATCCTGTGTGTGTGTGTGTATGTACGGGGCATTTTGTGGCCAGTCCAGCTTTTCTTCAGTGGTTTCTGCCATCACCTGGAGATTTAACTGTTAATACACTGTTCTCCCAATAACTCTTTTGTCTCATGGAGTCTGTGTACATGTGTGAGATACAGGCAGAAGGATCACACCTCCCTCTTTTCTCCCGTAGTTAGCAGAGTGTGCTTTTTCACAAGGGAAAAAAATCCAAAGAGTTTTTCAGGATCAAAAAATGATTTTTTGAAAAAAAGGATTTTTTAAGTTCATGGGGCAATCTAAGAGTTGAAAAATACAGAAAGTAAAAAAAAAAGTGCAGTAGGACTTCAGATGTCTTCAGTAATGAATATGTTGCTGTCATATGTTCACAAAATGTTCTGTATAGAAGTTTAAATGAGGACAAATATGTGCCCTTTCTCCTTTGTCATGCAGCTCTTGATAAGAGTAATGCACAGAGTGTCAAATAACTTCACATTCAAGAGGGAACACAGACCCTTGACATTTGTGATTCCTCTGTAATAAATGCTTTGTAGAATGAGAGCGCTCCTGAGTGGGGAGAGCCCTCTCTGACTGTTCATCGTGCACTACTTGAATGGCCAGTGCAAACAAATGAAGAAGCTGCCTTTAAGCCCAGTCTGGCAACTGGAACCTCAGTATGTCAGGCAGGCAAGCTGCTTTTGCAGATTTTAGTTTGCATAGGTGTGGTATTCCCCCAGGTACATAGTAAGTGCTTTAAAAAGGATTAATACCTTGTATGTAATCTTACTTTTCACTAATAAGTAAAAATCAATCAGCAAAACACCTCTTAAACCTGCAGCTCTCCTTTGCATGGCTTAAAAATGTTTTGCTGCTTGTCTGGCTGCAGTATATTCAGGATTTTTTTTTGAAGAATCCATTATGTTAATATAGCTTTCATGTCTATATTTGGCTTTATCTAATGAAGCCAGAAGGGATAGCAGCAGAGGTAACTTCAGCCACCCTGAGACCACACTGGCTGCTCAAATTTGCTGCAATCCATTTGCTTTTTTTGCTGTCGAATCTGAGCTTTTGGGGTCCTTTGAGTGCTCATTCCTGTCTCGACTTGTAAGGTCAGGAATCAGAATGCTGACTCAATAAGTGTAAAGGATGATGTATCAATTCCTGGCCCACAAAAAGACATGATTGTTCAGTCTCGACTTGTAAGGGCCAGGAATCAGAATGCTGACCCAATAAGTGTAAAGGATGATGTATCGATTCCTGGCCCACAAAAAGACATGATTGTCTGGGAGTAGATTAGGAAGGAGTTCATTACCAGCATGCCACCAAGTGAAGCCCACTATATAGTGTGAGCTGCTGATCTGAAGAATCTTTGCAAGGAGTAATGTACAAATTTCATCTGCAGCAGATTAAAGCACAGAGGCTGTATCCTCTTCCCCTCATGACAGTTACAGTCATACTGCATTCTAGGGAATCCTGGGGCTCGAGGTTTCACTAATGGCAGAAAAGCTTCCCTGAAAGACTGGCTGCATTCCACTACAGAAGTTCTGTTTCAACACACCGCCTAAAGGGGTATGCTTGGGTGCACAATCAATCCATGCAGGGGTACAATTTTGCCCAATAGGTGTTATGCAAGGACAAAGTCTCTGTCTCCTGAGGACACTTTCCTAGAAGTAATCCCCAGTAAAAAGCTTCAGTAGGATTCTGAGTAGACTTGATCAGGACTGCTCTCTTGGAGTGCTCTGAAGAATTGTCGTTGAAGCCCACAAAGATAGAAAATCATTTTTTCCAACAGCAGTGCACGAAGTGGTCGTCAGAGGAACAGCTTCAGAAGTCAAATATTTGGAGTCAGACATGTTTGTAAAAATATAGTATTCCGTATATGATTCTTGTTATGGTTCCCTGCATAGACTTCCACTATCAAAATGTGTATTGAAATGTATCAGTACATGAATCTATCATTTGTGTAAAATTTGCTAGACTGCTGCTGACAAAATATTCTAAAAGTAATGAAACAGTAATCTGTGAAACTACTTATCAATTTACAGATGCAATATAATGCAATATAACCTTGCATTAATCATAAAGTCTTGGAAATCCGGTTCTTGAAAGCAAATATAACACCCATTTTAGAACAAAGGGGTTACAAATGAAGTGTTTCTAAGAGACAAAACAATGAATGGATACATTAAAGGTACACTAAATACATTAACTTATGATATTTAATGCCAATTATGGCTCTCTTTGAATATCTGCTCACATATTTAATAGGTTATATGCTGTTTTTTCTGAATTTTAGGGCATTTTATTTGTTATAGTTCTGGGTTGTAAACTTCCTTGAAAACAATTTTGTAATGAGGGCAGAATTTGGACACAATGTAATTTTAACATTTTTCACCATCAGTAAGTACTGTTGTTTCTGTTCCTTTGCCTTGCAGTCTCATTAAAAAAATTTTTTTTTACTACGTTAAATGTATCTTGTAGTAAGGGGGGGAAGAGCAGTGCAAGGTACTTGCTGACAGCTCAAGTCACTCACTGGCTGCAGTCCCAAGGCACTTTCTTGGGAATAAGCCCGATTGAATACCATCAGACATACTTCAAAGCAGATATCCTTAGGATTGCTCCCCTTGTGTCTTACTTGCAAGATTCCCTCTATATAACCCTATTGTCCTTTGTGGGTAAGAGACCCCCCCCACCATAAAAACATACCTCATCCTACTAGTATCTAATCAAAAGCAGCCTCCTGTTTGAATGTCAATATGGTAAAGAAGCCAGTCCTCCTTATTAGAGATGCAGTCTTAAGCAGAATCGCACCCTTCTAAGCCTTAGAAGAGTACAATTCTGCTTAGGATTGCACTGAAAGTCTACCAGGTACCAGAAACTGTATCCATGTTGCTTCTCTTCTCAATTATGTCCTGTTGTTTTAAAGAAACTATGAATGTGAGAGGTTTGCATATTGCCACATTTGTCTATCTCACATTCTCACTTCTGTCTTTCACCAGCACCAGTGGCATGTGCAGTGCGATACAGAAGATGACCCGGGTACGAGTGGTTGATAACAGCACATTGGGAAACACACCGTATCACCGGCCACCAAAGTGCATTCATGTGTACAACAAAAATGGAGTGGGCAAAGTGGGAGATAAAATCCTTCTGGCTATCAAAGGGGAAAAGAAGAAGGCCTTAATTGTTGGTCACCGGATGCCTGGCCCTCGCATGACTCCCCGGTTTGATTCCAACAATGTGGTACTCATTGAAGATAACGGGAACCCAGTAGGGACAAGAATTAAAGTCCCAATACCCTCTTTGCTGAGGAAGCGTCAAGGAGAATTCTCCAAAGTATTGGCCATTGCCCATACATTTGTATGAAAAGTTCTTTGAACATCCTAGCACACAGTACTTCCTTTCCACTCCTAGATCTGAGGAAGAAGGATTAAAAATGAATGGTTGTCTTTCATTCTGCTTATGAAGTAAAACCCATTGCTTTTAAAAAAAAATGATATTCAAGTTGTCCTTTTTTCTGTCTATTCTGATATGGTATCATTAATGCTCAGAATGTTAATCTGCAATTTCGTTTTCTGCAGTTGATGCTGGGTGGGGGTGGGAAGAGCTTGGCAGAGAATAACTGCACCTCACTTCCCAGTGATCATTTTGAGTTCTTACTGTTTCAGTAATACACGTGTAGGGCTATGTGCGTACCACGCATAAGATCATGGTAGAAATACTGAATCTGATAACCTAGTAGATACTGTGGCATTTTTATGGTTTCTAGTCCACATGAATTTTGAAAATCGCTCAAGTAGAGCAGATGAAGGCAGCATTAGTCTTGGCTGTTATCTTCTACTCCCACTCCCCCCCCCATCCTCAGTCCTTGCCACAGCATTCCAAAGTCTATGAAATACTGCCACTCGTGTGAATTAGTAACAATAGCGACATGCTGATTTGTGTATTAGTAAGCATTGGGCCCTGACCTGGATAACCAGGCTAGCCTGATCTCATCAGATCTCTGTGGGGTCACCATAAGTCCATCTGTGAGTTGACAGCAAACCCCCCCCCCCCAAAGCATTGGGATTCCTGGGCAAGACACAGTTATGTAAAGCCTTTTGCTGTCATCGGATGGCATTCCTTTCCCATTTAATTCAATGGGAGTATAGCCCAGAGGAAATTAAGCACGAGTCCCAGTGATTTAATGGGCATGAAATTATGCTGTTTGGGAGCTCTATGGCCAGTGACAGTAGCTGGTGTTTTTAAAGCACCCAGTTTGGAGTTGATAATGTTTTAAATCTGAATATTTCATTATGCAGCACTTGTGTTCCACACAGTGTCACAGTATCTTTTGCAAATGTGAGAATCAAAATCTGTTTTCTTCTTACCAAAATTCTAATAAGACAGTCCAAATGGAATGATGTGTGAAAACCCAGGATGAACAATCCACATTTCAGGTGTTTTATGCTACAAATAGAGGATTTTCTCCCTCATTGTGCCATCTAGTGGTGGCCTATAAGTGCCTGTGTTGCTTTGTTTCTTTGCTACCTGTGTAATGTCATAGTAAGCTTTGTGACTGTCAGCAATGAAACCTCTGTATTATATATGAGAAATGTTTTTGACTTGCCTCCTCAGACATTTCCCTCTTGTGCAAAAAATGGCATCATATGTTATTCAAAGGTACTTTGCCTGTTCCTTTGACTAATATTAACTTCCCCATTCCAGGCTAGTTGCAAGGGCTGGCACAGGTCTCAGGAATTAAAGGAGTATGCTAAGCCATTTTTTCAGTAGTAAATGTCGGGGACTGTGAATAAGGCTGGGTGAAATCGGACATCTTTTAAACTTTCTTATAAGAGTAGATACCATACACTTTACGACAAAGTCTGTGTTCCTTTTTTTTTTTAAATAGTGTTGGTCTCTGTGTTTGAAGCTTGGTTTACTCTAATTGTGAAATGTAAGCATGGAAGTTTGGGAGCAGACCAGTGGTTCATCTGCTGAAGGATCCCACATTTCATTCTCATAGGTAATTTCTTTTAGAGGAGAAACATGACTGTCCAGCTCTGGATGCTGGCTTACCTGGCAGTAAGCCTTGCTAAAAACAGTAAGGATTACCTCTGCATAAATATGCATAGGATTATGCTTGTTAGTATTTTGTGTTTGAGGCTCAGTATCCAGACTGCTCCTTGACCGTTTGTATTGTTGCTAAGCACTTTCCTTGCATTGTATATCTAATTCTGAACCAAGCCTTAGCGTGTGGATCAATAGATCTGCAAAGTGGAGCTAGGGACAAATAGGCAGGATTTCTTTAAAAATCTGAAGTCTCAGGCTTGCAGAAAAATCTGAAACCTTAAAAAAAATATATACGTTGGGGGATTAAACCTTCCCAGAATAAAAGAAACAACACTTGCAGTTTTAAGAAAAGCACGCCCACCGGAACCCAGAATATATCATCATTGTTGGATAGAATGTCCTAAACTTCAGGGATTCTGGAATGAGATACTAGATCCAATAAAACATAACTGGATTTAATATCCTTCTCAATCCTGAACACATATTTTTAAATGGATGGAAAACAAAAGCTTGTTCTTTCCTAAATTTAGAGGTAATAGCTATCCTTTTATTTGTAGCCAAAAATGTTATAGCGTTGCAATGGAAAAGCAAATTAAGCCCAAACATACAACACTGGCATAAGAAATTGTGGAACTTCTATATTATTTATTATTATTATTTATTTATTACATTCGGTTTATATACCGCTCTAACCCGAAGGTCTCAGAGCGGTTTACAGGCAGGTTGCAAGTGCAATTTAATTCCCTTACCTAAGGCCACATAGTACGGGGGTGGGGCTGCCTATCGGCACCCAGGTAGCGGGTTAGCTATTCTTCGGCTCCGGCTCCTCCCTCCAGGCGGTCCATTGGGGTCGGCATCCATTCTTGATGTCCAGGGCAGGTCTTCTTAGCTCGGCGGTCTCCTGGCACACGGCCCGTATCAGTCCCGGCTCGGCTATGTCCATATCCGGCTCCGCCACGCCTGCGCCTCCGCGACTCTACTTCCGCCTCCACTGTCGTCGGGTCTCGCCACACACTGTTGCTTTTCTGGCCACCAGGGATCACCGCGCCGTTGTTCCGCTGCTACTGCCGCCGCCGCTGATGTTCCCACCACATCCTCGCACGGAGGAGGGTGCCCCCTACTCTCTAAGGGCAGGTACCCATTTATCTACTTGCTCTATTTACTTGCTTTCGAACCGCTGGGTGGGTGGAGATTATGGCAAAGATTACATCAAATCTTTCTGATGTAGATGCACAGGTCTCTATATGTAATTTTATCCTGATTTGGTTTTCCATAATGGAATATTTAGCAAATCGAGAAGAAATACCTAAATGTGATAGAAGAACTCTGTCTATGGTAAAATAGGTTGAATAAATATAATGGTTTATACTTATTGTTTAAATGACATTATAAATGTATATACTTTGTTAAATCTTAAAAGTATTTGGTGTTTTCTCTTACATTTAATATGTAGAACTTTGACTTGCTGTGTAATGTTTAACTTGGCAATAAAACTTTATTTAAAGGAAAAGAATGCCCCCTGAGGGCAGTGGAGACATGGGCATGCCTTCTGAGAAGACGGGTGGTTCTACTCTTGTTCAAGCATTCTAATTGTTCTCCTGCCTCCTTCATCCAAGATAGTGTGTATTTGAGAGATGCTGGAGGCTAAAACCTGGGAATTCATAGTTTCTGTCTTGAGAGACCTTTATTTTTAAAATGGCTGCTCATTCTAATTGGTCACTGGTGATAACAAAAGCCCTGGCCTGTATCCTACCACTCCACCAAACAAAGGTTGAAGCCCTCCTACAGCTGAAGAGTCACAAGTTGGAGGATAGCTCCTTAGGCAGGAGGAAGTTCCTCCTGCCAAAGGTAGGATACTGCTAGGTATGCATGTGCCACTGCCTTTACAGCTTCTGCTATGTATCTTCCTGAGCTAAGAGCTACTGTACAAGAGGTTCTGGAATTATGTCCAGGAAAGCTGAAACTGATTGAGTCCTGTTTC
>NW_015169785.1:134480-168899 GCF_001447785.1 Gekko japonicus | reverse complement strand
TGGGCCATTTTCTACAAACAGCAGAACACCCAGGACCAGAGGGGCCTCTACATCAATCCATGCACCAGATTGCTGCATCACATTGTGATTGATGAGCTCCTGGATTTTTGCACTCTGATATTGAGTACTATAGCTCTTTTTTTGTTATATATATTAAAAATCTAGTTTGCTTTGCTATAAAATCTGACTTTGCTTTTTTTTAGTCTTTAAAGGATTGTTTATTTGCTTATTCACAGAAGGAAAGATCAGTTTAAGATGGATCATGTGGACCAACTGTGCTTACGGGGCAGGGCAACAAGTTTTTGGGTTTCACAGAAATATTTTCAATCCTTCCATGCTTCTAAGGAGGACTTGCTAAATTGTAGCTGTTGTACTAAATGTGAATTTTTAGCATGTTGGGTCATTTAGATTTCCAGGACCCTTAGACATTCACCCCTTCACTTTATTTGGGCTCCAAATAAACCGTTGAATACACAGCCTGGTACATCCCAGACAAGCAAGTGTCAGAGGTCTCCTACTGTAAGCCAATACATGAAATATGAAGTGGCACATGTTAGGAGGGAAAGCTTTGTTATGTTATTACCTTCTGAAGTTGGTTAGGATTCCAGACATGTAGGAATGGGAGTTGTAATGAATCGTTTTGGATTAAAAATCTGAAGGTAGGCTGGTCTTGTTTCTCTAAATGATTTGGCTGGTGGGCCACTCTTCGGGTTGATGACTGCAGCAGCATCTCTCTGCCAATCACAGCAACAAAGACTTTTCCAGTGACTTTTAAATTCAGCTTATTTCATGATGATGAAATCCAACCACAATCCAACCACATGTAAGCCACTCTGAACCTGGTCTTTATATTATAGTGGGACAAGGTTAGATTCTTTGTGCAACTTATGAATGGATAGCCAGACTTTTTGCTGCCGTTACTTTTGTGACCTTTGTATTTTTAAAGCTAATTACCAAATGGAATGGTCATTTCAAGAACTGCTTAATTTTGAGCTGCAAGAAATCCTTCTGACTTCTGTTATCTTTGTTGCTAGTACAGGAAACTCAGAACTAACCTGCACTTTGAGGAAGGAGAAAGCTGTTCACTTTGCCATGCCGTTTCTAAGCATTGGGGTCATGTATTTATTTGGAGTTAAATAGCTCCTGCTGTTGGGATATTAAATGCTGCACTGAAATCTTATATCTCTCCTATAGGGCTGGTGAGAAAGAGAATCAGACAAGACAAAGAGGAATATACTTTAATCCTAGCATAGGCAGGTATTTTAGTTGTAATATTTTGAATAAAGATCTTCATCTCAGGAGCTTAGTTTAAGTAGACATGCCAAGACAACTCAGCAAATATTTTCTTTTTATTGGGGGCCACCTATAGCTTTCATAAGGGTTGTTTCACAAAGGGGCACAGTGCTGGAGAATGTCTGAAGCTAAATAAATGCACCCCCTAAGAAGAAGAGAAAATTGGAAATTCCCATCGGTGAGATGGTTGTGATTTCTTAGTCTGATCCAGTACAGGAGGCTGTTCTGCCTACACCTGAGAACCATTAATACAGGCTTATGGCAGATAAGTTAAAAATTTCTACTGCCTATAAGGTCACATCTTTGGGATTCAGTGGATTCTACAGCCCCAAGCTTGGACGGCCCTGACTCCATCTCACCCCTTGGTGGGAAGGGACTTTGTGCTGCAGACAGCAAGAAACTTTCTTATGGGTTAATAGGTCTTAGCTGGAGGCCCTACCTGGTATTCCATTAAAAAGAGCTATTGCCATCTGTGAAGGCAGACTGGCATTGCTACGGTGAAATGTTTTGCATTGGTAAAGAGAATGAAAACCAATTCATTTTTTTTACTGCACTCATCCCAAGTGACCAATCAACACCTTTCCTCTCAGGTGATCTGGAAATTGGGTGGCTGCAGTCATTCGCTGCTCTGTGAGCTCTTGGTCTTCTGTAGAGGGGGAAGCTAATTCTGGTCCCCTCCCCTGAGGGGGAGACTCCCTCCCCATTCCAAGAAAACTAAGCAGGTGCCAATTTACTGTTAGATGGGCAAGAGAAGAGCTTGGCACCTGTCCGTACTAAGGATTAGGGATCCCTTGGTATATCCTCACAGGCCAACAGGGTCCCTGGATCTCAGTCTGAGAAATGTAGTTCAGGGATGTGTTTTCAGTTCAGATGGGTTCCAACCTCTGTTGCTCCCAAAGAGAGGAGCTTTAGAAAATCCTAGGGCTGCTCTGCTCCTGAACGAGCTTTAGATGTTTTGGTGCCCAAGGCAGAAAATCCTAGGGCTGCTCTGCTCCTGAAGATCAAAATACAATAAATTGGCAGTTTGCTGCCCTTTAATGGTACCATGCCATTTGCTTTCTGATCAGGGCCTTTACCCTGCCTAATAGTAGGACTGGATCTTTCCTTCCTCCCAGCCAGTGTTTAAGCCTCCCTATGTTACAAAAGTTTCCTGGGAAACAAAAGGCCTCACTTTGCCCAGGGTGCTGTGAAGGTGACAAGCAACAGGAGTGAGTTCTGCTTTCAGCCTTCCAGGATCCCCTACCCAGTGAGAAGGGGGATTTTTTTTTTAAGGCCAGTGGCCAATTCCCATTTTCCTCTAGCTCTAATCACATCTCCATCTTGTTGCCCTGTGGCTAGTGTTGGCTTTCCACACCATTGGCAGTAATGAATTTCTCTTAATCTCCACATATTGTTTGTGTTTGGTGAGATTTGGCATGGCACCTCCTAGTAATTACAAAACTTGGGGGGGGGGATCTCTCTTCAAATAAGTTTGGATAATGCTGGATTGGGACTAGTGCTGCAGTAAGGAGATCATTATTTCTGTTAATGGGGGGAAGGGAATAAGCTATTCCCAGTTTTAGTGTCCCCTCTGAAAATGTTCCTGTTGTGAGCAAAAGCTTCTATTTATAAGGAAATGTAGTCAAAGCCTTCTGTTACCACTAGAGGGCAGTTTAGCATGGGAATACAGCTCTGCATGATCGGCATAGCAGCTCCTAGGGATTGTTATTTAAGCCTGATTGACACTAGATCGTTATAATCTTCCTCTGTCAGCACGTTCCCAAGCCACAGGCAACCCAGCAGAACAAAGCAGTGGAAGTCTACCTGGCTGAATCTCAGGCTCTGGCTGGGAGGAGGACTCCTGAGCACAGGGGCCAGGGATGCAACATGGGTGGGGGCGGGGGCATGATTAAGAGGAAGAATGTGGTAAGTAGGCCATGGGGCAATCCAACCTTGTCCCTTGGTGGTAGCTTCTTTACCTACTCCTTACCTGCAGGCTGACTGAGCAAAGGGTCAGGATAGTCTGGGACTATCGCTGTGGGGAACAGAAAGGGTTACTGGTCGCATTCATTTAGAGACCTTATAGATGTGCTCTGAAATTGGGCCAATGCTTTAGTTGGCAAGCCACAGTAATGCAGCCTGTGCCAGTCTCCAGGTCCTTGTAATGTCCAAAACAAAACCTCTGTTCAAGAATCACATGGGCTCCTTTTAGGGACTCCAGTATGTCAGAATTAAGGTCTCTGGAAAGCTGAGTTCACTGAACACCAGTGCAGCTGATCTTTACCCAGGAGTGTTCCTAAAGAGCCTGGCTTTGGCACATCAGTTGTGGCAGACTCCAAGTAACTTCACTTTCTCTGCTGACACTGGATAATATACCAGAATGTCAACTCAGAAGCTATTTGTTGGCCAGTCTGATGAGTATAAGGAACCCTGTTTGTCACTTACTTGTGGACTACGCTTTAAGTTTGTCCTGGGGATATGGCTATAAATGGCATCCCAAGGTGAATTTTTCAGCCTCCTTGTCACGCCTTGGAATTCAAGAAATAGACCAGGATCCTCACATTGTGAGTTTCCCTGGACTGGGAAAACAGCATGTTGATATTCAACCACTGTGTGTGGTGTGTGTGGTGTGTGTGTGTCACATTTGTGTGTGTGTGGAGGGAGTCTCTCCAGGGGGATGCCATTTTTAGTGGAGTCCCTATAGATGTCATAAAAACGCTTGGTGACTGTAAGAAGTCACCTTGCAGATGGGAGAATTCATCATCTGATTCCATTCTTTGTTCTGCTTGAAGAGCATTAGAATGTTTTTGGTTATGGGGATAGCTTAGATCCAATTTATTCAGTTCTCTGCATGGTGCAACTCTTAACTACAGTGTGGGCTGCATGTTTGCTTCCCAAAGAAAAAGGCTGCATACATAGAAAGCTAGGATATAAGGAAGGATTCTTGGCTAACCTCCTTGATGTGCTATACCTTTCCACCAGGGAGTATTCTGGAGGGCAAGGATTGTGGTTCAGTGACAGAATGCATGTTTTGCATGCAGAAGTTCCAGGTATGATCACTGGCATCTCCAGTCAAAGGATCTCAGGTAGCAGGTGTTAAGAAAGCCCTTTTCTGCCTGAGACACTGGAGAGCTGCTGCCAGTCTGACACAGCAATAAGAGGGGAAATGGTCTAACTCTATAGAAGGAAGCTTCATATGTTCACTGTCAGATATCTAAAGAGATACGATGGGAACTGCACTCGATGATTCTGTTTTTTCTGTAGGTCAGCTGTAAATGGTACTTACTCCGATGCATTGAAGATTTGTGAATGATTTGTTTAGATAATGAATACGGCCATTTTTAGATGTCTTCAGTTTTGAAAACTCCCAAACATGACTTGCCGGTGCTTAGAACACACATCCAATTCATTTGCAAATTTGAGATCCAACTGGATGCCCATTACAAGCTGGCTGAAAAGCCATATGAGGAACAAGCCTGGAAATATGAAATAAGGAAACACTATCTTTGAGCATATATGAAGTTCATTTTCCCATACTGCTGGTCAAGCACCAAATATATTGGATAAGAGGGAAGATTTTTAAAGACAGGGTAATTTAAATGGTTTGAGTCCTGCCAACTCAGATCATAGGGACCATATCACTCCAGTCTTTCCCCATGTATACTGGTTCCCGGTTCACTTCCTCAATTCAAGGTGCTGGTGTTGATCTTTAAAGCTCTTTATGTCTGGGGATCAGCATACTTGGAGGACTGCCTTCTCCCATATGAACCTAAATGTCCACTCTGGTCATCTTTGGGGGCCCTGTTTGGGGTGCCCCTACTATCTGGTGCTAGAAAGGGCCTCCTCGGTTGTGGCACCAAAACTTTGGAATTCCCTCTTTAGGGCGATTCATCTGTCCTTACTGGCCCTCCTCCTTGGTTATGTTATGTGTGCTTGTATCTCTACATTTTATTGAATTGTTTAAATATTTTGTTTATATCTCATTTTAAATACCTTTTAATGTTTTGATGTTTGCTGCCTTGGGGACCCTATTTTGGGTGGAAAGGCGTTTAGCAAATCAAGCATAGGTAGTGGTCAGATGTAGCCCTCTGCCAGGGACTGAGGGATTAAAATGAGCAGGTGTCTTTCTCTAAGGCCATCCGGGAGACAGTGCTCAAGATATTCCAACGGTCTATGGAAACTAGAGTTGTTCCATGGACCTTCAACAAAATTTACACATGGGGTGGGAGTAGGACTCCCACATGGTCCTGGTTGATAATCAAGGGTGAGATTTTTTCCCCCCAGGCAAGTCAAGCCCATTGGAACTTTACTGAGAATGGGGGGGGGGGGAGGTATCATGCTTGGGGAAGCCTGACCTGTGTTCTGAGTAGCACAATGGTGTCCATGGCCAGTGTCCTGCAACTGTTAAAGACGAACAGATGAAGAGGCTTGGACGGTGGTTGAAAGGCTGCTCTCACTCAGCAGGCACCACTCTATTCTTCATGTGTGTGGTCCCAGCGCCACTTAGCAGTCCTCTATGCTGTAGCCACAAAGTGGCCCTAGGAACGAACACGTGAAGTTGCCTTATATTGAATCAGATTGCTGGGCTGTCACGGTCAGCGTTGCCTCCTTTGACAGGCAGCGGCTCTCTGGTGTCTCCGGTCAAAGGCCACATCTTCCACTCACCTGATTCTTTTAACTGGAGTTGCTGGGGATGGAACCTGGGACCTTCTGCATGCAAAGCAGATGCTCTACCACTGACCTACAGCCCTTCCCTTTGTTTTTAGAGAAGTGGCTGTAGGCCAGTCTCATTTGAACAAAATGATGTCATTCTAGGAAGTGTATGCACAGTGTACCCATGAAGCAGTCCTTCTGTGTTCTTGGAGAGACTGAAGACTGGCCTCTTGCTGGGAAAGGTACTTCTGGCCAGGTGCCAAGATGCCACAGGCCTCTTGCTCCAGGATTAGAGATGAAAAAGGACAGCGCTTTTTTTGCCTTTAATAGTTGTATAGAAGCAGAAACTGCAGCTGGTGCAGTTATGAAAAATTGCACTGGCTGAAATTGCCTACAGGCTATTTTCTAATCTTCTCTTTTCCTCCCTATTATACTGGGTCTTAAAAGAGGTCCAGGGGAGGGGGAGGATGACCACATGAGAGCACACGGGTAAGCGGGCGCTGTGGCATTCTCCCCCAAACACCCAAGGCGTGGAAATCCTGGCTGACTTCTTGTCTGGGAAAGTGTTCATTGGACACCTGGTTCTCATTTTGTCCCATCTTGTTGAACAGAACTAAATTTCACACAAAGGCTCCAGAGGTCCGGGCCAGCCTTGTGCTGTACTCAGCTGCAGTTGCTGTAGCCTTGTGGCTAAGAGAAGCAGCTGTGAATCTGGAGTTCCCTGGTTTAAATCTCAGCTCTGCTATGAACTCACTAGTTGGCCTGAGGGAAGCAGGTTTAGTTGCCCAGCTGGGGATGATGATAATAGTAGCAGCAGCAGCAGCAGTAGTAGTAATAATAATAATAAGCCTACTTTACAGGGCTGCTGTTAAGGATTACACAAAGAGGATGTTATGTTACTGTCTGCATTTTACCATGAGAGTGGAAAGCCCACCACATGACCCTATTAAAAGGTTTCTCCTACCAGTACTTCCTTGACCGCTGTATTGAATGGGTGAGGTGTGTTCCAGCATGGAAACATTTTGGTGGGAAAACCTCTTCCTATTGAATTTTTGCTACTTATGGAACCCTGTGGACAAATGAAAGAAAAGGTGAACCATTTCGAAGTGTAACTGAATTGCTGAAAACCTACAGATAGAACGTTAGCTGGTTCTGGAACGCGCATGAACCTAAGGAGCTGCCTTATATGGAATCGGACTCTTGGGGCTCCATCCAGGTCAGCGTTGTGTCTATTCTGACTGGCAGGGGGCCCTCCAGAGGCTTCTTCGCCATTCTTTGTCAGAAAGATTTCTAGACACATATTTTTGCTCTCTGCTTTGGAGCATGTGAAGTGTGTTCCACTCTTGCTTCCAGCCCCTGAGACCCATGAAATTGGAACATGACCTAACCTTGTCAGACTCTGTAATGGGATGGGGATTCCATGCCTCTTATTATGTGCCCAGAAGGAAGAATGTGGGGAAGTGCTTCTTCCCCTTCCTAAGTCAGAGGTGCTGAAAACCTCCCAGACTCTGAGCTTCGGCCACCCAGCCAAATGTGGCCTGAACTGAATCCTAAGGCCCTGCGATTCAGCTGGAAGCACCAAGTGCCCTGAAGGGTTAACGTGCAGCCCTCCCTCCCTCTCTCCCTCTTGCTCTGGCTTGCCATGGGAAGCTTTGTTCATAGGGGTATTAAATTCCACAGCTGTAAATAATCTGCAGCAGGAGAGATTATCAAGGCCTTGGGAAGAGGCAGCTTTTATTAATAAGATTGGGTCTCCCTGAGAAAGATCACGTAGCTCCTTTGCACCCTTTTGGCTGCTCTTCTCAGGGGTTTTTTTTTTTGGGGGGGGATACTCTTCTGTGTGTGTGCATGTGGTGTGTCAGAATCCAGGCTTGCTCCTGAAACTTTAGTACCGTAGGCAGGTGCACTCAGACGTCACCCTTCCCTCAGGCTCAGCTGCTGGCTAGCAGTGAGGTTGAGTCCGTCACACCCCAGATTTGCTTGGCTGGCTGCAAATGAATAGTTACTTTGGGTACTGAGGAAGTGAACAGTTACTTGGAGTATCCAGGAAATCAGTGAACATCCTCGAGCCAGGCTTCTCAGTTGCAAACATCTGTGCTTTTTCCTGAGCTTACAGATAGGGCTCTCAGCTGATTAAATATTTTTTTTCATGTTTTAATAAGCTGCTTTTTAATCAGGCTATCCAACTTTTCTGTTGGCTGCAGCGCTTCCTCCAACAGCAGAGGGAGAACACATAGACATTGCCCTCGGGTGAGGTTTACTCTGTGCATTTGGAAGAGCTGCTTTTTAATCAGGCTATCCAACTTTTCTGTTGGCTGCAGTGCTTCCTCCAACAGCAGAGGGATAGAACACATAGACATTGTGCCCTTGGGTGAGGTTTACTCTGTGCATTTGGAAGCTTCACCTGCTGGCTTCTCCAGAGCTTTGAAGGCACCCGAAGAGGCCCAGCTGTGCTTTCTCTGCCTATAGTGGCAGCAGACTTTTTAATTGCACTCGGTATAAATGTTTGCATACAGCCAGAACTACAATATAGGGCCCTTTTGTGAGGCCATGGAAGGAATTGCATCATTTCTTTTGCGTCTGAGGTAATGTGCAGCTTCTGCTCGGAAAGAAAGGCCGTTTAATATTTTCTTTTTCATCACTTTCAAAATATTGAAGGTTCCCGACTATAGGAACTTGCCAAAGCCAAAACAGCTTCGAAAGTGAACAAATCCTTTCAAAATTCCAGAAGATCAGGATTTCAATACAACCAGCTTCAGTTCCCTTATTGCTTGTGAGAAAAGCAATAGACTCCTTTATAAACTGGAGGAGGAAACCCGTTCTGTTTCCCATCAAACTTGGCCTGGGAAGGAGAGCTCTCATGGACAGCAAGTCCTTCAGTTTCAAGACTTAATTGAGGGCAAATATGAATTATGCTTAACCTTTGACTGATTCCGCTAAGAAAGCTTGAGGCTCTTTCCATTAGTTCCTTGACGGGGTTTCTATCTTACTTTCTTATACATCAAGGCAACTTTGGTTGCAATAAGCTTTAGAACCTCTAGGATTGTCTATCATATCTTTACAGTAATGCACAGAAGATACCAAGCAAGTTAACGGTGCAATCCTAAGAAGTGTTACGCACTTTTAAACCCACTGGAGCCAATGGGCTTAGAAGGCTGCTACCCTCCTTAGGATTGTACTGGAAATGACCTGCTTAGGTTGCATATGATCACCTTTTAGCTTTCCAGTTGGTTTTGAGAGGCAGCAGCAGAACCTTATTCGGTTCCTACTTGGGGTCTTCCAGACTTTTGGCATCAGCATGTGAGTCACTGCTTGCATCTCAGTGCTGATGCTTTGCTGTTCCTGGGACTCCAGTCTATTCCCTGTTAGCCTACAACAGGGCTTTTTTTGGTAGAAAAATCCCAGCAGGAACTCATTAGCATAATAGGCCACACCCAACTGCAGAAACTCATTAGTATAATAGGCCACACACCCTGACAGCACAGCTCATTAGCCTATTAGGCCACACCCCATGCCTTCCCTTGGCTTGCCCAGGCTCCTGGCAGCTGTGGGGAACCCAGGCAAGCCCCCCCCTCGAAGGGAAGGGAAGGCAGTTTAAATTGCCTTCCCTTGGCTTGCCTGGGCACCCCACAGCTGCTGGGAGCCCGGGCAAGCACACCTTGAACAAACTTGGGAAGGCCTCCCCGATCTTTCCAGCCCCCCCCCCCCGGCCCAGCCTGCTCAGAGTTGCTGGGGTTTTTTCCCCCGCTCTCCAGGCCTTCTCTCTGTAGCCACACACACAGAGGTTTTGGCTGTAGTGGGTGTTCCCAACTCTGAAGCCAGCCAGAACTCCGTTCCTGTGCGTTCCTGACCCAAAAAAAGGCCTACACATTGCCTTACTGCTGTCTCTGGGCATCCTTCCCTGTTCTGTTTCAGAGGACTTTAAAATCCTCTGGTGTTGCCTGGGGTCAAGCATTAGCTTGTTGCTTCCACATAATATGGACAAAGCCTCCTTGTCTTTGGCTCCTGTGTAACAGGCAGTAATTCAACAGGTGCTGCTCCCCTCCAACTTGAAGAAACAGTGATGGGGGATCCCATGTCTTCCTGTGTTTCATTCACCTGGTCAAGGTAATGAGCTTCTAGTAAGGAAAATGAGTGGAAAGTCTGGCTTGTGAGTCTGGGCCACTCTCTTTCTAAGGATCATCAGAAAGGCTCCCCCCCCAGCTCTTCAGTTTCTTACAAGCAGATTCAGTCTTATTTAAAACTTGTATATGCTGCCACCTCAGAGGCCTACCTTGAGTTGGCTACAGCATTTTAAAAAATCTAGAACATAAAATCATTAAAACGAACAACTGTTCGAAAGCAGCCAATAAAACCCAGAAGCATCAAAGCACATAGACTCTTCCTTTTCCTTCTCTGCAAAGAATGGCCCTTTCTGTCTGTGATTGGCTGCTCCAGTCAGTAATCCCTGGCTGCTGGCATTCCAGAGGCAGCTTGAGAGACTGCTGCCCGCATTGCTGGAGAAATAATGCTGATTGAACCTAGTGAGGCTCCCATTAATGCGGACCGCCTTGATAACAGAGGCTTGCTCTCTGGGAAAGGAATGCCAAGCAAACCATGTCTCACCTCCACGAGGATAGTTTGATTCAAGTCTAGCTAGCATGGGGGTGGAATTATTTTTTTTTAATGAGAAACAGGAATCTTTGGTGAGGCCATTAATATCAAATCCAAACAATTTTACTTCTTTAGACCGGCCATAGGAGGACCTCATATGAAGCAACTTTAAATGGAATCGGGCTGTTGGTTCCTGTAGCTCAGTATTGTCCCCTCTGACAGGCAGCAGCTCTGAGCATCTGAGGCAGAACATAAGAACATAACAAGAGCCCTGCTGGATCAGACAAATAGTCATCTAGTCCAGCATCCTGCTTCACTCAGAGGACAACCAGTTACTATGACAAACAAGCCACAGTGGCTATGGCCCTCCCCTGATGCTGCCTGCTAGTACTTGCACGGCCATCCCTCCCCTGATGCTGCCTGCTAGTACTTCAGAAGGAGAGTACTACTTCTGAATATGGAGTTTCCCTTTAGTCACCTTGTCTCGTAGCCATTGATGGACCTATCCTCCTTGAATCTGACCAAGCCCCTTTTAAATCCTTCTGGCCCTCACTGTCTCTACTGGCAGTGAATTTCACAGCATCTTGCAACTGGGGATGCCAGAGACTGAATGGACTTTCTGCACACAGAGCACATTATCCCCTGTTAAGCTAGGCTTGCCAAGTCCCCCCGGGGGGTGGGGAAACCACCATCCCAGAGGCCCGTTCCCCACCGCTGGAGGATTGGGCCCCAGGGTGAACCCCACCCCCAAAGTACGTGACGTGCACGTCACCCTTCTAGGTTCTTTGCCTAGCCCTCCTTTTGGCTGCGTCTGAGCTCACAGTGAGACTTTCATTTACATGCCTTGTATGCACTCTAAGCCCTGGGCCAAGACCCCTCAGAGGTCCAGAGTGGCCTGAACCACTTCCAGATTTTTGAGGCCCATAGGCATAATAAAAAATGAGGACACATGACGTGCGGAAAAACGAATCACGAGACTTATCAAATGCCAAAAAAAATTAAGAAGTTTCTAAACTGGAGGTCCATTCCTCCCCCCGCCCCCTTGAGTTTGAGGCCCAGGCTACATGGCCCGCCTTCCTCCCCACCCCTGAGTGGCTCGGTCATGGGCTAACTATCCTTTCGTGGTGGCCTCACATGTTACTAATTCACTCATGGCAGTCCTTGCATGTGCCACACCTGCTGTGGTCTGCGTGTATGAGCGAATGTGGCATCAGTTAACATGAAAGTGGAATTCTATCTTTTCCAGACTTGCTGAGCCACACCCCAAAAGCCCCTGCAGTAATGGCCTGGACACATGCATGTGGCTTTATTAAAACTGTTATTTTTTTCCTCACCCCTGGCACATGAGCGGAAAGGCAGCCAGCCAGACGCTTTGAAATGGGCCCTTCCTCCCCACATTAGCTTTGATGTGCTGAAGTGCTAATAGTTAAGGATTCGATCTGCTCCCGCTCTAGACTCATACTATTGGCAAATGGATTTCTGGGTGGGTGGGGGGGGGGAGAGTGTGGCCTGCAAGGAACTTGGCCTTGTGAGAGGGAGAACTGGGTGCCAGTCACACTGGAAGGGTGAGCAACAAAGATGACAAAGGGCAGGACCCACTTTTAGAAACAGAAGCAACACTGCTCAGAATGTGTCACAGCACAGGGTGAGGTATCTTATGATCTCAGCCCTGAGCTGACTGGGGGCCACAAAAGGAAGGGACTGTTTGATTCCTGCAGTGTGGTATAGCGGTTAAGAGTGGCAGACTCTAATCTGGAGAACCGAGTTTGATTCCCCACTCCTCCACATGAAGTCAGCTGGTTGGCCTTTGGTCAGTCACGGTTCTCTCAGAACTCTCTCAGCCTCACCTACCTCACAGGGTGTCTGTTGTGGGAAGAGGAAAGGAAGATGATTGCAAGCCGCCCTGAGACTCCTTCAGGTAGAGAAAAATGGGGGATAAAAAACAACTCTTTTTCTGTAGCCCCCTGTTACCCTGGCTGGGTCAGTCATGCCAATAGCTGAATGACAGAAATCCTTGAGAGGGCCAGAACAGAAACCTTGGCAGGAGCAACCCCGGCTCCGTGAACATGTCATTTGGCCTCCACTGGGTACAAGGCAGTGCTCAGGACTGCTGTTGGTTTAATATCTGTCTCCTGGAAATTATGTCTCAACAGTTCTGGCAGTGAAAGGTAAGGGCAACTGAATGAATGAATGTCAGAGGATAGGTTTCGTCCAGTTTGGGTCTCATCATTTGCCCACTAGAACGGAGAGTACACAAGGGTTTCTAAGTTAGCATTACGTTTGTGAGAAAGGGGATGGTAGGTCAGCTGATGTCCATTGTGAACACAGGTGAGAGTACAGACTGCAGAAGGCCCTTGAAAAGGGAGACCAGGACAGCACCCCTTTCCAGTTATTGGTGCCCAAGTCTTCAAGAGCTCTGCTCCATTCTTTAGTGTCTGCCTCACAATGAAGGTGCTGGTTTGCTGTTGGAGAACCAGAACCTCTAACTTCAGAATGAGCACATGCTGGATGAGTCCTGTGTTCTTGCATGGACAAGACATTGCTGGCACAAAGAGACAAGAACTGTAACGCTTACATTATATGTGCCTTTCATCCACCTAAAATAGAGTCCTCTTGTGCAGCCTTTTACACTGGGTACAGTGCTTAGCCACAAGCTCTTTCCACACAGCACTTTGGAATTGTACTTCTTTTGTCCACTAGAAGAAGAACCATATATTCCCAGCAACTTGATTTAGAAGTCCATGTGCTGGGGATCTACGATTCCCCTGTAAAAGAAGCACATACTGGAGAAATGAGGGGGAGGGGGGGAGCTGCTGATCTGCTTGGGACGTCACGCAAGAGATCCAAGGTTCAATCCCCAGCATCTCGGGTTAATGTGATCTTGGGGTGTATCAACAGAGGCATAATATCCAAATCACAAGATGTCGTAGTCCCACTGTACACTGCATTGGTCAGACCACACTTGGAGTACTGTGTGCAGTTCTGGAAGCCTCACTTCAAAAAGGACATGGACAGAATGGAGCGGATGCAGAGGAGAGCGATGAGGATGATTGGGGGCCTGGAGACCAAGCCCTATGAGGAAAGGCTGAGGGACTTGGAAATGTTTAGTCTGGAGAAGAGGAGGCTGAGGGGGGACATGATTGCTCTCTTTTAAGTATTTAAAGGGCTGTCACTTAGAGAAGGGTAGGGAGATGTTCCTGTTGGCAGCAAAGGATAGGACTCGCAGTAATGGGTTTAAATTAAGGGCAGGAAGGTACTGGCTGGATATTAGAAGAAGAAAAAGAGGAGACTGGATTTATACCCTGCCCTTCACTCAGAGTCTCAGGGCAGTTTACAATCTCCTTCCCTTCCTCTCCCCACAACAGACACCCTGTGAGGTAGGTGGGGCTGAGAGAGCTCTTTCGAGGACTGCTCTTGAGAAAACAGCTCTGAGAGAACTTGTGACTGACCCAAGGTCACACCAGCAGCTTCATGTGGAGGAGTGGGAAATCAAACCTGGTTCACCCAGATTAGACTCCGTGCTCCTAACCAGTGTTCCCTCTAAGCTGAGTTAGTGTGAGCTAGTTCACAGTTTTTTAGCCTCTGGCTCACAGATTTTTGTCTTTGCTCAGGAAGGATGGCTCCAGAGCAAACCAATTTATGCAGTAGCCAAATTGCACGCTCACAACTTTAATGCCAGTAACTCATAAAGTAGAATTTTTGCTCACAAGGCTCCACAGCTTAGAGGGAGCATTGCTCCTAACCACTACACCAAACTGGCTCTTTTTTACAGTAAGAGTTGTTCAACCCTGGAATCAGCTACCTAGGGAGGTGGTGAGCTCCCCCTCACTGGCAGTCTTTAAGCAGTGTCTGGACAAACACTTGTCAGGGATACTCTAGAGGCTGATTCTGCATTGAGCAATGGGTTGGACTAGATGGCCTGTATGGCCCCTTCCAACTCTGTGATTGTATGTTTCTATGACCAAGTAGTAGGTGATGTGTAAGTTGAGACCCTGGAGACCTGGGGTAGATAACATTAACCTTGATATGCTGAGGATATGACTCAGTATATGTTCAGCCTCATCTGGGTTTTATTCAACAATATGGTCACTGTGTGCACCCCTAAACTCCTTGCCTACCCCTTATAAAAGCTCCCACCATTTGGAAAAGACTTTAACATACATTTACTAGTTAGTTTTGACAGAGCCCAAGAAACTTGCAGTATTTTTCCTTGTGGCTCTCTTCCTGCTTTCCACATCTTTGGTGCTGGTGCTAATTTACAGTGCAATCCTAAACAGAGTTTCACCCTTCTACATCCATTGAACTGTGCTTAGGACTGCACAGTTAAATCAATTCTGAATTGTTCTGTATTTTAAAAGAAAGTATTTACCTCCAGTAGAGATACATGTGATTACACATGGGGCTGTTTAAACACACCCTACATCTTTGGCAATCTGATTCCATTGGATTAAAGTGCAAAGTGAATCAATCTTCTGTGCTTGTTTCAGATTTCTGTATAAACTTATAGCGCATGTCTTATTAGACGTATCATCCTACTGACTGCACCAATTTACACTGTGTAATACACCTGGGGACTCAGTGAGACAGACTATGAAGATAATAAATAAACAAATCCCATGAAACATCATCAGGTAACCCACGGTCAATGTCATTGTGGAGTGACAACTGCAGAACTTGGAAGAGCCACGAGGTGTCGCTGTGGTGTTGAGTTTCTGCATGAATTTGTAGTCAGTCTGGGCTAAGCCATGTGGTTGAGGAAAAGAATAGCTAGAGATGAAAGAGACTAACGTGAATGTTAAAGGGGAATCTCACAGAAGAAGGGGCAGAGGTCAACAGAGGGTCTGAAGAGGTTACCGGGCCGTTTCCTCCAGAGGATCAACCTGGGGCAGCCTTGTTTCTAATTTCCTTCCAGGGTCCTGATTCTGGTTGTCCTGTTTAATGTGTTGCGACCAGTAAGTGGTTAGCACACTTTCACAATAACAATATATATCGTACCTCTAGAAAAGAAGTAGCACAACTTTAGAAGCTCCCTCAGACTGTTCTGTGCTGGCACCAGTAGTGCCCATTTTTTTCTTTTAAACCAGGCAACTGCTGTTAGGTAAAGGTAAAGGTTTCACTTGCTCGAAAGCTAGTTGAATCCGACTCAAGGGTTGTGGTGTTCATCTCCGTTTCCAAGCCGAAGAGCCAGCGCTGTCCAAAGACATTTCCGTGGTGATGTGGCCAGCATGACTAGACGCCGAGGCGCATGGAACGCTGTTACCTTCCCACCGAAGCGGTACCTGTTTATCTACTTGCAATTTCTTGCTTTCAAACTGCTAGGTTGGCAGGAGCTGGAACCAGAGATGGGAGCTCACTCCGTGATGCGGCATTCAGGTCTTGAATTGCTGAACTACTGTCCTTCCAGCCTGCGGTTCAGCGTCTTAACCACTGAGCCACTGCAGCTCCTTTTCAATTGCTGTTGGGCAGCCATAAATATTAATCAAGGATTCTCTAGTATTCCCAGCATGCAGTTGTTCCTTGACACAAGCCCTTTTTTAACTGGTTTGGGGCCCAAAGCTGGGAGTGGTCTGAAACCAGAATATAATATATTCTAAAAGTCATGGAATCTGAAAAAGGGTTTTAAAATATGATTGTTCTTTTAGGTCCTTCAAAAACCTAAGTGTAGCTTCACCCAGTACTTTCTGGATCTGGATTTCCCAAAATATAAGCTGTTTGAGGCACCAAATCCTGTGATTTCAGCAAGCTTGGATGTGCATAGGATTGGATTTGTAGCAAGATTTGGGATGCGTAGGATGTGAGGATCATTTGGAGAAATTGTAAAATGAAAGGGATACCGAGTTGTTTTGAGAAAGTCAAATTTCAGACCTGCGAAGCACATATTAATTTTTCTGGATCTGTCGATAGCTATGAGTTGAATGAGTTGCGCCAGACTTCAAGCACTCTACAACCAGTGACAGTATCGCCGCCCAAAAGCACAACCCAAATGATGAGCACAGCTGACAGCTGAATGAGGGGAACAAAACCAGCAGCGTGAATCAGCTACATCAGGCTATTATTTCAAGAAGAGCTCTCATAGGCAGTGGAAGAGAGCTGGTTCTTGGGCATTTGCCATTGGCATGTAAGCTTATCAACTGTCATGTAGGGCCTGGAGTCCACCTGAAGTTTCAACTGAAACCCTGGAAAGGCGCTGCCAGTCTGTCAATGCCGACTGATAGACCAATGGTCCGATTCAGAATAAGGCGGCTTCATGTGTCCATTATTCATTTATTTATTTCATTACGTTTATGAATCGCCTAATCCCCACAAATCCCCCCCCCTCCCAAAATCCCCACATCACCTCTAGGTGATGGACAAATTTGAAATAATTGAAACCATAAAACTGTCCCAACATATTATACACCGGTAAAACAAATGGCGAATTTATATTTTGTTGTGCCCTCCCAATCCTGAATTGTGAGTGTTTTGTGGGCACGGGGTGTGTGTGGGGGGGAATAACTCAAGAGGAGGAGGAGATTCAGGTAAGGCAGGGTGCCAGCGTGTGTGGGGAATAACTCAAAACGAGTAGGAGATTCAGGTAAGGCAGGGTGCCAGCCATGATGTAAAATGTCGCTGTCCTTCACCAAATGCCTGGTGGAACATCTCTGCCTTATAGGCCCTGCGGAATGGTCCCTCTTCTCATGTACCCAGGTTGGGCAGAGGAAGGGAACCCATCAGGTGGGCCCTGAATGAAAGTGATATTCTGCACAGGGTTACTTGAACTACATTGAAAGCATCATGGCTTGGCAAATGTGTGTGTGTGTGTGTGGGGGGGGGTCCTGTTGTATTTGTCTGCTTGCAGCTACCTTAGAGAAGCTGATGAATCTGAGCAGCCTCCTTCCCTGCCGTCTCTTTGTCTCCGGCTCTAGGTGTGGTGGGAAACTCCATTTTTGCGTTGGGGCCTCTCCTGCCTTGATAAGCTAGCCGGCTGGCCAAGGAAGACACCTCAGCCAATCAGGATGCCTTTTGTGATGCTGAAGTGAGCTGTCTCTCGGTCAGGTGCAGCACTGCGTGCTCTGCCTCACGTACAGAGATGCTGTCTATCCTCCAGCTATTCTGTTTCCTGCCAGCTCATTCCGCACACGCTGCACTCACAGAAGGGTTTGTTTCTATTTCCCGGCGGAGATGCTAAGAGAGACAGTGTGTTCCATTCAGATTAACAAACCGGCAGATCCTGCACCTGCACTGGAGGCCATTCGTTTGTTTTTGTGTGCGTGCCAACAGTTTCCACGCAGGCATAGTTTTGGTATCAGGCTTGGCTGTGGGTGGCAGAAGGGGGAAACTGAGGCACAGAGAAAGCCACCTGCTGGCTCAAGGTGACTCATGAGCAGAGTTCCGCCTTTGCTCTAAACAGGTGAGGCCAGAGACCCTGCCCGTGTTACCCTTTACGCCACCTGTCTCAGATGTATGTGTGTGTTTGCATGAGGAAATCTGAAGAAAGAGAAGAATGGGGATCTTGTAGTGTTTACACTTAATGCCGAGAGGATTAGGGTGATGATACCCTAAGGCTTTGGGGATTACTCACCTGTCAGAAGAAAGGGATGGCTCCTGAATTTATCTCTCTCTTTCTTCCTGTAGGAGATTCTTCACCCCCTGTGAAAGCAGGATTCTAGAGAGCAAGAAAGCAAAAACCTGCATGTTTGTTACTTTCTAGGCTGCTTAGAAGGAAACGAAGTTCCTGACCCATATTTGTCATTAGTTACTGACCAGCCCTTGTGGAGCTGCGCGGCATGTCAAAGGTCCCATCCGCATATAGGAAAGGCCAGGATCTGCTTTGCTGCCTTTAGATTCTTCTCTGGGATCCCCAAGATCTTTGGTATGGGATGCAAAATCCAGCTCAGCCCACTGAATGTCCATGGGCCCAGTCACCAGTTCTTTCTCTTCCTCTGTAAGATGAGAGGAGAAAAACTAGTGACCTAAAAGATGTACAAATGTGAAAAGGAAAAGGTATTATTCACCTCAAGCTTCAGGGGGAGAATGGGCTACCTGAAGAAGTAAAAAGGTGTATAACTTCCAAAAGAAATGTGCCATTCCAAGGGATATTACTGCCTTCCAAAATGGAAAAATGCCTCAATGTGCAGTTGGAACCAGTGTGGCCACACACATCTTGCTTGAGACTGTTCTCTTGACAGGTGGCTTTAGGAGCATGGGACTGGGGCAGTGTTTGTATACTTGGAGGAGGCCAGAGGTTCTTCAGTGTAAGAAACACAAGAGCCGTGAAAAAGAAGACTGGAAGGAAGGAAGGAAGTGGAAGTCTGAGAGGTCTGCAAAGGAACAGTGTGTGGGGGGGGAAAAGAATATCTGCAAGGATACAGAAACACTTGGCCATGTGCCAGGAAGGGGTACGTTGAAAGGGAAAGGAGAGGGGAAGGACATGGAAGACGGGACAGTGCAGGAGAAGTGTTGGTCTGGGGAAAGGAAACCGGGAGAGGGAGCAGCGGAGTTATATTTCCCCCTGACTTCGGGTTCTTATTATCACCTCCAGCTGCGATTCAGCGATGCCACATTTGGAAAAATTGTAGCTGTAGGTATAAGTGTGCACATGTGTGCCGCTATTCCGGAATGCACAGGTGCTCAGACACAAGCCTGCCCAGGAAACATCTGTAAAGTGCACCACTCGTCAAGGGATGTGTACAGCAAAGGTGTGATTGGATTTTTTTTTTAAAGAATTGAACAAAGTGTATTGAAAAGCGGAGGAGAGGTTTTGAAAGTCTTTAAACTTTACGTACTGGTCCTCTGGACGCCGGATCCATTTGGAAGCTCTACTTCTTAAGGCTTACTTCTTGCCTTACATTTTAAAGGTGATTTTAAAAAAATCAAGTTCAACTAAAACTATAATTTTTTAAAGTATGTATCACACACATGCCAGGGAGCTCAGATAGACATTGGCTCCCAGTCCTTACATCCTGGCAAGAACACATTTTATTTATGTATTTGGTTTATACCGCGCCCTCCCCACTGAGGCAGGTTCAGGGTGGCTTGCAGGTCCACTGGCATCATTAAACAATAAAACCAAATTAAAATCATAAAAACAATTCAGAGATGCAACAGCAACTAACCAACATATATAAGATAGCAAAAGACTGTCCTATAGGCCACAATAGGGGAAACCAGCAGCTGGTGTCTGGCTCCTTAGAGCATAGTTCTTTAATATGGGCACAGATGTTAAGGCAGGTGGCTAAGAGTGGATTGTAGGGCATAGTTACTCGGTTAATGTTAGGCCTTTTAATGTGGCATCTCACTCAAAAGCTTGGTGGAAGAGCTCCGTCTTGCAGGCCCTGCGGAGTTTTGATAGATCCCACAGGGCCCTGAAGTCCTCAGGGAGCTCATTTTCCTGTGTGGAACATGTGAATCCATAGTACACATGTGGGATCCTAGCCTCTTTCCTTCCGGAAGTGAAACTTGAGGGCGCAAACCCGGGAAGATGTTCACTAGTGCTAGCTAGGTGCTCTCTTCCTCAAGGGTTATGCAGCCGTAAAAGCTGCAATCAGCTCGATCTAAAGCGGCCAGCTCCTGAATGGTGGAGCTTTCCCACCTTCCCCCTGTTTTCTGCAGCTTTTTATCCGGACCTGGCCTGAGCCTTCCTCTTTAGGCCTGGCGATCAGGCCACATCCGAGATCTGCCGCCTCGAGAGGCAAGTTCGTCTTGTCTAAACTAGGTGGCAGTGCCTGCCCAATTTTTATGAATGAAGCGTCTGGCGGCGCCGTCGGAGCGCGCGTTCCCCCCCCCCCCCCCGGCGGGGGGAAAGGCGGCCCCTCCCACTGACATTAGCATAGGGCGGTGGAGGTTTACATGTCATTCTGCACGTTGCCTTTCAATGATCCAGGCAGTTACCAGCCTTGGCAGCCGCCCAGCGAGTCAGCTGCTTCTGAGCGTCGAAGGAGGCCGGGCGCGGGCTGAGCGGAGCCGGAGCCGCCGGTTTTAAGGTGTCCCCTCCGAGTTGCCTTTTCCCAGCAGCTCGGCCGGCGCCCTTGCGGAAAGGGAGCTGGTGGGGGTCCCTGCCCCCCCCCCCGGCTGCGCAGGAAGTGTTTGGCTTGCGAGGGACCGTGCGCGACGAGAACGAAATGCCTCCGCTATCCTCCTTCCCCTTTTGTATGTTTCCCCCGCCCCGTTACTTTTCAGACCGCGTCCTTTCCCTTTCCCGGATCTGTGCCTTCCCTTCAGTGAACGGAACGAATGTGCTTCCTTAAGCAGCGTAGCCGCGGTGGTAGCAATGCCCCACCTGGAGCACGGATTTGTTCCACGTACGAATTATTTTTTTAAGAAAAGAAAAGGCTAAGCTGTGACACGACAGCTTCCATTTGAAGCGTCTTGTTAAGACAGGAAAATCTGGCTAAAACAAATAAATGTCAGCTGGTGCCCTCCTCCTCCCCCTACAATTTCCTCTAATTTATGGAAGGATTTTCAGGATCATGATTATTCTTCAGTGAAGGGGGGGGGGAGAGTTAAATGTTATTTAGAGAGGTCCAAGAAATGGCTAGGAATTTAATAATGGCTAGGATTTGAGTTGCTGGACAATGGCCGCATCTTCAGGCTCCCCCACTGAGAACCTGGGTGTTTGGAATTAATGATTCCTCTTCAGCTGACGTGCTTCTGACCCTTAACAATTCATAGATAGTGAAATGAACGTAGATGCTTGGTTTGGGCAAAAGAGTAGCAGATGTTTCTAGTAGTTACAGGAATGTCACTGAGTTTTCATTTATCTGCTTGACTTCCCAGGTAGAAGTGTAGCAGCATGAACAGAAGAAAACATAGGAATAGCACCCAACCCTTCCTCTGAAACAACAGGTTCTGACTGCATGTGTGCACCCTGCACCTACCATTATACAGTGATATGGCCTTCTCAGACAATAGATTTTAAGTGCCATCCAACATCTTCTGGTATGTTGTATGGCTGCCTGTACTTTCCACTTATGGTGACAACTGTATACATTTCCTTTAAATCTTTAGAAGCCTTCATGTCCTGTTTGAGATCTTCCATCATAAAAGATTGGAAGGTTTTTCCGCAGAGTTTAAAACCAGGGGAACGTGGCATCAGGTGACTTCTGTTAAAGGACCAAGGAGAGTTCAGTATTCTGGGACAAATTTATCAAGTTTCCTTCCTCTTATAATCAGACCATAGGAGGGAAGGTGACATGGTATAGCCCGATCTCGGAAGCTAAGCAGGGTCAGTACTTGGAAGGGAGACCACCAAGACTCTACTGAGGAAGGCAACGACAAATTATCTCTGTTTTTCACTTGTCTTGAAAGCCCCTTGCTGGATTCGCCATAAGTTGGCTGCAACTTGATGGCACTTTACACACACATAATCGGACCAGATGTGCCTCGTTCTGGAGTTGGGTGGTGCACAGGTTTATCCATTCTGCCATTAGCAGATCTTTTGGAAGGACGAAAAGACCCTACAGTTGTCACCATAAGTGGAAAGTAGTGGCAGCGACACAACAAGGAGCATTCAGTGGAGAAGACCATGATGCTGGGAAAGATTGAAGGTCAAAGAAGAAGGAGATGGTGAAGGATGACATGGTTAGGCAGGGTTATCGATGCAACGAACATGAAATTGAGCAAACTCCGGAGGACGGTGGAAGACAGTAGGGCCTGGCGTGATTTGGTCCATGGGGTGGTGAAGACTGTGTGACTGAACCGCAACAAGTAGCTGAAGCTGAGAGATTTGCCTGTCATCACACAATGACTTCATGGCAGAGGTGAAATTTGAGCCAAACTTCCTCAGAATTACTCCATCCATTCATATTTGCTCTAGGAAAGTGATTTTCAGGCTTCGCATACAAATAGTCTGGTCTTTCAGTACCAAACAGATCAGTTATCACTTTCCCCAAATAAATTGCAAATTTTCAGTCCCTGGTTTCCCCCACAAATTCAAACCATGTCATGCTGGTATAATCAAACTTGCATGGAAGACATCTGACTGATGTGGCAGTTTCAAACTGGACATTTGGTTTTCTTTAGTGGGTGGTCCAAGGGCCAGGAAGACCTTTTGGGAGACTGGAGCTCTTGAACTAGCACTGGCAGTTTGTTTCTGGGTGGAACAGTTTCTGGTCAGTGCCCAGTAGTCAAACTATACAACTTGTGCTGTAATTACAGCAGAAGACAGCAGTAGCTAAATACGATACTTCTGAGCTGACTCAGTGTCATAGATAGGAATCTTCCTGGAGGTGAAGACGGATAATTTAGGAGTGTGGTGGAAATGGTTTAAAAGCACATTAATTACAGTTGGAGGTGTTTGCTTCAAGGCCAGAGAAGGTGTATGCAAGCCACTTCCACCACACCTAGTATGTCTGTTTGTTCTCTCTCTGGGAAGAGATCATGGTATCCTAAGGGGCAGCTCTTGTATTGAGATCAGCAACTGTCCCTTCTCTGACCTCAGATAACAGATGCTGCCCCCAAAACCCAAAAGGAACTCCTGGAAGGCAACTCAACATCACCCTGAGACACTCAGGCTAAAATTGCTGGGATGCTGAAATCCGTGGTTGGATTTCCGGATTTGTTTTGTACTTCAAACCAGTTAGGGAGATAGACTGATTTTGATCAGAACTGATTTTGATTATATCAGTGCTGCTGAGGCAGAGGGCATCTTTTCCACAATGTGCCTTGAAACTTTTGTTAGTCTGGTACACATTTGTTTCAGAAATGTCTTTCAAGGCCCAAAGATGGCATTTCCACCTAAGAAAAAGGCACATTTCCACTTTGATTTCTCCCAGAGTAAAAAAATTATTTCTCTGAAACAGTGGTGAAAGTAGGCATTGATGGTAAAGTACGGGGGGGGGGGGAACCTAAAATTATTTCTCTGAAACAGTGGTGAAAGTAGGCATTGATGGTAAAGTACGGGGGGGGGACCGTCTATGTTGACTACTGAATTAGAACCTGCATGTGACGAACCGACCTCCAAAAGCAGAATGCTTAGTGCATCAGATTCAGAGAGCTGGGAGGCTAGGGGTTAATGCCTCAGTATAAAGCGCAGTTTGATTGACAGGCTGTGTGCACTCACCTTCTCTCTGATTGGTCAGCGCCAGCTGAGGAGAGCTTTCTAAAGTCTAGTCAGTCTTGTCAGAGGGGGTCTGTCGTCCTTTGGACTTTGGCTTGACAGTTGCCAGTCAGGAGGAGTGTGTGTGTGTCTGGGGGAAACAGACAAGTCACTTGGGAAGTGAAGGGACACAACGTCTTGCCCTTACTGTGTACCAACACATTTGAGGAAAAGTTCAGAAATCAGAACTTAAAAGTCTAAGTGTCAGTCCTAGCTGAATTCCATTTATTCACAGTCTCCAGAACTGGGATTTAGGTTTGACAGAAGAGACTGGACAGAAGGTTGAAAACTGCCAGTCTAGCCAAAGAGAAGAGGATTATCACTCCTAGAAAGAGGAGGAAATTTCTTACTCAGTTGTTCAGAGAGTTCACTCAGAAGGGACCCCTGGTTTGTGTGAAAAGGGAAACATTCTTTGACACCTCGAGTAAAAGAGAGAGTTATAATCCCGCGAGGGAAGTGTTTAAGTACAGGAAGTGCTAACTTTCCAGGAAACGAAGATGGCTTTATGAAACTTTGTTAAGACACATTGTTGCTGAAAGAAATCTCCAAGACAAATAAACCTCTCACAGTTAAGAACTGAGCGTCCAAGTATATAAGCTTCAACTATACTCTGTTGCCTGTTCAAAATATTATAATGTGTATAAACAATCAAATTTACCTCAACTTCTCATCCCCTGCCCTATTCCTAACTCAACTGTGCCTGTTCAATAAAATCAGCCTTTCTATTTGAACTTTACTTCGTGTCAATTGCCATTTCCAAAGGGATTTATAAGAGGGCTCCTGCTGAGTTACAATAAATCTCTGGCTTGGGCAGAAGCCAAATAACTTCCCTATAACAGGGTGGGACACACAGATAGTTATAATTCTGGCCTCGGTCACACGGGAGGTTTTGCCCTGCAAGAGGGACAGATCACACCACAACATCTGGGAAACAGAGCGCACCTGTCCCCGATCCGTCTTTTCCGGGCGAAACCGCACATTAAAAAAAAACCTAGAAAAGAGTACTACCTACCTGAAACTCCGCAGCAAGGGTGGCCGTGGGATCGCAGCGCGCCCGTCTCCCGCAGCATTCAAGGCTCCCGGCCAAACTGCGTATGCGCGCACATGCGCAGCCGACTGCCTCGCTCTCCGTTCTGTGGCTCCCCCCCGGCATATGATCGTGCCGGGAAGCAACTGTGCGGCGGCTCGGGATTTTGATGCGGCTCAGAAAAGCCGCGCTTTGGCCATGCCTCCCCCGCCCCCTGTGACCGGGGCCTAAATCATTCAAATATGCTACTAAGAGGCTGCTCAGTCAGAGTAGGGAACAATGGTTTGGCAGGAAAATCTGCCTCACAGAGAAGAAGCAGCAGGGGTCTGTCATACTGCACATACCAATGTAGGAGCATCAGAACAACTCATCATTTACTTTTTTCTCTTCTTAAGTCACTTAAACATGCAATCTCTCCCTTCAGAGATTCCAAAATGCCCATTTTCAGGGCAGCTTTTTCTGTTTGGTTTAGTAGTTCTGTGTGACTGCATGTATGCATTCAGGGAGTCTGCCAATTGGTATCATATTTGTAAGAGACAGGCAGTGTGGTGTAAGTGGACAGAGCATTGTACCTGGTCATTGCCCACCAGGTGATCTTGGGCCAATTACTTCTCTTTCTCAGCCTAATCCAGGGCCGGATTTAGACTTGCTGAGGCCCTAAACTATACAAAACCCAGAGGCCCCCTACTGTTTTAAATTACATCAGCTGGTCTCAGAAAAATTTAAAATATATACGCCTTTTTAATATTTGAAATCATTTTTTATATTGTGTTTTTATTCGAGGCCCCAGCAGATTGCGAGGCCCTAAGCTGTAGCTTATTTAGCTTATGCGTAAATCCGGCACTGGCCTAATCTATCTTGCGTGATAGAAGAGAAAAGAAGATAGCTCCATAGATGCTGTTGTGAACCCTCTGGAAGAAGGTTGGGGCAGAAATGTGGCAAATATCAATAATTATTAGGAATCTGTCATTTCTGACAAAAATGGTGTTGCTGCCACCACAGTTATGTTCCCAAAATGCAGCACATTTCCTCTTAAGATTGAGTGACACATGAAGGGGAGAAGGTAAAGGTGATGCTGTTGAGGTAGGGGACTAAACCTGCATTTTTGCCTTGAATGACCCCAGTTTTTAAAGTGAACAGGTTTTGCCCTCTGCCTGACAGCTATTGAGAACCAAACTTGCTCCTAGCTGTATAGCCTCACCTGCTAATAATTGTGCCTGTATACTAACAAGAAGAGAATCTTCCTTCTAATGCACTTGTGACTGTGTTTGATGTACCTGGATGGGATATGGGGCATAGGTCATCTTGGACTACATCCTGCTTAGAGGAACTAGTTCTACTGACTCATGAAACTAGATCAGTAAATGTGTAGAAACTCCCATCTGATCCTCCAACAGCATGTAATGGCACAGGAATCTATGGCTGCGATCATATGCTCAATTAGACCCAACATAGGTGCGAATGCCGGGTGGATTTGAAGGGGGCGATTAGACAACAACATCTGGGAAGTGCCCCACAGCTGTCGGCAACCCGTTCTGCTCTGCCACAGAAGCAGAGTTAAAAGACACCGTGGAAATCCCGGTGGCAAACAGGCTGCGATGGGCCATGGATGGACTTTCCCGTGTCTGATTGCTCCAGCACACTCTCATGGTGTCGGGATGATCTGATCAGGCTGTCCTGACTCTGTGCTGTTGTTCCACCCACCCTTCACAGTATCCACATCATCGCAAACTCCATAGGGAGCCCTCAGTGCAGAGGTGCAATTCATCAATCCCTTGTTTAAGCACATAGGAAACACACGGCACAACCCCCCCACACACTCACCCGCAGTTACGTCTGATCACCCACTGATGGACTGCGCCCACAGCTTCACAGGGAGATGTGATCCTGCAACTGTGGGTCAAATCCCTCCGGAGGAAAAACCCTCGCTTCACCACCCCCCCCGGTTTTATCTGGCATATGTGACCACACCCTAGGATGCACTTTATGGGGTTTATTGCATTTATCCTTGCAACCTTCCTGTGAACTGGTTGAGTTTGACTGGTTGAGTTTGACAGATTGTGATCGGCCCAACTACGTGAGCACCAAAGCTAAACAGGGCTTTGAATCTGGATTTATGAATAAGGATTGGGGAAAGAAGGCAAGTGATTCCATCAGGTGGAATCTTTGCTCCATGCATGAGCCAGGCAGATATAGGGAGCCACCTTAAAAAAGCTTTCGGCAGTACATATGACCAAATGTGAGGCACTCTAAGCTAAATGTTTCATCTACCATATTCTATAGCCAAGGCAACAGTAACAAAGAACCATGCGCTCTCACATTTCCCTTCAGGCTTTTCCATGCTGCAGCTGGTTCTGAGGTTTTTAAAATAATAATCATAAGATGAATATCATTATTTCATCCCCCTTTTCATTCAGAGAAAAAGAGAGGAGGTGATGCCAATGCAAAAGAATGGCCTTTTAAGCAGAGTTAGATTGAACAAGGAGTGTGTGCCCAGGACAAGAAGTCTTTTTACACTCCATATGAACTTATACATGACTCCATTCAGCATACGAACCCTCTGTTTTAGCTGAACACAGAAAGTTAGGCATTCACATCTCTTGGAGCCGCATTTCTGATGTTTATCCCTATAGGGGAGAACCTGGCATGCCTCCCTGAGTTCCTTAGAGGAAAGGCTGAATTAAATGTCTGGGTAGTCTACAGAGAAAGGGCAGATGGCAGAATACAGGAAGAAATGAAGTTGGCTGGAAGGAGAAGGATTATAAAGAGTCAGAAGTCCCAGGGGAAATCTTAATCGTGCTTTGACTGTCCACGTTGGGCAGCCTGGTGCTGCTGGCTGTTTTTTTTTTAAATAAATAAAGGAACACCACAAATCACATCTGAAAAAAATATGGAAAAAATGACAGGGCACACTGGGATATAATGGTTCACCGTGGCATCATCTGGATTGTCCTTAATAATGAGTGAATGAATGGCTAGTGTGAAACCAGGAGGAACTTCTGATATGAAAACTACTGTTTTCAACTAATGGTAGCAGCAAGTAAAGCGACATATTTCGCTGTACTGAAGAGCACAACTTACTCAAAGTTAAGCACTTTTTAAAGGTGTACCAGATATGCTGCAATCAAATTTTCTATCCCTTTACATTTTTATAACTGGCAGCACCTGCCATGTGTACATGCGTGATGTGGGCATCCTGAATGAGGATTCCAGCGCTGGCTGAGGGAGCATTAATCCTTTTACCTGAGCTATTTTACCTTCGTAAATGAACCACGCCAGCTGCTGTTCGTTTCATTAGAGCAACTACACATATGCTTCTGCCCTACAAACACGTCTTTCAGGGGGAGAGTGCTTTTCTTCTCCTTTTTGATTTGTGAGAATGGGTCATACAAGGAAGTATATATATATATATTCCATAGTCACATCATAAAAGCAAATCCTGCCAAATTCCTCCTTAGGCTAAGTCCCCTCCTCATATTGTTGTTAGTTGGGGTTTTTTTTGAGATATCCATGACCAGATTCTTGGAACTCAGCCCTAGAGAGGGATAGTGCAGCTGCTGCAGTTTCACCTCTGACAAAGGCATCTCCTTTGCCAGAGAATAAAGTTCCCATTTTACAGTCCCACATGTGAAATTAAGCAGTGCTTAACTTTGCTGTGTCACTACTTCACTAACCAGCAATTTTGAACCCACCGATGCTAGCAATGAGTAGTGGGAGAGTATTGCTATTTCAGTCTAGGATTAGAGGCTTGGATCCACTGCCACATTTCCACAGACAGAAGGAAATGCAGAACACAATTTTTATGCTGCAGCTTTGGGGTTTTTTTTTGGGGGGGGGACATTTAAGACTAAGGGACAAAGTAAGAAAAAGTGCTTTGCAAGCACAAAGAAATCCTTGTATTCTCAGAAATACTCTAGTAGATCCATGCTACAATAACCAAGGAGACCCTCTGAGATCTTCAGTCTTCTATATCAAATGTTTTCAAACTGTCTTTCGGAGAAGCTTATGAGGAATTCCTCCATCAAGTTTCCCTACAAAACAGTTTGATTTTCTTCTGTAATATGGGCTGTCAAGGAGAGGATTTGGTGTGCCTGGGGAGATCTTAATTCATACAAGGAAACTAGAAAGCCCAATAGTCCTAACTTACACCCCAATGAAACTACTATAGAAGTTGCCCTGGGAATCTTCTGCAACGGATAGGGGCTCCATAGCAGACAAATCAATATGAAAAGGGTTCCCTGAAAGTAAAATGTTTGAAAATGTCTCTCCCCACATTGTTCTGACCATGAAGCATGACTTTATACTGATAAGGAAGCAGTTGGCAAGAATTAGATAGACACTCAGAGTTCTGTTCAGTGTTGAACATTCGGTTGCAGGGGCAATCATGACCGCCCTTGAGAAGATCGTCTTCAAGCAAACAGTCTCTCTTGGATTGCTAGTATGGCAACTGACATGCTTTAAATTCATAGTAATTATCATTTAATCTTTGGTCTTTTTCAATTGTTATTGCAATTTATTGTCGTTTAGTTCCTACCAAGGGCTTAAGCTGCCTTTCTGTGATTTGAAAGAATTCATCCAAGTTATGCCACATATGCCTCCACGTTATGGCACTGGCCCATGTTAATTGCTTTGTATCAGGGATTACAAATGGATATGTGTCTACAGTGAGATAATTGTGAATGAAATGCTTCCTCTTTGCCCAAACCTACCTGTACTGAAGAGCGGAACTTCTTGCAACTAGTGCTCCCTATTGAGCATTACACACTTTGATATGTATCTTGTAGAGTTATTTGCTAGATTTCAGTATGGTTTTTATTGATGGTTTTCTCACGATCTTTGATGATTCTTGGACAGTAAGCAAAGCAAACAGAGGAATGTACACATGCTCCTTGAAGTACCACGTATACCAATTATCTTACCCTTGAGAGTATCACTACATACAACCTGTTAGTCATATCAAATTACCTTAACGGTTATTATCTCCAGAATGATTTCATGACTTTTACTAGGGAACTGTAGCAAGAAAACCTTCATGACCTTGTAGGAACAACAAACATTTACTCTCCTTCTCGTGACTTTATCTTCCTCAAAACCTCTCCAATAAACAGATGAAAATCCCACAAACTTGATTTCTTTGCAACTTGACTTCTAGCTCCCTGGCAGCTGCTAGCATAAATGACACATAGCAGCAGTACATTCAAGTTGAATAATATATTAAAAATGAACATATGTATTTACAATTTTCATTCTTTTATACATTCCTCTTCAGTAGAGCTATGCTCTGGTGCATTAGGTGAAAGACAGACTGTGACACCTGTTTTTTTTAATAGTTTGCTTACATTTTTGCATGGTTTCTCATGCATTTGGGTGGGAGAGAAATTTGTTGTTTTGTACTATGTAGACTGGAATCACTGCAAGAATCATTGCCATATAAGAAAACAGTATATAGAGCCCAGTTCAGTGATAATTTCTTTACTTATCTTTACAGAGCATGAGTTCTCAGACTGGCTAACTAGTCTCCTTAGCCAAGAGAATTTGTGCTAAAGCCTAATTAAGCATCACTGCAAAATAGATTTTTGTTCTGTAAGAAGAGAGGGCCATGAGCTGAAGATTTTAAGGAAATTCTCCTAATCTCCTGTAGCTTCTTGGTCTGTATATTAAAATAGAGACATGGCCAGTGATATTTACTTAGAAGGCCCCCAAAACACCACAAAGAACTTAAGCAACCCTTCTCCCCCACAATAGGCCAAGGCACTATGAAAATTAGATCTCCAAGGATTTTTGTTTTTTACCACATCAGAGTAGTTGATTCCTCACTGGTGATAATGTTTTCAGTTACTGTTTGATCTCTTAATAAGAGATTTGTATGGAATTCAGAACTTGGAATGTTGCTGTCTTTGAAGTTAGTGGAGCTGCACTGATTTGCACTGACTAAGGATCTGGCCCCTAATCTCTAGCCATCTAGGATAAAATATTTCCCCAAACATCAAATAATTTAAGATTGTGTGGAAAATCAATGGATCTGAGGTTCCTATATGAAGGAAAGTTCCTTTTTTTCTCAAAACGTTGCCAAAAGGATGATTTAATTTTTCACATCTTCCCTTCCTGTTTGTGTCCTTGATGTCAAGCCCTCAAAACACTGCCAAAAGGATGATTTAATTTTTCAAAGGCTAAAGATGCAGGAAGAAGAAAGATTCTTTGTGACATCTTCCCTTCCTGTTTGTGTCCTTGATGTCAAGCAAGTGGAGACAAGGATAGCTATCTTCATAGAGTTCTATGCCATGGCTCAGGATTTTACATTTTTCTCCATAACAAAAAGAACACATGTTTCTCTTGGTTTTTCCCTCATCACTGAATGGTATTTTCATCTGCTCATGTTGGGGAATTCACTGCAAACCAGGAATGTAAAAGTTCTAATACTTTCATGATCTATTAACTGGAAAAGCTACTTCTGCACTGGGAAAAAATACTTCTGCAACAGAAGTAGTCTTACTGATGGCCACACAACAATACTAAAATGGAGGGAGAACTTAGATCTGTGTCTTTACATTTTGACCTATGGATGTCTGGAGTACACTTACATTCCAATGTCTTAAAATAGTTGAAAAGAGGAACTATTTGGTTGGAGTGTCTGCCTAGGTCATACTGGAGACTGTTGAAGTCAAGAATAAGCTCCAATTTTTGTGTGACTTTAACCTAAGAACACTTTCCTGAGAGTAAGACATGAGTAACTTCTGAGTAGGCCTGCTTAGGACTGCTCTTGCTGAATATTATTTTCCTCTTGTGCATTTTTGCACAATTTTTCTCATCTGGTCTTTGGCAACAACTAGCTGAAGACGAAAGGGTTTTCTTGAAAACCTTTCTTTGTACCATCAATGAATACTGACTCATCTAGGCTCTAGGTGATTGTCCAGAAGAACTTTGCAGCCTTGCAAAAGTTTCTTAATAAGAGTTTTCTCCTAAAAATATTGGATCTGTTCATTGGAATATGGTAAAAGTTTCAGCATATTTCTGGTTAATTTCTGGTCACTTCTTCAGAGACATGCAATGTTAAAGAAGGCTTTCAATACCAATGCTTAATCAAATCCTTATAAAACAGCTATTACAGGATATGCAGAGAGCCTTTCTTACACAGTTAGAGGAAGTAGTAGGAAGACAAAGATGCTATTACAGCATAGAAAGCCACAGATTGAAGGGAACAACAATTTGACCAAAGTGGATCAGCCTAATGCTAGTTTAAAAGGATTTAGGTATGGAAAAAAGTCATATTAGCGTGTCAGCTGAATATTCCTTTACATGTACACTGAATATTCCTTTACATGTGATAGACTTCTTGTCTATAAGAAGAATACAGCTGTTTGTTGCCACAGAATTCAAATGACCAATAGGAATCAACATTTGATTAGTGTGGCTTCATGTATTCTCATTTATTCAGAGATACCTCTGCCTTAGTCTTACATCCTGAACCAGTTACTAATAAACCATGATGGTTTCTGGAACAGTAAGTGGCAGCTGGGGGACAACTGGAAGAGCTAAGTTCACTTACAAGACAGTGGTAAAACCTCCTAACAATGGACAATATTGTAGGTATTATGCCATTTAATTCTATGATAGTGGGTGTACAACAATCTATGTACAAGAGAGACAGAGAGACTGTGTTGCCATTTTAGTCTAGTCCCATGTAATATGAAACCCACTGAATTCTTCACTAGGCAAAATAGAAAGAAAATGAAATATCTTACATTTACAGAAATGTTTGTAAGTCATCTACTAGTATCAGAGATTTAATTAAGAATTCAGACAACAGAGTCTCCCACTACTTTGAGACCTTGCTTGCTAACTGATAGGTAGACAGGAAGACATGTGATGAGCTCATTCACAACACTGAATTCCATATGGATGTTTACAGGTGAGGTAACTGCCAAATTTTACCTTGTGTAAGAAAACGATTATCTGAATCCTCAGTTTCCTTTTAATTCTGTACAATAATGAGATCTGTATAGCCTGAATGTGTGGGTGTTCTTATACAACATACAGTCTAAGAAAAAGACCTTGCCTTCATTCCACATATGTGAAACGGAAGGATAAAGAACCATACTTCCTGGTTCAACATAGCACTGATATATGTGGGACCCACATAGTTTGATCTGTACCTTTTCAATATTGCCACCACCTAAAGTATTCTGCTCAACTACAAGACTCTAGTCACCTTTTAAGAATTTGAACATGCCTCTGCAATGGCTCTGGAGAGGTTGGAAGATTTTAAAATATTTATCAACAACTACTTAGCAGGATGTTTAGAACATTGTTCCTAATACTTATACAATTGTATCTATTACTTTAGTAATTCAGACAGTGAGAGTGAGCAACAAGGAACTGAGTCACTCTTAAAAATTTATTGGTCCTGGATTTGGCCACTGTTAGGAGACATAATAGTGGGGTTTTTGTCCGACTCATTCTATTCTTATGTTTGCCTTTTTATTTCCACTATATTTCAAAATGTCAACTGATAAGCTAGTCCCTAGCAGTGATTTTCTACCTATTTAAGGAGCCATTATGAATGCAGGTCGTATGGACATAAACAGACTGAGGCTTTATTAATCATAGCAAACATTATAATCCAAGATTCTAGTTTTGCTTTGGATGACAATAGTCTAAATTCAATGATATCAAGAAAAAAAAAATCAATCAGCATTTTTGCTCCAAGAGGCCAAGGTTATATCAGGACAGTTCCACACATCCCCAGGAAGTGGCTGGTATAGAGATCAGTATCTCAGCAGCTGTCAGCTGCAAAGACAAAAACCTATAGGGGAACAATGCTATATTTCAACAGACCAGAACTAGGGGAAATATCCAAATGGTGGCCACTTACTTCGGAAAAGAAGTTTTGCCCTCTAAAGGCACCAAAATGTCTGCTCCCACATAGCGTTTATAAGTCAGACTAAAGCTATGTGCTTCTAAGGAATTTTCTGTCCAGTTCGCTGCTGGAGAAGCACTTAGGATGGGGGGGGGGGATTAGACCCGCTGTTACAGCCTCAAAGTCTTGGGGCACTGT
Source organism: Gekko japonicus (assembly GCF_001447785.1). Lineage (NCBI taxonomy): Eukaryota > Metazoa > Chordata > Lepidosauria > Squamata > Gekkonidae > Gekko > Gekko japonicus. The sequence goes on along the minus strand of NW_015169785.1, from coordinate 135,224 downwards.
GTATCTAGCTCTGCAAGTGAGATCCCATTTATTCCTAGTTTTGAAGCGCACTTTCCCACCCTGTAAGTAAAAAAAGCGGGTGGGGGGTCCATTATTTTTTCTCCTTCCTTCCGCTGCTTGATCTCATTGTTCCCCGACTGCGTTAATGAAAGTATGGTGATCTGGGAAGAAAACGGTACCAGCCATGTTACCGTGGAATGGCCATAATTTATTGTATATATTCAGTAGCTGCTTTTCAGCGAAAGAAAAAATCTAAAAAGAAAAATAAGAACGCGCGGTCATGAGTTAACCTGCACTTTCAAAATAACTTGAAGGGAAAGCATATCCGTACAGGGGGACTGACCCTGGTGACAGTTTGGTGGGGATCAGTAACAGTGATTTCCAAAGACAAAGCCAGTATTTCCTCCACTCCCGTACGAAAGGGTGAGTGTTACCTGTGCCTAGACGCGAAATACTGTGTTTGTTCTGTGGGCTTTGTCAGAGACACGGGAAGAACAACGAGGCGAGAACCCCGCTCCCCTCTATTGACGGCGTCACATGCCATTGCACAGAATCACTAAAGGCTTCCTCTCCCCCCCTCTGGCGGAAACGGAGTGTTTCTGACACGATAATAACAGGACGTCTATGAACACGCAGGCGGTCTGGCAGCAGCCAAAAAGCTGCGTTATCTTTCTGGCACGCGCTGAGGCGTTCGCCACCTGCTTTTCGCCCTCATCGGCTCGGCTTCACTCACTGTAGGAGCAG
>NW_015169785.1:125505-134408 GCF_001447785.1 Gekko japonicus | reverse complement strand
TCCCGCGCGCCTCCACCGGCTGCCCGTGCAGACTCTCAGCTCTGCACGTAGCGAATGGAGGCGGTGGCCGCTCTCCCTCCCCTCTACCGCGCATGGAAACTGCGACGCTTCATGGGGTGCCTCCCCCTCCCCCTTTTAATTCACTTTCCGGACGCGGCATTAAGCGGCTCGCAGAGCTCCTCGAATCCTTTTCTTCCTGCTGCCGCAAATACAGTTTGCTTTCTGCTGGGCATCTTGCTGTTTGAATGGTGTTGTCAGCCAGGCGGCGCTCTGGGGGGGGAGGCGACCATAGGCAGGACTTGGTCGGGGGCCGGAGCGCTCTCGCTGTAGCCTCTTGATCGGTCCCGTTGTAAGTGCCGGCAACGCGAAGAAGGGGCAAAGCAAAGCTGGCTTCTAGGGAGTCCCTCAAACTCAGAATCATTCCTTTAAAGCGGTTTCGTTTCTGGTGATGCCAGCACTTTAAACATGTAGGCATGCCAGGGTGTACTAACTCTTGACCGGTCAAAAGTGCATGTGAAGGATCTGCGCACAGATACAGGTGGGTTAGGGAGCCTCCTGTCTCCTGCAGTGGTTTGAATAAGGTGAATTAGTAGTGAAAGAAACTCTGCACATGTTCAGAAGCGGTTGCTTCCTTATTGTGAATATTTACATATATCTATTTCCTTGCATTAAAAATAATTCTTAAGACTAGGGTTGCTAGGATTTGGAACTGAATCCTGGAGGGCAGGGCTTTGGGTGGGGAAGGATCTCAGGAGGGTATAATACCACAGAGTCCACCTTCCAAATCAGCCATTTTGAGGACCAGGTGACAGCCTTCACATGGCTGCATTTTCGCCCCGTCTCTGTGAACTGCTGACCCCCCCCGCGCAATCAGTTCCAAGACTCTCACTGGTTTTAGTGGTTCCATGAATACCGATTTTTCCCCAAGGCATGTTTCAGAATGTTCATACCAATTGATTACAGGAGAATAGTTAAGATGTCCATCAGCATTTCAATATGACGTGCAAACTGCATTTGGTATATATGAACCTAAATTAATAATTCCTTTCCAGACGCTTGGGTAATTTAATTTTTCCCCCCCCCCCCAGTTAATCAAATTGGGCACCTTTGGTATAGATTACAAGTGGAGTGATTTTTAAAATCCTTCATCTTAATGAACTTAGAAATGAGATTTATAAGAGGGGAATTGCACATTAGTAACATGGTCCAACTATGATTTTCTGCCTTTCCCTTTATTATGTGTTTCAGACAAAAATGTTGTAGAGTAATTGAGGAACCACTATGGAAGTGCATTAAAAATATTTTTCCACTAAAAGGCAACCCCCCCCCCGCCATCTAAAACTGAAGAACTATGCTGTACATTAATTTAGAGGGCATATGAATTTGTTACTGAACTGGAGTAAGATGATGGTGTGATCCGTTGCTATTTGAGATGGGGATGGAGACCTCCCTGGGGGATTTTTGGACTTCTGTCTTTGAAACACTTGATACCTGGTGTGATCCGATCTGTGCCAAAAGAAAAATGTTTCCGCTCTGAAAAATCTTTACGACCTCACGGATTTATTTTTTCTAGCAAGGCAGTTTATGCAATAGCCAGGAAATGTAAGGCACAGAGAACCACACTGGATTAATTGGCAAATCTCAGCCATACTACTCAGTAAGACTATAGAATGTACCCCATGATAGTGCCAGTTCTTTTTCATCTTTGTTTGCATTTGCATTGTCCTTAAATGTATATTGTCTACTGTTAATCAGAAACATGCAATTTTGGAGACCCACTGGTAGATCATTGTGGTCAGATGTTCCATCTGGGGCAAGACACAATTTATACACTGATATAGTGGGTGTATCTTTGGTGGTGATGAAATAGCAGAGCAGCTGTATGCAATTATACTGCTATAAGGAAGGCTGCCATTTCTGTTTGTAAAACATCCGTGATCATAGTTGTGCAGAGGGATCCTGTCATACCACACTAATAAAAATGGTGTTGTATCTCAAAAATTGTACTGCTGTGGCTTTCAGCAAAATGGACCCTTTGTTTACATAACTCACAAAACGGTTTGTGACTTACACCCTAATATCTCACCGCCCAGTACTATTTATCATAGTTTTGAAAGAGCAGATAAAACACAGAAGTTTGAAAGCAAAACATCAATAATTAATACATAGCAATAAAGATAGGAAACATAACCATTTATTTCATCTACTTAATATGTACCCTGCCTTTCTCCATAATGGGGACTCAAAGTGGTTTACACCATTATTCTCGTCTCCATTTTATTCTCACAACAACCTTGTAAGGTAGATTAGGCTGAGAGTATGACTGGCCCTTTAGCCTTTTTTCTCCTTACAACAGTCTTGCCAGGTATATCAATTTAATTCCATAGTGCAGTTAGAAGAGATGTGGTTGAGGGAAGAGTGATTTGTCTAAGACTACCCATAGAAGGGTTAGGCAACTTTCTTTGGTCCTGCCCCCCAAAATTCAGCGTCTGCCTGTGCAGATGTTGATGTGATGGCAAACCAAGGGTTGTACTTGGTCAGACACAATAGGAGCAAGCAGTGCTGCTATTGTGCTGTGCAACATGGTCTGATGTGCCACTGTGTGGCAAATGTGCTGGGGGTTGCCTACCCAAAATGGAGAGTCTGGCTAATTTGAACTTTGGATCAGGAACTTCCTGGTTCATAGTGTAGCCTACATGTTTCATCTAGAGAAGCAAATCAGCCCTGTTTGAGGCTGGAAACGTTTTGGGGGAGTAAGTAACTCCCACCTATCCCCTTGTGCTGCACCCCTGATCTGTATTTATTTTTCTCTGCTGTATTTATGGAATAAAAATGCTCAGGAGACTCATTCCTGAATCTCCCTATTGCTCCTGTAGTTTGGCCCTTAGCCACTCCAATAAATGGACAGGTGTTACCAGAGGTCATTTCGGGGGGGATCGCGGGGGATCGCAGTTCCCAAGTTGCTTCCTCCCTGCCTCTCCCCACCCCTGCCTACCTGGGGCCAGGGAGGGCCTTCGCGGGGCTTCCTTGCACTCCCACCGGCCCTCATGGGGCTCGGCAGTGGAGCTGCAAGGCCGGCGGCGGCCAGGACCGTTGGGGGAGGGGTGTGTGGCCTTATGACACACTTCCAGTGATGTCAGGGGGTGTGGCACATGCTAATGAGTTATGCTAATGAGTTCCCCTAGCTCTTTTTCTACGAAACGACCCCTGGGTGTTACATACACACATGTGAACACACATGAAACTGCCTTACCCTGAATCAGGCCAGCAGGTCTCCAGGGTCTCAGGCTGAGTTCTTTCACATCACCCACCACTAGTTGCCTTCAGCTCAGTTTTTGCAGTTCCTTGCGGTTTTTGCCAAAATTTCTCCCAAAATTCAAGGCATGTTTTGTTATTGAGAAACACCCCCCCCCCCAGTAATTGATCCATTGTAGTATGGATACCTGTTCAGAATATGGTTCTATGAGTCTCACTGGCGGTAGCAGGTGTCCATGAACATGTAAAAATTCCTTATATCAGGTTAATCTATTAGTACGTCTAGGTTGGTATTGTCTGGCTAGCAGCTGCTCGTGGCAAAGAAAGATCTTTCCCAGCGCCTGCTATCTGAGATGCTTTAAATGGTGATGCCAGGAATTGTAATCTTTTAAAAACAGAAACAAGTCTCATGATCCTTGTCTTGTAGCAAGGCTTTGCTATTTTGTGAACCTTTAAAAAAGCCCTTTCTTTAGTTGGGGTTGTTTCATCCCCTCATTTGGATGATGGAGTACACATCTTGATAGTTGAATTAAAAATGATGAGAAGGCTATTCCTACCACAAGAGTATTTTCCTCTGCAGATAGGCAACCCCTGCCAATTCACTGAAGAGGGATGGGATACTGTACAAGCATGAGAAAATCCAGATATTTTTTATCATCGGGAAAGGCTCTTGCAGAAGACACTACAGAAAAGTCCTCTGTGAAACAGCTTACTTGGCTGTGTGATCCAAGATCTTCTGGCAAGCTCGGACAGCAATTAAAAGGAAAAAGCAGCATAAATTATGACCAGCCTGAGCAGTCAGGCACAGAATTATACATTATACTCTAATAACCTGTATGGGAAAGATCTGAATGACACTGCAATGGTATCAGCTCTCAGTAGCCAATGACGGACCAGAGAAATGTGGAGTGATCGCAGACAAAACCATGAGGAGGAGGAGGAGTGCCCTAAAGCCCTGACCCTATCCTGGCAGCCCCACACACTCTCTTAGGCTGTGGGAGGTGCTGTGAATGTGCAGAGAGCTTGGCTACATAATATCCCATAAGTGGCCCATTTTACTAATCTCCTTCCCCTCAATAACTTTGTGACCATTAGAATGAGCTGACATGTCAGGATTCTGATAGCTTCAGACAAGACCGTTCTGGTCTCAGACAGAGGAGGATTCAACATAAATAATTCCCCTCAGTGTTTAGAAAGTGTGGCCAAACCTGACTTGATAGCCATGGCTCACTCCATGTGCTATCCAAACCCCTGAACTTTATTGACTAAGTGCTTAAATACCCAAGTAATACACGCTGAATTGAGGATTTACATGGTCACTACCTGGATACTGGATAGCCAGCTCCAGAAGACATTAAGCTGGGCATTTGCAGGGCCCCCAAGACTGGCAAACAGTCCTACCATTTTCACTTTGCAAGGGGGCAACCAAGAAGGCTGGAGCCAGCATGAGAGAATTCTCCCATGTGCCTTCTCTGCCTCTTGCATGCTGCTCTTTTGTGGGAAAAGTCTCTGGCAGAAAGGCAGGGACCGCAAAAAAAGAGAGCGCAATCCTGCTGACTCTAGTGTATTGAGAGTTCCTGTATCAAGGCAAGAGAGATCTGGGGTGTTCAATTCTTTATGTACTGGCGATGGCTTCATACATTGATATCACAACTAGGTAGAAAATTGCATAACTTCATTTTTGTTAACATTGAAATTTGGGACACGAATTTTGAAAAAGAAGGTTTTTATTACGTTTTAAAATTTTTGATGACATTATTAATATTTTCTGCTTCCACTCTCCAAGGGGCAACAGGAGTTATACCATGTTGAGTGACAACAAACAGAGGTGTCTTTCACATGCACACAGAGCAGGCTGAGACACATACCTGTTTGGAATCAAGGGATGTGGAGCAGGTCTGGGTAGGCAGCAGTAACTGGGCTGCAATATCAGCAACAATGAACAGCAGTTTTTCTTAATGGATTGTACCCTAGCTCTTCCTTACTGCATGTGCACAGGAAGCATGGAAATGTATGAACACTAAAGTCAATTTCTGTTTCTAATTGAACATTTGACATTTGTGTGCATTATTGTTATCTCTGCATACACTGGCCTAGCCTTACATATGTGCGACTCATTTATTTATTCATTCAAGATGCCTGTGTGTTTTGTACTTTTTCTTTCTTTTTTTAAGCCCTCGGAGGAGATTTTCATACACTGGCCCAGCCTTAAATATGTGCAACTCATTTATTTATTCATTCAAGATGCTTGTGTGTTTTGTACTTTTTCTTTCTTTCTTTCTTTCTTTCTTTAAGCCCTCCGAGGGGATTTTTTTAGAATTTTAACATCTTCATTTTTTATTTTTAATGACTTCCCCATCATGGACTTTAGTGCCAGATCCCCGGTAGATCGTTTCACGAATTTCAAATAAATTTATCCTGGGAGTTTGTTTGTCTTTATAAAATCCGGGTAAATCCTATATGCCAAGTCCATCTCGTTCAATAATTCTTCTAGTTTATAATTCATTAGTGGTACAAGGGCATCCACTAAAAGTTCCTTTAAATTTTCATTTTTTTCTTCAGGAATTTCATGGAAACGTATGACATACATAGATCTTTCCAGCTGGAGCTGTATTAGCTGTTTTTTAAATACTTTATTGCTTTAATTTGTCAATACAGAAAGTAATATCAGAAGAACTTCAAATTGTAAAAGTACCTCAAAATACAATATTCTAAAACGAAGTCAATGGGCTTTATACAACCTAACAATTTTACAGAAAGATCCTCTATTAAGCATAAAAATTGTTGTTCTAATGAGTTAGGGAAGTAATAGATAAGTATTCCATCATTTGTTTGCTGACATTCCCATAGTAAATTTCACAGCACTAGCCATTTGTGATAATATGCATTGGTTGAAAGGTAAGAGAATATTGGAAACCAAATTGTTTCGAATTTGGATAGGGATGTCTGATCTGTTTGTGCTCTGTGTATTCTGTCTGTGATTTTTGCCATCACAAATTGTTCCCAAATCTTATCATGTCAAGCAGTTAATGTAGGTGGCTATTGTCAATCGAGCTGTTGCTAGGAGTAATGCTATTATCTCTTTGGTTCTATTATCTATGGTGTCATCCCAGTGATTCAGTAACAAAGTCTCAGGACTAGAGTTGAAGTCGTGTGAAGTTATTTCAATAATTTGTTTTTGGACTTCCTCCCAGAAGTGACAGATCTTTGGGCACCCCCACCAACAATGTAAATAAGTACCAATCTGCCCGCATCCTTTCCAACATATCAGATTTACTATGGTTGATTAGCAGGCCCGAGATAGCCCCGAAGTTTTGTAGAGTAAGGAGTATAGCCTCCATGGAAGATAACAGATTAATAATATACAGAGTGAGATTGTCTGCATACAAATTTGTCTTATGTTCAAACCCGTTAATATCTATTCCAGTGAAACTCTTAGTTTGACGAAGTTTTTCAGCTAGAGGTTCTATCACGAGAGCAAAGATCAGTGGTGATAATGGGCAGCCCTGTCTGGTACCTCTCGTGAGGTTAAATGGGGTTGAGTAGGTTCCGTTAACTCTTATTCTGGCGATAGTGTTTGAATATATTGTTTGTATCATCATCAGGAAATTACTGCCGAACCCCCCCCCTTTTAAAAGAGAATGTATAAGGTTTCCACTGAATCAAATGCATGTGTTGTGATCGACGCCTCTCCATAACCACGGAAGCTCCGCGGTACCTCCACAGAACCTCCACAGGAGATATGATCGCTTTACTGCATGTTAGTTTGCCCCGGGGCAAACAGCCACGCTTCTCCCCCGCAGTTTCCTGCGCGTGTGACCGGGGCCTAAGTTCGTCATCTGGTCCAGTAGAGGGCACAATGAGTCCACTAACAGTTTAGAAAACTCAGAGGTATCTTCCGGCTGCGGGCTCATGCTCCCCGATGGTTTCACTTTTGCTTGTCTGTCTTTCTTCGTTTTTTCCCACGCCATTTTAAGTATTGTTTACTTTAAAAAAAACTTGCTAAAGTCTCTGAAATTCACCCAAACACTTACAGGCGCTCTAGTTGATCTCTTAAAATAGATTTCAATGCTTTTTCTTCGCCCCCCCCCCCGGCAAATCGCTATTCTCTTTGTGCGTATGGGAGTGACCCCTCCCCCGCTCGCTCATCTTTCCCAGGGGGGCTTTCTTTTAAATTCCTGGCATTTCGATTTAACTCGACTCACTGTTCATTGATGGTCCGAAGACCTTGCTCAAGGTACGTTTTTTACGCCCGATCGCCAACGCTTTCCCCAGTCAGCGGCTCTGGTTCCATTGCGGATGCAACAGCGGCAGGACCGTCGGGGCAGAAGAGTGCCTCAATTCTCCAGCAACGCGCTGGCGAAGAGGCTACCCTTCAAAGCCCCATGGCTAGGAGCCTTTCACAAAGGCTCCGGGAGGGTGGTGACCAGTCGCCCCCCCTCCAAACTGCTGGCATGCGGATTGCTTCCCCGGGAGGTCCGGGAGAAACGTCCGCTACCGTGTCGTCATAAACTGGAAGTCTATTTTGTACTTTTCCTATTTGTTTTCCTAAAGCAGGGCTTCCCCCACCCAATGTGTTTTGCTCTCCCCAGAGGGAGCAAAACATGTGGGGGGGGGGAAGACCCAAAACAATAGTGACAAACGAGTAACAAAAATGACAGTGGAGAAGTGGCCTATATGTTCATCTTCAGTTGTGCAATTGTCCCCATATCTCTCACCTCAGTGGCTGAGGATTGTGCTGTACAGCTGAGACATCTGAGTGTGATAACTAACTGCAGTCAAGATTAGGTCTAGCAGGTACACCAAGAAGGCACTGAGTTGTTCAGTATCTAGAAGGCAACCTTCCTCAAATTCAGAGGGATTTTTTTCTCATTAAAAAAACTCAGTTTTGGGGAAATCAACAAGACGAAGGGGGAAGCGAGACGAAGGGGGAAGGGGGAGGAAAAACCGAGTGTGTTTTGAGAGGCTTACTTGATTGCTGACAGCGTGGGAGCAATCTTTAGAGTCGGAGGGAACAGATGTCATGAAAATTCTAGTGGATATGCTCAAGCCAGTGATGGAGCAACTCGATGGTATTAACCAGCAACTGACTGTAATAAATAAAAAGTTTGCAGCTCAGCAGCTCCAACTGAAAGAAACGGAGAAGAAGGTGGAGCAGGCAGCTGGGAAAATTAAGGAGTTGGACACCACAAGCAAGAAAGAAGAAGAAAAGGATGGGAGAAGTGGAAACAAAGCAAAATCTACAAGAAAACCATTTGTTACAGCTGCAGATGGAAAAAGCCAACATGATTCTCAGATTCCAGGGAGTTCCTGAGGCAGAGAAGGAGGATCTGAGGAAGATACTTAGCGAGATCATCGCTCCAGCAATAGGCTTAACAGCGGGTGAACTGGTAAAAGAGATGGAGATGGCTTACAGGGCTTACTCCTATTATATTAAAAAAATAGCCTGCCTGGAGAAATTGTGGTCAGATTCTCAAGAAGACAGACCAGAGATGCTATTTTAAAGGCGACATCAGCAACTCCACTGAAAATTGGAAAATTTAATAGCCCCGAAGTTTTGTAGAGTAAGGAGTATAGCCTTCATGGAAGATAACGGATTAGTAATATACAGAGTGATATCGTCCGCGTACAAGTTTGTCTTATGTTCA
>NW_015169785.1:125214-125425 GCF_001447785.1 Gekko japonicus | reverse complement strand
TGGTGATGATGGGCAGTCCTGTCTGGTACCTCTCGTGAGGTTAAATGGGGTTGAGTAGGTTCCGTTAACTTTTATTCTGGCAATATTGTTTGAATATATTGTTTGTATCATCCTCAGGAAATTACTGCCAAAACCCATTTTTTTAAAGAGAGAGATCATGTATAAGGTTTCCACTGAATCAAATGCTTTTTCAAAATCTAGAGCAAGAATT
>NW_015169785.1:124994-125125 GCF_001447785.1 Gekko japonicus | reverse complement strand
CCGGTATGAAGCCTTTCTGATCTGCCTTAATGTAGTTAGAGATAAATGTCTTTAATCTATTGGCCATAATGGATGTAAAGATTTTGTTATTGTGGTTGAGAAGTGCAATAGGTCTATATGAAGAAGGGACC
>NW_015169785.1:119874-123890 GCF_001447785.1 Gekko japonicus | reverse complement strand
CTGCTTGCTCCGGCACTCATCTCTGATCGCCATATTGGCTCTACGGCAACGGGACCTTTCAGGGAAAAGGTGAGCCTCAATTCCTTGGCCGTTGCCTTGGAAGAGGCTCTCCTCAGCTCCCCAGGCTGGGGATCTCCTACAAAGACCCCAGGAGGGTCTGGGACAGTCTTGGACCCTTCCCGTCAGCTGAGTCTCGGCACGTCTCCATCAGAGTTAGATGGGACACGACCGAGCGGCAAAACACCGAAACCGGAAACCAGATGTTATGTACTGATACAGTCTCCCTGCAACACGGTGCTGCCAGAGAAAGGGTGAACTTGGGGAGGGAAACAATAGACCGTCAGGATGCTGGCAGCCACCAATTAGGATGCATTGATTGTGTAAATAGCCTATTGTTGGGAGTGGGTGTGTGATGGGTGTGCAGTTTTATGGGCTTATAAGTAGGGCTCCGGCCCTGCTAAAGTTGTCCTTAGTTTGAGCTGATTCACAATAAACTATGAGCTGATCACTACTTGCGTCTCGAACCCAGTATATTTCACAGCCAGAGGGCAAACCTTCGGCAGCCAATGTGTCTGTTCATCGGGCGGGCAGCGGGGCAAGGAGGGGCCCACAAGACCAGCCATCCCTTTCCTTTGGGTGTGGGTCTCCCTTCCCAGCCCAGGCCCCTGCCCCTGCTGAGGACAGGAGTTGGGAGGACTGCTGGCTGGCTAGTCATGGCCTGGAGCCTGAGTTCGGCTCCATGTGAATGTGCCCGGCTTTAGGAAAAGTTTTTTGAACGGCCGGGCATGGTACAGCCACAGCGACTCGCAAGTCACAGAAGGAGGGAGGACTGCTGGCTTGCTAGTCGTCATGGCCTGGGACCTGGGCTTGGTGCGCCACAGTGTGGGTGCACCCAACTTTAAGAAAAACTTTTAAAAGGTTAAAAAGGGGGTTTCCTAGATGAAAACTTGTGGGTGGGGCCTGTAATTAAGGGGGTGGAACACCAAAATGCCCCACCATGGCTACAGGCCAGCACCAGCCAGAGGCTGATATCTCCAACTATCCCACAATGGATTACAAGTTCTTTAGCTTCATAATTTACCACCTAAAAGTAATTTCCATTCATGACACACCCTACCAGCCTATTAAAAAAAAGAAAGAATAATCTATGGGCTTCCAGTATTTTGCCAGGAACTCTGAAGAAATCATCAAGGTTCTTTTGAAGATTTAACAACTGTGATATTGATATGGGCTTTGATCATTTGGCAGAGATATAGCAGGTCTGAGGAAAAGCTTACATTTGACATGGTGGAGAGGCAGGATTCTTCTAATCCAGAAGCTTTATCGCACAAGCACAATCTGGAAGTATCCTGTGGATCTGACGAGTATAAAGTTGTCTGATGACAGTTGATGTTTGAAATACCTTGGCAAGTGAAAATCCAGTGATGACTTAAAGAGTTAAGAGGCAACTTTCATGTATTGTTCAAAGTGAATTCTCACATATTCATCACCACAGGCAATAATGTTAATTATCCCATAGTTGGCCAATTCAGCCATGGAACACTGTTTCTGGAGGCACCAAGTCAGTATACGCTAGTGTCCATACCTGAGTTAAAAAACAAAAGGAGAAGGAGAAGAAGAGATTGGATTTATACTCTGCCCTTCACTACCCGAAGGAGTCTCACAACGGTTTACAATCCCTCCCCCTCCCCACAACAGACACACTGTGAAGTAGGCAGGGCTGAGAGAGCTCTTTCCAGAACTGTCCTTGAGAGAACAGCTCTGACAGGACTATGGCTTGCCCAAGGTCACACCAGCAGCTAGCTGCAAGTGGAGGAGTGGGGAATCAAACCTGGCTCTCCCAGATTAGAGTCCGCACACTTAAACCCTACATCAAACTGGCATTAACCTGACCTTTGTCTCAACATCCGTTAGTGCAAAATGATTTCATGATACTTTGTGAGGAAAAAAACATCCTAGCATGTAAAACCCCCAAAAATGAGCATTATACATTGTGTGGCATGTGTGATGAAGACAATAAAGTCAAAAGGGAAGTGAAATATGACTATGAGAAATAGAGTGGTGCATAAACACTTTTATTTGACATTTATTTTGATTTAATGTGCCTTGTGTAATTCAAGGATAATGCCCTTTAAGAAAAAGAAGTTACTCAGGAGGAAGCAAAAGAAGAAATGGCAGTTCCATAGACTTAATAAGGAAGTGACAAACCAATCAACTGGATCACGCATTCTTCCCCTTTCTAGTTATTAATATGCTGTGAGGATGAAAATGGAACTGGAATGGAAAATGGAACACCATGACCTTGGAAGAGGCATTAGTTCAACAAATGGTGTTTCCACAGAGAACTGTCTGGGTGAGACCACAGTAACAGCCTTAAACTCTCTTAAGGGGGGGGTCACTGTGAACAGCCCCCCCAAAGAAACATCCTCAAAACCACTGAGCATATGTTAATTGCTCACATTTCGACAGACTTTAGAGTGCATTTCCAGTTTTCCACAGCGAGATCAGCCTGAAACGGTGCTCATCTGTATGTACCTTTATAACTATTGTTTATTTTCCAACCTTCAATCACCTTGTTATTAAGATGGTGCCTCTGCACTCTGTTAAGTCATCCATATTCATCTGCTCAGACTTTAGGAAATCCCAGGCAACATTACATTAAAGCACCTCATTGTGAGACTGGCAGGAGTGACTGACTAACGGCATGACTCTTTACTTTTCCATTTAGCTGAACTGAGAGGAGCAATTGTGAATTCTCCCTCATCGGCCAGCCTCTGAGGTTAAAAAAGGTCACTGGTATGTGTGCAAACCATATGGTAATCAATGGAAGCCGCTAGCAGCTTCATCTCATTGTCACTGCCAGCCATAGATTAAAGATGTTGGAACAACACCCAAGGGCCATATTAGCTGAGGAGAGATTTTCCATGCTCATTTGAGGGAAATACTGCTACATAAAGAGCAATGTGGGGGTGAGGTGTGTGCTGGGGAATCTTAGTCAGGCAGCCACAGATGAAGTGAATAAACCAAAAGAGGCTCCAGCAATCTGTAGGAACCTGTGAGCCTTGTGTGGCTAAAAACAGAATCCAGACTCTTATTCTTCTTATGTGCCAGGCTGTCGCTGCGGTGAGACAATATCTCAAGTTTGTGCTGGGATGAGGGAAGTATTAGTTGAGGGACCAGAAATGCTATGACAACAATGCTGACATAGTGCTATTCCTGGGGAAATGGTCAAATTGTCACCTTGTTCAGCTGGAAAACAATTTTTTTAAAAAGAATTTGATATGTGGCATGGCTTTCTTTTATAAGGTATCTGAGCAACAGGTATAGGTTATCAGCATTGTGCTTATGTGGTCAATGTACCTTGGCTAAGGGGGCCCTGTTATGGTACCTGGCCTGGGCTTCTGCAAGATCTTGAAGCCAGCATCCTATGGGCTGTTTTCCAGGAGTCCTAGAGTGAACACATTTTACCACTAATCTCCATCTTCCAGTTTATTTATGGTTACAATTCCAAGTGCCAGTCTAAGACCAGAGTACTTAAAGTACCACTTTCGCCCACAGAAATCTACCCAGCCATTGAGATCACAGAGGCCCTTCCGTAGGTTCCCATGTTATAAAATCTACTGTAGACAGGTGCTTTGGGGAGAAGTGGCTTCCTGTGGAATGATCATCTGCAAGATGCTCACCTGGCACCATGTCTCTTCTTTTAGGAGCCAGGGATATTTTTTCCTGCTTTTTGGGGAGTTTTTAGCAGTTTGGGGAGTTTTTAGCTTTTTGGGGAGTTTTTAGCCTCCCTTCCTCCTTTTTATTTATTTATTTATTTATTTATTTTTTTTTTCCTGCTTTTTGGGGAGTTTTTAGCAGTTGAATGCCTCCCTTCCTCCTTTTTATTTATTTATTTATGTATTTCACTTTTACCCCACACTCCCCGCCAGGCAGGCTCAGGGCGGCTTCTAAATCTGACAAGCAGTATATATTTGTAATGTATTCAGCCTGACATGCCCGGGCTTGCCCGGGCT
>NW_015169785.1:109398-118349 GCF_001447785.1 Gekko japonicus | reverse complement strand
TCTTCGCAGCTTTGACAGCCACCTCATAGGATTTCATAAACGTCCTATAAGATGCTCTTGTTGCTTCGTCGCGAGCGTGCTGCCACTGTCTCTCTAGCCGTCTAAGCCTTTGCTTCATCAGCCTCAGCTCCTGGGTGTACCAGGGAGCCAGCCATCTGTGCGGGCGCAGAGGGCGTCTGGGAGCGATCTCATCAATGGCTGTTGAGAGACGGTTATGCCAGTCCTTGACTAGCTCATCTGATGAGCTGCCAGGGGGCATAAGATCCCGCAGAGCCATTTGAAGCTGCACTGGGTCCATTTGGCTCTGCAGATGAGCTAAATTACGCTCGCCACCCAAACAGGTAGGGGTGACACATTTACTTGGGCCATCAGGGCATGGTGGTCCGACCATGGAACTGCCGTAGCAGTAATCCGGTCCACTGTAACCCCCGCCGCGAAGATCAAATCAAGCGTGTGACCAGCTCAATGAGTGGGGGCCATTACATATTTCGCTCCCCCCACTTTCGATCGCGTCTGGGGAGCAGGTTTCCAGGGGGCAAATCCAATGCTGGCTCGTTGCCGCGTCCTCCACCCCTGCCCCTGGCGCGCTCCTCCAGCATGGCCGAGGGCTCGCTCGTCATCCGCTGCTCGGCTAAGCTGGTCCGAGGTGTCGGGCACAGCTCCAGAAACCGCCATGTCCCCTGCCGCCACCACTGTGCTCCTCTGGTGAGGCCAAGGCTCTCTGACCAGCTAGGCCAGTCCCAGTTGCCGGGACGCAGCTCCAGCGACCGTGCTGGAGTTGAAAGCTATTTATCCCTTCCATGAAGTTTCAATCTCTCCACAGCCCTTTGAAACATACTGGGCCACTCGTGGGGCAGGCGAGGGTAAAGCGAACTGCCAGAGGCGTTTTACAGGTTTACTGGAGCCGAAACTCCGCCTCCGCTGTGTCTGTCACCACCATCTTAAAGGAACCCTTTTCCATCTCCTCTTCCTGATTTGTTTTTTCCCCCTCTCAGTGACATTTTGTTCATGATTTTACTTAATACACCTGTGCGTTGTACACTAATGTTTTAATTAGCATTTTGATACTTGTGATTCTATCATTATTTTGAGCACCTTGGGTGACTTTTAAATAAATATAATTTTAGCTAATTTTTATTCTGAATTACCATAGATAATTACTAAAATATGTATATTTCACCTTTCCAATTCAGTTTGAACCTCTGAATCTTTTGAGATGTTCTGAATGAATTAAATATTAGAACTGAATGTTACTATAGTCTCTCTCTCTCTCACACACACAAACCTTTTCCAACTATGCTTTTTAACAAAATAGCTAATTTCTAAAGGCAGCTGTGATGGATTGCACTTTTAAGAAGCTTATAAGTGCTATACAAACAACTAAAGGACTGTGAAGGGTTAATACTTCATAGAAACAAAGAGCCTTGAGTGACAGGATGCTCCAAGCAATCTGATTGGTTAGCATCACCTGAGCAGAGAAAAGACCTCTGAACTGGATGCTGAGGAGAATTCATTCAGAATTCTGCCCTGACTGAGAGCAGTTTAACACAGGCAGAAGAACTGGAAAAAGTTGGCAAGGACGAGTGGGTAGTTACACGGTGACTCCCATTCGGACCAAGGAAAGGGGATAAATCTAGAGAGAGAAGGAATTTCCCTACCCAGTCAAACAGAAAGTTAGCTTTGAAGTTTGGTGTGGTTAGAAACTGCCTTTGGAGACCTTAAGAGTCAGTTAGAAACTGAAGACAAGTACTGGTGTTTCAAGAGAAGGGGTTTGGTTACTGGAAACAGTGTACCAGCCTTCTGGAAATCAAAAGAGTCAGAGAATATTAAAAGAAAGTGTACTAGAGTGTTTGGGAAAACACTGTAACAAAAGCATCTCAACATAGAGATTTTAACTAACTGTGAATAGCTTAAGAAACTCTCATTAGCCTGAAATAGAAGTCTGTGCATGTACTGACTTTACCTCAGAATTATCTATATTGAGTTACCTCAGAAATTTTACCCCTGATTTCCCCTGACCTTTCCCCTCTATGTTGAATTAAATATTTTGTTAATTTGGAATATAAAAACTTCTGGAGTGCCATTTAAGTCATATAAGTTAAAGAGGGCTGCCATTCCTTTGCTCAGGTTCCTGGCCTAAGCAAGCAGCCAAAATATTATACTGTGGCAGGGTGGGACAGCCAGAAGTCTTCAGGAAAAAAGAAAACAGATAACTAGGGCAGCTCAGTCACAAAATGGGAAGAAAAACGGAGGGAAAATCTTAACTCTGAGGGAGGGAAGTGGATGGGACCATCATAGCAACTGCAGTGATTTTTTTGTTGTTGTCTAGTCAGCATCTCCCTGCCACTATCCCTGCTATTGTTTTAGCACCTGGCCTGTTAAGACCTGTGAGCATTTGTGCTTGGAGAGATGCTCAGCAGACATGCTTTCCTCTCAAGCTCTATGCCTGTTTAAGGCTGGGGGCAAATTTTCTTCTAGGTCAAAAGGTTTGTGACCTTGGTTGGCAGTGACCCCCCATTTTTATCCTTCTCTTGAAATATGTGGCATGGCTCATTTGCTTCAGTTATGTAGGTTTGTTTTTTTGTAAATTGATTCTTTGTCCTACAAGCCCCTCAGTTCCCTGTTGATAGACAATACAGGTCAATCTGATAGGAAGGTTTGTATACAGAAGGCTGTGTCTGAGTGATGAGGCACCAAAGTAAACCACCAGCAGGTGCCATCTGGAGCTGTGATGATTAATCTATCACCAGTGGTGGTGCTGCTGTTTTAAACATTACGCAGTAGCAGACACTAAACATGGCAGGCAGCCTTAGCCAATCCTGGCTGTGCAGTACATGCACCTGTATGATACACATGGACAAACAAGTCTTTGAAGCTGATAGAGATGCATTACCCATGCTAATATATTGGCCATCCACACAAACAAGCATCCTGAACAAGAACTATGAACATTTTTCTCATTAAAAATAAATAATAAAAGTCAGTCTGGGAAAATGAAAGACAAGCAACCTGCAGATACATGTAAGGACAGATCATAAACCTCAGCTTATTAGACATAAGGCAAAAATCGTGTTTGAAAAAGTCAAGAGTGGCAACAAACAGAAAGCTAGATCATTATGCCTAGGGTTGCTAGGCTGCAATTTGTGGGATGAAGACAGCAATCTTCAGATTGCAAGCTGACCACCAGCTCTAACGGGACATTATACTGAGCAAGTCTGCATCAATTTGAGGAACACAGATCTGCACTAGAGGCATGACTTTAGTGCTTGAAACACGCAGAGAGAATCCATTACAGCTGTCCTGCAAGAAAAACGTTTCCAATCAGCAGTACATATAACCGCACAAGTTATGGTAATGCTGGATTTGAGACTAGTAGTATTTTAGAGACGAACAAGATTTCCCAGGTATAAGCTTTCGAGAGTCAATGTTCCCTTCGTTATAATGTAAAGGTATGCCATCTTTGTACTGTGATGAACTCTTGTTTTATAAGGTATATTCTTGGAACACAGTGGGTTTCCCAGTTTTAACAAAACACATGGGGGGACTAAGTGCATTCTGTAAAATTGGTACAGACCAGGAAACAACTGAATGACCTATGCATAGTCTCTGTGCATCAGCTTTTCCCTCAAGCACTAAGTACTAATCTACTGTTCCTGCTACCGAAGTCTTGCTCAATAGCTGGTAGATGCCAAGCAATGGAGTTATAAGAAATGGTGACTAAAGATGAGATATACCCAGCAAGAAGGCTGACATCAAGTTGCCAATCAAAACTGGGCAGGAAATACATGGTATAATTTAGACTGCCCAGCACTATAAGCAGACACAAGTAGAGCAGTGGTCTAGAATTCAACACTAATTCTTTCTTCCGTTCATCAAATTGTTGCAACCAGAAAATCCAGTATCTGTGATGGGAATATGTTCCACAAATTGGGCAAGTCTAATTTTCTGATTTTGAAAGGGTTGTTTTTTTAAAAAAAGTTGTGTTCTTGCACATTTTAGAATTATCCTCAGAGACTGGAATTTGCAAAGGGAAAAAGGGAGGTTAAGACCCATGGATCGCTGGTAGATAATGCAGGATTTTTGAAAACTCCCTGAAGATATTTGGGCTGAATCGACCACTTGTGATTGGTAAGATAGACTCTGCTTAGGCTGTTGGCTGTAGTGTTCAGGACTCCCACTAGATGAATAGTCCTGGGGGAGATTCTGATACTTTTAGCCACATTCCAAACTGCAAGTGCCTCCAAACACAGCCTCTGAGTAGCTGAAGACTATGGATGTGCAGTCTAGCCAGGGGAATGACAGCTGTGGTAGATGCCATAAGGCCTAATAGGCGTTGGACAGACTTGACTGACTGCCACCTCTTTCATAGAAAGGCATGTACCTGTACCTCCTTGTTTGTTGAAGTAATACATGGTGGCCATGTTGTCCATTTGAACAAGCAGCCGCCTGCCTTGGAAGATATCTGTGAAGGAGGTAAGGGTGAACCTGACTGCACACAGCTCAAGAATGTTAAAGTAAAGGCCTCTACTGAGTGCTGACCAACTATCCTGTACTGATAGTCCTTTACAATGGGCACCACAGCCTGGGACCCAAAACCCAAATTGGACTCCCGTGAAAAGATTAGCATCAACTAAGAGACTTGATCTGTGAATGGAGAAACAGTGCCCAGGGGGGTGCTTCATAGGGTCATATTTCCTAATAAACTGTAGCTGGAGACTACACATATGCAGTCTAGCCAGGGGGATGACAGCCGTGGTAGATGCCATAAGGCCGTCTAGCCAGGGGAATGACAGCCGTGGTAGATGCCATAAGGCCTAATAGATATTGGCAGGGCTTTTTTTCTGGAAAAAGAGGTGCTGGAACACTCAAAAGGGAGAAACCCACAGGATTCTTTGAAACAATATTATTTTTGTGTGCTACAGACTTACCTCAACTTTAAAGCAGTTTCCAAACTTTAGACATGTCACTTTAGAATCCTTCCTCAGTTCTTTTTTGGGTCTTATGGCATTCTTATGGAACTGCCAGGCTGGTATCCATTTTAAGGCCTGGCCCAACTTTGTTAGATCAAAGACTGGGGCGCAGTGGGGGGAGCCAGCCAAAGAGCATGCAAGTGACATCATGCTCCCCCCGGTGCCCCTCATGAACTTTTAAACATTTTTTGAGAATTTTGTTTCCAAGAAGAAGTTCCAGAACTCCGTTTTGGTGCATTCCCCCAGAAAAAAAGCACTGGATTGGATAGACTTGACTGACTGCCACCTCTTTCATAGAAAGGCACGAGTCATAGCCTTAATAGAATTGCCCCTATTCAGGAGTAGGAAGGCTGTCTCCTGCAGAGCTCAGGATATGGGTTATCCACTGCCTCTGATGTGGGAAGACACAGGGGAAGAGAAGTGAGTCTGCTTGATCTTATAGAAGTTTTCAACCCTGTGTGAAGTAGCTGGGATAGATATCGGTTTTTGCCAATTTGGTACTGTCAAGTCAGCAAGGACCTCCAAAACAGGAAACACCACAATACTAGGTGAGCCAGTCTTATATTTTGGCCTATTATTGGATGTGGAGACATCCATATCAAGTGCTTCAGCCATCCTGAGCTATAATGGCTCAAAGTCACTATAAAGTCTCAAGTCTTCATTCGGGGAAATAGGGGTTGGATCCCCAACCCTTTTGTCTGGAGATGGTTCTGATGTGCTCTCTGAGCTATACTGGGATGCCACAGTCCCTTTCTCTTCAGGGTCCATGTCAGGTGGTATGAAAGGAGAGCAGGCCTCCAGGTAACCAGGACCACTGAAATCATGCCTGAAGTCTACAGGAGGAGGTAGAGGCTGGGGTCACTGAGGCTGGTACTCAGGCCACTGTTGAAGATATGCTGGTGACATATAGTATGAGGGCCACTGAGGGTGACAAGGTTGTTGCCATGATGAGGGCATGGTTGCTTTGGGTCATACCAGCTGCCCTGTAGGGAGACTGGATTGCTCTTCTTCAGATCCTGACAGTGACCTGACAGGAGACTCCAACTGAGGAGACGGGGTGCACAAGGGCACGAGGATGACATCCTGCTCTTTGGAGGAATGCATTGGGGAGGATGATTGCCTTTTCCCTAAGCTTCACTTTCTTTCGTCTTTTGGATGGTGGTTTCAATGAGGAACAGATTGGAACAGAGGGGGATGGAGGCCGAGGACATCTCAGTTCTGAGGCAGGAGTAACTGACGCAGCTCTCTTAGGTGGGTGTGAAGCCTGTTTGGATGTCAGAGTTGTTGGAAACAATTATATGGGTGGTGGTCCAGAACAGGGCTCCAATGCCAGAACCAATGAGGTTGACTGGCTTGAGGATGATTGTTTCATAGGTTCTGACCCTGGAACTGACTTGGATGGGCTCAAAGCAGAAAGAGTCTTTCCCATAGTGCGGCCTTCAATAGGGACACCCTGTCCGAACGCGCTTTAGGCATAAAGTGTTGGTAGAGTAATTAACACAGCAATGGTGCACAACCTGATTAAAGAGTAGATAAAGATTTATTTATGAATTAACGTACTTGATAGGACAGAGGAGGGTTGCACCAAAGATGAAGATGGAAGATCTGTGATCAGTTTTTCAAATGTATTTTTTTAACACTATAAAGCAGAGTGATTGAGAGAGATTTGGACCTTGTGTGTTAAGGCAGGATTGCCATAGCTATATTTTTCATAAAAAGAGGCTTCCTGCCCTCAGCAGCTGCACTACAGGGAGAAGTCAGCAGCTGAAAGTTACCCTAGCATGGAGTGATGGCAAAGCCCCACAGATTTTTCAAGCCATACAGACTTTGTCCAGAAGCCCTGAACCCATTTTCTTGGGGCATGGTATAAATCTAATAAATAAGACAGGTGATGTTCCTGGTTTAGGGGCATAAGAAGCCTGGAACCCTAGAAACTAGAGGGATTAAAGAAATTCCCTCCCTTTTCTGCTGTTTGAAACCACCTAATATCACTCCATGTATCCTGCTGGTGAATATTTGTTTGTCCAAGAAAGGACATAATCAGATTGTACTGCTACAGAGAAGTATGTCTGGCAGCAAACACCTACAGTGCGTAGAAAACAATTTTTTTGCTAGAACTTGAAGCAAAGCACTCACATGATCCCCCCTACCCTTGAGGATTTACAAAACAATAATTCTTACTGATCTCCAGGGATTGGGAACAGTCTAAACTAAGGGTCCCCCTTTGTGTTCATCAGACTATGCAAACCAAAGTCTCAGGGAGGTAATCAGATGGTTTCCTTGCCTCAAAGGAATAAACAAACAAGCTCCTCTTTGCCAAGATCTGCTCACCAGGCCCATTTTTCCTTGGTAGAGAAAATAGCCCTGTGCCTGTGAACTCTTTCCTTTCTCACAGAAGGAAGTAAACAAAACATTTCAGCCTAGTCCCTTAACTTCAGGGCACAAAGTTGTGAATCTTCTGATCAGTGCTGGAAAATACATCCACCCACCCTCTGTGGTTGGCTATACTCTTAATAAGAGCCAACTGAAGACCACACCCTCCAGCGTCTGGTAAATTAAAGCTTTCATGGTGGGGTAGATTTTTATTTCTACAACAGCATTGGTCTGATCATTGGTCTCACGCTCTTGCACAAACTCACCACATGTATACGGCTACAAAAGCATAGCATTCAAATAAGGCTTTATTAAGCTACTAGGAATAAGGCCGTTGTGGAAATTAAATACAATGAACTCTAGAAAGAGGCTCTGGGAGAGTGCCCCGGCCTTGGGCACTCAGTGTCAATTTGCAGTGGCAACCTCAGCAGGGTATAATACCATCGAGTCCACCATTTTCTCCAGAGGAACTGATCTCTGCTACCCGAAGAACAGTTGTGATTTTGAGTGATCTCCAGCCCTCACCTGGAGATTGGCAACAATGGTTCCCCATGAGGGAATGGCTGGTTTGGAGGGTGGAGTCTATGGCATTGTACCTGTCTGAGGTCCCACCTCACCCTCTCCAGGCTCCATCCCTCAAATCTCCCGGAATTTCCCACCTGGAGTTGGCAACTCTATCTCCTTCCTAGCCAATCATCAACCTACCTTTATTTTCCCCTCACTCTTCAGCTTTCCACCCCCCTCACCTGCAGCCTCTACCATGCTCTGAAGCCCTGACTGCTACGTCATACGGGGGCCATCTCAGCAGGGTATAAGGACACAGAGTCCACCATTTTCTCCAGGGGAACTGCCATCTGGAAAGCAGTTGTAATTCTGAGTGATCTCTAGCCCTCATCTGGAGATTGGCAACAAGATTCCCCTGGAGGAAAAGTAGTCTTTTTCTGCAATGGGGACCAAAGCAGCTTACATCATTCTCCTCTCCCCCTTTTGACTTGCACAACAACCCTGTGAGGTAGGTTAGGCTGAAAGTCTGTGACTG
Organism: Gekko japonicus; assembly: GCF_001447785.1. Taxonomy (NCBI): domain Eukaryota; kingdom Metazoa; phylum Chordata; class Lepidosauria; order Squamata; family Gekkonidae; genus Gekko; species Gekko japonicus. The sequence goes on along the minus strand of NW_015169785.1, from coordinate 109,967 downwards.
GTCCAAAATCACCCACTCAGCAAGAACCTGGGTCTAGCAGAGCCTGGTCTGAAGTGCTGAGTGCTACGCCTAGGGTAGCCAACCTCCAAATGGAGCCTGAAGATTTCCAGGTATCACAACTGAACTCCAGACAACAGATTTCTCCCCCTCCGGAGAAAATAACTTCTTTGGAGGGTGGCCTCTATGGCATTCTGTTCAGCTGAGGCCTCTCCTCTCCCCATAGACTCTACCATAAAATCTCCAGGAATGTCCCTACCTGGAGCTGGCAATCCTAGTCAGGACTGGCCCCAATGAGTTTTCTCCTAAAGGCCAAAATAGGTGTGCAAGGTGCCTTTTACTGACATAACCAAGCTTGGTTGCCTACCAACAGGCACTAAGGGGAAATATATTTTACATCAGGACACATTCAATTACTCCCAACAGCAACAGCAAACTGTTTAGAATGTTAAAGGCCAATCAGGCTGCATATACAAACGACCGCTGTGTTCCCAGGCAAAGGCCAATCAGGCCGCATATGCAAATGACCTCTGTGTTCTGACTGGCTGGGGGGGGGAGGAACAGCAAACTGT
>NW_015169785.1:89720-103654 GCF_001447785.1 Gekko japonicus | reverse complement strand
TCTCTCACAATTATGCAGCCATAGCAGGCAGGAGGGAAGGAGGCGAATACCTCCAGTGCCAGTGACTTGTAGAGGAAGAGTCAAACTTTGGGGATTCACCTGTGCACCAGAGGGCCAAGGCAGCAAGAGACAAGAAGCCTGGGTGAGCTGGGCTCCTCCATGCCTGGCAGAAGATGAGGTGCAGAGGCGAGAGGTGGGCAAGCAGAAGAGGCACTCAGCCAGCTGCACACGCTACGTGCAAAGAAACTCCCGCCGCCCAAGCTTCAGGACTTCTTCGTTAAAGAAGTGCGGAGGCCAGACTCACAAATGAGAAAAAGCAAGCTCAGGGTTCATCACATTTTGGGCTGTGGAAGAGGAACCGGCTCCATTCCTGGAGTTCTCTCGAGTTCCTGCGCTTTTGGTTTTGCTTTTTGCCAATTTGCCTCCCAAGACTGCTCCAGGTGTTCTGGCCTGAGGGCTGCTGGGAGCGGGGCTCGAGTGCTCATTACTTGTGGAGCTGAGGCTCAATGTCTCCAGCTGCTCCGCCACCTTCCCTTCCCTTGGTTTGCTGGGGAGCTGGAGCAAGCCGGCTGCTGGAGGGAAGGAGAGGCGGTTTAAACTACCTTCCCTTGCCTTTCTCGGGATCCCCACGGCTGCAGAGAGGCCGAGCAAGCCAGCTGCTGGAGGGATGTGCATTCAGTTGGTCTGAACCAAATGCACCCCCGAAAATGGCCCATTCGGGCCCCTTTCAGGTTGCTGGGCCGAATCAAATTCTCTGTTCTGAATCGGCTTCCTGCAGTTCAACCCCATTATATCCTATGGGCCATTGAAGTCAATGGGGAAAACATAGGGTATATTCTGGGGGCTGGAGGAGAGGGGATTTGAGGGAGAGGCTCCAAAATCGCAGGGTAGCTGCTGGAGCCTCTCCCCAAGATACCTACCATGTTTCAGGAACATTGAACTAGGGGGTCCAATTCTACGGGCCCCCAAACTGGTTGCTTTTTTCCCACCATAGAGAACAATGGAGGGGATGGGGCAACCTGTTTGGGGGCCTGTAGAATTGGACCCCCTGGTCCAATGTTCTTCAAACTTGAGAGAATGGGGGAGTAGTTGCCAGGAAGAGCTAGTTAGAGTCAAGATGCATAAGTAAGTGATCAAGAAGTATAACTGAGATTGGATTAAAGCAGTTGGTAAGATCTGTGAATGGCATCAAATTAGCATACAAATACAAGAGTTAACAAACAGATGTGAGAACTAAGTTTGGGTCCAATCGTACCTCCAAGACCAGCATTGAAACAGATTGCCTCAAGTGTTACATAGAGGTGGAGGGGGGGTAGTTGCCAGGAAGGGCTAATTAAAGTCAGGATGCGTAAGTACATCTAAGATTGGAATAATACCATTGGTAAGGTCTGTGAATAGCAGCAAATAGGATACAGATAATAAAAGAATTAACAGATGTGAGAACTAAGTTTGAGTCCAGTACCACCTTTAAGACCAACAAAGTTTAATTCTGGGTATACATGAGAACCGAGTGTCTTAGCATGTGTAGTGAGATAAGAACTTGACATCTCTGTTAAGCCCTGGGGGTTCCCTTGTCCTGAGTGTTGCAATAACTTGTAATTCAGCAGTCTCCCATTCCAGTTTGTTTCTGAAATTCCTTTGCAGTAAAACAGCTACTTTGAGGTCCCCCACTGAGTGCCTGGGGAGGTTGAAATGTTCTCCTAGAGGTTTCTCAACGTTGTGATTCTTGATGCCAGATTTGTGTCCATTTATCTTTTGGCGTGGGGTTTGACCTGTTTGCCCCTATGTAGAGAACTGAAGGGCATTGTTGGCACTTAATGGCATATACAGTGTTAGAAGACGAGCAAGTGCATGTGCCTGAGATGGTGCAATTGATGTTGTTACCGTAGGTCCAATGATTGTGTTGTGTGGGTTTATGTGGCAGCAAAGTTGAGATCTGGGTTTATTGCAAGCTCTGGTACCAGTGTTCATGTTCAAATTAGATGTTACATTATGGTGGGTGAGGAGATGTTTGAGATTGGGAGGCTGTGTGTGTGCAAGAAAAGGTCCCCTCCCAGTACTTGTGAAAGAGAACTCTCATTATCCAGTAGAGGATGTAAGTCGCTGATGAGGCATTGAACTGTTCTAAGTTGAGAACTTTATGTGACCACTAGTGGTGTTCTGTTATTGTCTCTTTGGGGCCTGTCTTGCAATAGGTTTTCCTTGGGTACCATTCTGGCTTTGTTAATCTGTTTCTTGACTTCATCAGGTGGATACTTTAGTTCCAGAAAGGATTGTTGTAGATCCCTCAGGTGAGAATCTCTATCTGTAGGATTGGAGCAGATGCGGCTGTAGCGTAGAGCTTGGCTGTATACAATGGATTGTTGGTATGTTTAGGATGGTAGCTGGAGGCATGTAGATATATTTCCAGTATAAGGTGGTGTCGATGCAACCATTGTGTATTTTTACAGAAGTGTCCAGAAAATGTATTTTTTGCATAGATCGGTTCATTGTCAGGTTGATGGAACGTGAAAGTAGTTGAATGCCTGGTGGAATGTGTCCAGGGCTTCTTTACCATGTGTCCAGACAATATTACTTCACATTACTTGTTACCTAATCTTTTAACTGGATTGCCTGGAGATTGAACCGGGGGACTTTCAGAACGCAAAGCAGATGCTCTATTGCTGAACCCTGGGTTTGGATGTCCTAAGCTCCTGGGAGGAAGAATGAGATGAAATATAATAGATAGAAATGTATCTGAAAGAGCAGACATTTAAGTTACAAGTGCAAAACAGCACAAAACATCTGAAATGGATAACATCTGGAAGGGAAGATGCCCATTGGCCTAAATCCTGTCTCTTGCACATCCTCTTTTTTTGCGTAATTAACAAGAAGGACTGTAATTTTGTTCCGAAGTAGGAAAAGGAACAGGGTTTTATACAGGTTGAACCTGATAAATCTTCCAACCAACTTCTTGCTATGTTGCCACCAGTAGGAGAAAGTCAGAACTGCACGTTCAGTCACCCTAGAGCAGCGGTCTCAAAACCTTTCAAAGGACCCATTTCTAAGTTCAGGCTGCATCCACATCAATGTTTTCCTCCAGCTTGGCTATCATATTGTAGGCTATCCTCTAATCTCCCACTTCCCATGCTTCCTCTTTCTAGACAAGGCGTTACACGCCATATCTTTACCTTTCAAGATGCAGGTGCAAGCTACTTTGTTCTACCAAGACCAGTCTACAGAGCTTGGTGCAAGCCAGAGCTGAACCTTGATACTACTTTTCTGGGCTCAGCTACAGGCTGTAACTGAAGAGAGCTTCTAGGCATAAGCAGAGTGCTTTCTCTTTACCTCTTATTAACTGCAGCCCCTTGCCCATCTAGGAAAGACACTGATCCTTTTCACTGACAAGCAACTGAAGTAAAATGAGCTTGAGAGGGAAGGGAAAAAGGATCAAGGATCACGGAAAAGGATTCCAAGTCAGTGGGTGCAGCCTTCAAGTAGATTTGAACCTCAGCACATCATTTGAAATAAATTTAAAAAAAACCCCAAGAACTACCAATGAAATATCCATACACAAGTAATTTACAACAGATTAACAGACTTGCGGATGATTAGTAATATAGCATATGTGTAACTATAGCTCTTTTAATATGCATCACTTCTAGCTTGCACGTTTCCTACAGCTGCTGGAGTTCTGTGTACCCAACATCTACAGCCGCACACATCTGCAGAAGGAAGAGCCAGACACTAGCAGTTTCAGTTACCACTGAATATCCATTATTCCAGCCTTATACAAACACTGTTGTGTGTGGGCAGACGTGATTCCAGGCATGGCTCTTGTGGGAACCTAGCGGAAATGCTCCTGGTTTCCTCAGCTGTGTGTAGAAATTTGTATTGGCAGGGGCCTTACCAGGGAAACTCATCTGTCTTCCCAGCATGCAAAGTGTTGCCAGTCTTCTGAATCCCTGTTGTATGTACACTCTGAAAGGAGAAGTGGTTGAAAATGGAAGGTTTTGTTGTTGGGATTATTACAACATATTTCTATGCATGCTTACTCAGAAATACAGTTGCCAACCTCCAGGTGGGGGGCTGAAGATCGCCTGGAATTATATGGGTTATTTGTTTATTATTGATTGATTTAAAACACATATCCCACTTCTCCTGGAGAAAATGGCTACTTTGGAAGATGGACTGCATGGCATTATACCCTACCGAGGTCCCTCCCTTCCCTAAAGTCCACTGTCCCAGGCTCCACTCTCAAATCTCCAGGTATTACTGAACCTGGAGTTGGCAACCCTATGTCAGAAGCAAGTTGCATTGTGATTACTCAGACTTACTCTCCAGGTAAGTGTTCACAGGATTGCAGTCTTAACTGAAAACGAATGGAGGGGTCAGGCGTACCTTTATACAAAATGCCCTCTCTTTTCCTCAACTAGTGCTACTGCCCTGACTGGTCATCTCATCCCTTTTAACATCTCTTCAGATCTGCATCCCAAACCCCTTCTGCTGTGCATGTCTGAACTCCCATTTCTAAAGCTCTGCTGATATTTCTTACTTTGGCCTTGCAAATTCCCCCTTCTGCATACCTTTTGAGGTACAATTTTTGTTCATTTGTTACACTTATGACCAGGTCTTCTTGCTAATAACTAAGAACAGTTTGCACATAGCTTCCAGGTGGTCTGCAGTCCAGGTAGTGCTTGTGTTGGATGTGTGCACTCAGACAGAAACTAATCAACAACTGCAGAGGGCTACAGAGGTGAAAGAAACAGAGATCTAGGCTTTGCCCCCCCTTTCTGGCAATGTAGAGATGATGACAACAATAGCTGGCATGCAAACAGGGCTGAGGATGAAGTCTGGAGGGGAGGGGGAGGCCCAGCGTTCCTGTGCAGATGGGGGAGGGAGCCTTAGGGTTTGCTCTTCCTACAATAAAAAAAATGCCCGTGTGAAACCAGATGAGACAGTTGAAGTACATCTAGGACTGGGAGATTTATTTCTAGCTCTACTGCTGCACCTTTGACAGCCGCCTTACATTCAGAAATTGAGCAAGAAAAGCTTTTCTTTTGACATCATATCTCTGGTCTTTTCCGCACACTGGACTTACTCCTGATTTTCTTGGCAGCCGATTGACAAGCATTGGAATAGCTTTGGGCATGATTCTTCTGCACCTCTGCCCTCTCTGTGTATTTTCAAAGCTGTGGAGTCAATTTATTTGCTTCTGCACCTGCCTTAAATAATCAGGATTTTCAAGAGAAGGGTGCTGTCATCATTGGTGGCATCACAGCGCACACACCCCTTTATTTTTTTGTGCATATGCTTGTTTCAATATATCAATATAGCATTGTACTGACAGGTACATTTCCCCTTATGTCTCTGTGAGGGAAGGATCTAGAGCAGTGATGGCGAACCTTTTAGAGACCAAGTGCCCAAACTGTGACCCAAAACTCACTTATTTATCGCAAAGTGCCAACCCGGCAATTTAACCTGAATACTGAGGTTTTACTTTAGAAAAAACAACTCATACATTAACTTAAGATGATCCAAACAAAGTAAGGAAAGCAATCCCAAATGCTTTCATTTACTTAAAATTATTTGGCAGAGAATTCGACACTTTAATAGTGGTCTGGGCCTGGCTGGGGCGATGGCACAGAGAGGGCTCTGAGTGCCACCTCTGGCACCCGTGCCACAGGTTCGCCACCACTGATCTAGAGGCTTTTTAAAAATTAAAACCAGAAATTCAGAGAACCTGCTAAACTTATTATTACAATGCTATATCAATATTTTAGTGCCTTTTAAAAAAATTGTAAACAAAATCACTTGTTTTCAGGGTGGTGGTGTGGTGGGGAGTGCTGGGGAGTGGTTTGATGAGGATACCACTTATTGTAAAGTAAGGCTGGAGGGAGGTGGGTGGGAGCAGGCAGGACAAAGAAAAGTGACAGGAATATTATGCACAAGGAAAAAGGTGAGTCAAAATCAGCTTTCAGAAAACGATCAGGGTAGAAGTGGTATCAAAAGAACTGGGGGAGAAAGCAAGAGGGGCAGGGAGAATGAAGCAAAACCAAAAGGGCATGCTGAAATCGGGACAAACTGAAGCAGTATGGGGCTGAAACCAGAGGGGGGGGGAAACACCATGTGGAAAACTCCATGGTTTCCCATCACTATCAGGAAAAAACTTCCCCTAATGTATTTCTGTATGCGAGGCTTTTGTTAAAAGCGCAGAAGCGGTGCCAATATAAACAGTTGGCAACTGTCACTTTATGATACACTTTTACATTTTTACAAAACAGTCTCTGAAACAAGCCAATGGTAAAAGGGTGGGGGAGAAAAGGAAATGGTAAACAAAGATGAAAGAATTCGCTCTATAATAAACAGATGGATGTAAAAAAAGAAAAGAAAATACAGTGAGGGCAAAGGGATCTGAACTGCAGATATCTGGACAGCAATGGGGGAAATTTTGCAGGATTTATTATTAATCTGCTGCAGAAAATGAAAGTTCTGAAATGTTCTATTAGTACTGGCCGTCTTCATTTCGTGAGTGAAATAAGAGAGCTGAACAGAGAGCCAGGGATCATTTGAAGCGGCCCCTGCTTCACCTGGGCCTTTAAGAACAGCTTGCAGTCACCGGGCTGTTCCACATGGCAACACTTTCCTTTGGAAGCCTCACTGTTGCTGCCATTGCCAATGCAATGCAGTGGAGACAGGGCTTCCAGAGGGCAGGTGTCTCTGAATTTTCCCTCCCATAGTTACTGCAACATCCATTTCCCCCTGCTTCCCAAAGGGGGGGGGGCTTTTTAAAAGCTGGTGATTGATATAGTGATATACCATTATATCAGTACAAGTCAGAAGGCTCGTTGTGGGACTCAAGACAATGGACGCTAGCTTGGCCATCCGTGCGTGGGCTGCCGTCTCCGTCCCCGCCCCCTGGCAAACCTGGCCGGCCTGCCCCCACGTGGTCGAGGCCCTGGCGGGCCAAGCCACCCGGGCTCATCCCTCTCTCCACAACTGGCGCCAGCTTGGCCGGGCGGCCACGGGGCACCATCTGCTCCCCCCCCATGCAGTTGAGACCCCAGTGGGCCAAGGCACCTGGACTTGCTCTTTTCCCCGCCACCCCCAGCCAATCAAGGCCCCACTGGACCAAGCTTCCTGGGCTCGTCCCTCTCCCCGCAATGGGTGCCAGCTTGGCTGGCCAGCCGTGGGCCCCATCTCCCTCTCTGCCGCCCCACCTCAGTGAAGCTGGCCGGCCTTGTCCCTCCTCCCCATGTGGTCGAGGCCCCGGCGGGCCAAGCTGTCTTGCCTCCTCTGTCCCCAGTGGGCCAGGGCCTGCGACCTCGTCCCCCTGCTTACCGGAGGAGTGACTGGACAGGGCGGGCCTGGCTTACAGCCCGGCCTCAGGCCCGGTGGTATAACGCTGTCCCCCCTCATCCCCAGACTGCACGGGGGAGGCGTGAGAGAATGGGCCGCTGGCGCCTCCCCACTCGGCCACCTCTGGCACCTTTCCAGGTGGCCGGGCAGAGTCAGTGCATGTCGGCCAGGCCATCCTCTTGGCTGGCAGCAACGCCACCATGGCCCCGTCTGCAGGCCGAGCAAAAGCCCCTGGCCGGTCCGGTGGCTCGAAGGAAAGTGAGGGCAAAAGCCTAGTTGCCACCTCTGTGGGCGAGACCACGGCCATGGAGGCAGCAACACAGCCAATGGAGAGAGACGCCATGTGAGGGACACACCAGGGCACCAACCAATTCCGGAGCATGTGGAATCTTCTAGAGAAGTGCCACCACCAAATGGCTTTTATAATATAGGGAGATGTCAATTTTAAAAATAATAATAACAATAATAAATCCCAAAAGGCTCCAGTGGCATGCAGGTTGTGGAGGTGGGGGGGATGAACAAACAAGAAGCTACCTTATACTGAATCAGACCATTGGTCCATCAAGGTCAGTATTGTCTACTCAGACTGGCAGCAGCTCTCTAGGGTCTCCAGCTGAAGTCTTTCACATCACCTACTACCTGGTCCTTTTAATTGGATACGCTATGGATTGAACTTGGGACTTTCTTTCTTTCTTTTTTAAGTACACTTAGGTAGACTTTTATTAATTTTTTATAATCTACAACAAACAAATCTACACACTACAAACAGACACTCTACTACACATAACGTATATACCAAGAGTGCAGTTACATTATATGCTTATATGCAATTACTTAATTAATAAAAACGCTATATCAAACACTTTCCATTCTTCTATCTTCTGTGTTCTCAAGTCCATTGCGCTATCATTGCCTAATCTTCTATTACATTTGCATTATACCAATCATAAAACTTTTTCCATGTTTTTTGAAATGTCCATTTTTTACTTAATCTCATTTCTAGAGTCAGTTTATCATCTTCTGCTGTTTCAAAAAGTTTATTCACAAACTCCTGTTTCGTTGGTATCACCATGGTTTTCCAATATTTGGCATATAAGATTCTTGCAGCTGTCGTCATATAAACAGTCAAATACCTATTCTCTTTTTCATAATCATTTGGAAATATATTCAACAGCAAGACCTCTGGAGTAAATGGAATCTTTGCTCTTCTCCAGCTGACAGAGATCAGCTCCCCTGGAGAAAATGGCTGCTTTGGAAGGTGGACTCTATGGCATTGTACCATGCTGAGGTCCCTCCCCTCCCCAAATCCTGCCCTCTCCTGGATCCACCCCCAACGTCTCCAGATATTCTCCAACTCAGAGCTGGCAATCCTAGTGGGGAGGGACTTCAGTGGGATGTGATGTCATTGGATCCACCCTCTAAAGTAGCCATTTTCTCCAGGGAACTGATCTGAGTCATCTGGAGTTCAGTTGTAATAGCAGGAGATCCATAGGTGACCCCCTGGAGGTTGGGAACCCTACATAGCAGCAGCCACCCAGGCTTTGCTGTGATGATTCCTCATAGCAGGTGGCAATGCAGGATTGGGAAAGACTGGAGAAAAGCTGGGGAAACCACGGGTGCACAAATGCACCACAATTCTGTGGGTAAGCAGGAAAGAAATCCTTGCTTTTCAACCCAGTGCAAATAACTTGTGTGGAAAAGGTCAGTAGCAATTGATAATAACATGGCAAGAATGTGGTAGACTGGATTGCACCCCTTCCTTCTGTAGATAACTATTCAGTCATGTAAATCGCTCTGAAATTTCTTAGAAATACTGCACTAGGGAGAAAGGTCATGGCCCCACCCTTTCCTTGCTGTACCGCTTTTCTGTCTGCAAGAACATAAAGAAGCATTCACTATTGTGGTCCCCTCCCTGCCCCCTCCCCAGCCTGCAGACCGAAATGGCTCATGCTGTTCTCCCATGTCAACTCTTTCTGCCACCTCCTTCTGCTGCATGTCTACGCCAGGCTCTGCTTTGTTTCCATGTCATGGAATAAACTTCCTCTACTGCTATTAAAGGCATAAGAAGGGGACAGGTTTGTTTTTCTGGTCGGCTGAAGAATGTCCATATTTTCTGTTTCAGTGTTGAGCTGAAAATAATGGGACATTTGCAAGGGTGTAAAGTCCAAAGGGAGGTTTTCAGAACAGCCTTCCGGGTTGAGCTTTGATGCCTCCATCACATCTAGAACTTGTTCCTCCAAAGTTTCATGTGAGGCTTAGGGTTGCCAGCCCACTGGTGTGGCCTGGAGATCTCCCGCTTTTACAACTGATCTCCAGCTGACAGAGATCAGCTCCTCTGGAGAAAATGACTGCTTTGAAGGGTGGACTCTATGGCACTGTACCATGCTGAGTCTCTTCCCCTCCCCAAACCCTGCCCTCTCCCGGACCCACCCCCAAAGCCTCCAGGTATTTTCCAACCCAGACCTGGCAACCCTAGTGAGGCTTCTGTGCTCTTTGCCTTATTTCCCCCCCACTCCTGATTTCATGAACTGAAAAGACACTTCACTTTCCCACATTGTTTAGCAACCAGAAAAATCACCTGATGGACTATGCTTTCTGGCAATAACAGGCACACCCATCGTCTCTGAAGTGGTTTTTTCCTTTCAGAAGAGCTTCAGGGTGAGTATATTTCACAATACATTAAGCACTGCGTGGCCTTAGGACACAGTCCGAATGATGATCATAGCTTTTCAGGATAAACAAATAAGCTTCGGAGTACAGAAAGTGCTTATCTCAGGGATTGGATGCGCTGCATAAATGCATGAAGTATATGCCGTGCACAAAGGTTGGGACTTCTTGAACTGGGCCTGCTCCGTATCTACCCCACTTGGAATAATGGTGGGAGGCTATTGGCTGTATAGTGTGAAGGTGCTGGGGGTGTGGGGAATTGAAGTGGTACCCGCCTTTTCTAGGGATCCACTTCAGTTTCAGATCCTGTCACACAGATCCAGTGCCCTCCTTTGGAGGAAGTTTGGCTCCTTGAAGATTAACAGATTTATTGTGGCAGAAATTCAGGGAGGGGCTGTGGCTCAGTGGTAGAGCAGAAGGTACCGTGTTCAATCCCCACCATCTCATGTTAAGAAGGACCAGGCAGCAGGTGATGTGAAAGACCTCTGCCTGATACCCTGGAGAGACGTTGCCCGTCTGAGCAGACAATACTGACTTGGATGGAGTCTGATTCAGTATAAGGCAACTTCATGTCATGTTCAGACTTGTAGGCTAAGGCCAAGTTTAAGAAATGTATCACTTCATACTTCAGATAGTGGGTTCTAGGCCATGAGATCATATGATTTGACTGCTGTTTGTTTTTGGTGGAACAAACTAACATGGCTTTCCTACTGGAATTTGGAGTGGCTTGTGTTACCTATTCTAGTAAAGCCGTACAGACATCCAACAGTAGGATTGGTATTTTTTTCAGCCGTACAGTAAGTAATTTGGTATGAGGAATGGGTGTTATGGGCCCTGCTGTGTTCTCCTTACCTCAGGTCCCTTGCCCACCTCCTGGTGGCTTCAGCGTACAGAGTGCAGGGGGTTCTGGGTCACCCGCCTCCTCTTCTTTGTCACTGTTCCTCCACTGCCTGAAACAGGAGCTAGCATGTCATCCTCTCTCTTCTCTTTTAAAGGCTGCATTGCACTTAGCACAGCTTCTGCTGGGATTCCCCAGCTCCCAGGAGGGGCCAGCCTAGCATGAATATCTCTGCCCATGGGCCTGCCTGGGTGTCACTCCCCACACTGCTACGCATCAACTGAATGGCAAGCAAACTGATACAAATCACCTGGGCAATGACTAAGGTGCCACTGGACAGCCAGTCTGTGGGTGGGGCCTTCTCTTTGCCCTGGCCATTGCCAGTCAGCTAGACAGTGGGCCAGACACTTCCAGATAGTTGTGGGGGTTTTTTTGGGAAAAAATTATTATAAACAACGGCCCCGGTCACACGTAAGGGTTTGGGCTGGGAGAGGGATGGATCGGGGGAGCAGCAAATGGGCGCAATCGCACCGCAACATCTGGGAAGTGGTACGCACCCGTCCCCGATCCGGCCGGCGCATCCGAGGCTCCTGGCCAAACTGCACATGCTCACACATGCGCAGTTCGGCAGCCTCCCTCTCTGTTTCCTGGCTTTCTCCCCAGTCTCCCCGGCATCTAATTGTGCGGCTCTAAAAAGCCCCCCTTTGCCCGCGCATCCCCCCCCCCCGTGTGGCAGGGACCAAAAAAACATAAATACAACATGCCATAGTTAAAGTGCAACTATACAACCAAAACATAACAAAATAAAACTGGGAAACAAAATATGTAGCAATAACATTAATACTGCCAGATAGTTGACCAGCAGGCAGGGTATCACCAACCAGCTGGAAGGTAGGCAAGGTCTTAGGGGTCTGCTCATCGTGGTGACTGTTCGGTCTGGTGCTCCAATGGCTGGCCTGGACTTCCACCAGAATATAGAACCCAACCAGCGTTGGGTTGCCCAGTCCCCTGAAATGGGGAGAATATTATTTCCTTGCAAGTCGCGTATCAGCAGGAGAATGATGTCTAGAGTATGTTCAGCTGCTGACAACAGCCATGGCATGAGATATCTGCACTTACTGCAATGATTTTAAAAGTGTACCCCTCCCCTATCCATTCCTTTAAATAATGGCAGATCAGGCTGAGCTGCCATAGTTGGACCCCTATCCCAACTCCATCTTTAGCATTCTCCCACCTGGAGAATCGCTATCAAGCAACGTATGGAGATTATTCTTTAAACAGGATGATAAAAAAGGAATGGTTTCAGTATCGAACACTGTTTTTTCAGGTGTTTTATAAGGACTGCTTGTGTATGGGAAGATGACCCCCTCCTTTATATGTTGCTCATTGTCTTTATTTGTTCCCCTGCAAGGGTCTTTGGGGCAGACTTTCCCTCATCCCCTACATGTGGGCGATGGTCTTGATTTCACCTGTAGCTGTGAAGCACTTCCGCAAAACAGACAGATCACAGTGATACAGTCACTGGTTGCTGCTAGAGAGACAGCCCATCCCAGCCCAAGTGAGAATGATTTGGCAGCATGTACAAGAAGCAGGGGGAAATCCCGGCTAGCAAACAAACCAGACCAATAGTACTATCCATTGCATCAACCCAATAAATGTTGCTATTCCCGTTGACAATTATGTCATTGCTATAATGAGTGGAAAGGTCACAGAAACACGTTGAGAAGTGTAGGGTGGCATGCCAACTGCACAGAGGTTCCCAAAGCACGAGTCAAAATGATCTTTGCACCCTGCAGGGTGTTTTCCCTCCTCTGTTACACCTGGATAAGGATGTGCCATTCAGATTGTTTCCTGGAGTAAAAGTCTGCAAACACAGTGGTATGAACTTCAGAGTCCAATGCATATCTGATAAAACAAACTGACAAGATAACACAAGATGTTCAATGATCATTCATTTTGGATTCTGGGGACTTTTGCAGGCAAAGGGTTGGGACCCCTTTTCAAATATGCCTTTGTTGCCTGGGATTCTGATCTTGTCTGTTGAAGTAGAGCTTCTTCAATGACAGGACAAAAATGTACTTCCTGACACTTAAACCCTTCTTCTCTGTTTTGTTAGGGAGTGATTTGAGGGCCATGATTAAGCAAGTGTCACAGGTGACATCGCACTGACAAATGGCACAAGTTCCATAATAACAAAAAGAAAATAAAAGAAACAGGAGCAGGAAGCCTACATGTATTGTATGTGAGGATTTTTATATAATGAACAATTGTAAGGTTATATTTTCAGATTTTCCCAATTAGGGTCCTTTTTGTTTACAGTTTCAGTGTATGTGTTCCTCAGTGGCATTTTGTGACCTTTAATCATTTCTTTATCTATATCTATAGATATCTATATATCCACACACACATTCTATAGATGTAGAATCCACAAGTGAGAAGCTTTTGGCCCTGGAATGGGGGGAAAGGTACAACAGCAACTTGGGGAAGGGAGGATATTTGCCAAGAAACTGCACCAGAGCAAAGGATTACCACCACCATCTCATGCCCATACCGTGTCCTCAGTCCAAACCAGGTCTCCTTAGAACCACTTTTTATCATTACAAACATGTCAGAAGATCCAGTCATGGATCTCCCACAGAATGTATAGTTCAGCTCAGACAGCTCCCATCTCCTGAAACACTGTTCCACCATTTGACGTACTGTGTTTTTAAAAAAGCAAACAACAGTACTGGTGGCCTCATTTGGATCCAGGCCACAGTGCAGGGGAGGCGGGATTAATCCTCCTTACCTCAGTTGGCCTCCCCCTTAGACCTACCATTTTCCAGGGAGGGGGAGATTGTACAGACAGCTCACAAAATCCTAAGGACTGAAATCATGCACATGTTAAATCTTTCTGGGTTGGCCTGCGTCCGTGGCATGCCTGCTCCTCGACATGCTTCCTGCCCTGGCAAGCCGGAGACCAGCCACGCCCCGTGAGATAATCTAATTAGTTATCTAATTAAATTCCCCACTCCCCTACACCAGCAACCAACATTTTCTGGCTACGGGCCTGTTTCATCACCGTGTGGATGGAAAATGCAGATTTTTGGAC
>NW_015169785.1:67777-86585 GCF_001447785.1 Gekko japonicus | reverse complement strand
GAATTTGTACACATAACTGACATGATTTACCCGGTGACAGGAAAGAAGCCCACAGAAGAAAACCCACGTTCATAAACGCTCACAGAAAAAAGCCCACATGGGAAAAAGCCCACATGGAAAAATACTATGTAAAGCGCCATAGATATTTATAATTGTGGATAACCATTAGTCTCCATTTATGAGAAGGAACAGGTATTACCTATAACTTATATTGTCAATTTAGGATTTAAAGCATGTAATATTCACATGCAACAATTTGTGCTGTGATTTTATCAAGTATAATTAAATAATATTTTTGCTATTAGTAAATTTCTTCATTACTATACAAAAGTGTCCTATATGAAGAGGGCTTTAGTGCTCTTGAGTGTAAAGGCTTGGAAGGGAAAATACAGGAACTAAAAGTGACCATTTTGTTATCAACAAACTTTATTAAAAAGGAAAAAGAATAACAACAAATTAAGCTGTATATAGAAATATTTTTAAATAAAATTAAATACTTAAATTTTTTTTTTCCTGTGGCCTTTTTTCCTGTGGGCTTTTTTCATAGAACTGTGGTTCAACAGCAGCCATCACATAAAACCAGTGTGGTATATTAGTTAGAGTTTCAGAACAGGGTCTGGGAGATCCAGGTTTGGATCCCCACACTGCCATGGAGTCTCACTGGGTGACCTTTGGCCAGTTATACCTTCTGACACTGAGTCTACCCTATCTCACATGGTTTTTGTGAGTATACAGTGGAGGAAAGGGAATGATGTGAGCTGCTTTGGGTCTCCATTGTAGAGAAAGGCAGGGGGTGGCGGAGGCTTGATTGGGGTGGGTGGGGTTCTTTCCCTCCTTCCCTTCTCGCTCTTTCTTTCTTTCTGTCCCTCCTTTCATTCTCTCCTTTTCCGCTTTCCCTCCTTCTTCCCTTCTCTCTTTTTCTTTCCATCTTCTTTCCTTCTCTTTCTTTTTTCTTTCCTTCCTTCTTTCCTTCTCTTTCTTTCCCTCTTTCCTTCCTTCTTTTCTTCTCTCTACTCTCTCTCTCTTTCCTTCCTTCTTTCCTTCTTTCTGCGGCCCAACTCTAGTGAGAAGGGGTTTAAACTTTAAACCCTTTCTCTCTTCGCTCCCTCCACCCCCGGGAAGGGAAGGGGAGGCTTTTGAATATGCCTTCCCCCCCTTTTGCTTCCCCTTCTGACATCATTTCTGGTGATGTCAGGGGGCAGTGCATATGCTAATGAGCTTTTATGCTAATAGGCTAATAGCTCATTAGCATACCACATGTTAATGAGCTCCTGCAGCTCTTTTTCTAGGAAAAGACCCCTGGCTACAAGGAAAATGAGGTGCCCCCCACAAGTCCTTGTGGATTCCCCACCATGCAGCTGGGCCAGGCCCAGCCAGCACTGCTCAGTTTGGCCAGTTTTCCTAGGGAGAGGGAAGGAGGGAAGACTGAAGCCCCGGGGGGGGGGCAGATAAGAGTAGATTGGGTGGTGGGTGGAAAGGAGAGAAGGAAGTAGGAAAAGAAGTTGTGAGGGCTTCCAGGGATGTGAAAGAGGAAACAGTGGGGGAGGGTTAATTGAGATGACCTCTGCAAGTCCTCCACCCACTTGTCTACTTTATTTGTGTCCAGCTTTTATCCATGCCTGTGATGCCTTCTTTTTGTTGGTTATTTGTGCTGCTCACTACCACAAGCCCTCTAAATGTAGTTTGAAGAGTGATATGCAAAACTGCAGCCCATGGCAGGTGAATCATAGAATCATAAAATCATAGAATCACAGAGTTGGAAGGGGCCATCTAGTCCAGCCCCCTGCTCAAGGCAGGATCAGCCTAGAGTATCCCTGATGAATGTTTATCCAGATGCTGCTTAAAGACTGCCAGTGAGGGGGAGCTCACCACCACTGTAGGCAGCTGGCAGCTGATTCCACTGTTACACAACTCTTACTGTAAAAAAGTTTTCCCTAATATCCAGCTGGTATTTTCCTGCCCTTAATCTAAATCCATTATTGCGAGCCCTATCCTCTGTTGCCAAAAGGAACATCTCCCTACCCTCCTCTAAGTGACAGCCCTTCAAATGCTTAAAGAAAGTCATCATGTCCCCCCTCAGCCTCCTCTTCTCCAGTTTTTCCTCATAGGGCTTGGTCTCCAGGCCCCCGATCATCCTTGTCACTCTCCTTTGCACCCGCTACATTCTGTCTGCATCCTTTTTGAAGTAAGGCCTCGAGAACTGCACACAATACTCCAGGTGCAACCTGACCAACACAATGCACAGCAGGACTGTAACATCTTGTGATTTGTATGCTATGTGATTTGGATGTTATGTTGGGTGCATCCAACTCCTTTCATCAGAATGTTCTTCCATTGCTTAATTCATCACCTTAAAATAGTATGGAACCAGGCTGAATTCAACAGTATTAGCTGATTCATTGTGGAGAGAAACACCTGTCCTGGACAGGAGGCTAAATGGGTGGCAACCCAAGAAAGAGTCTTGTCAGGGGTAGTGCCAAAACTTTGGAACTCTCTCTCTGTCACCGGTCTCCCTTTATTGCTGTTCTCAGGCAGGAAATGAGGACTTTTTTCTTCTTCATTTAGCATTGTTTCACTAACATGTATTAGCTCCTCTCCCTGTGTGTTTTTATGTTTGTGTGTTTACAATATGTTTTATTTGTTTAAAATATGTTGTATTTTAAATGCGCGTGTTTACAATATGTTTTATTTAATTGTTTAAAATATGTTGTATTTTAAATGCCTTTCAATGTCAGAAATGGTTTAATATTTTAATGTTTTGTTTTCATGTTTTAATTATCCCAGTCTTGGGGAGCCTAAATTGGCTGGGAAGACAGCGCAGAAATGTTTTTTTTAAAAAAAATGAACAAAAGAAGGTCAGTTTGGGACAGAAGTGTAACAGTCCACTTGAATGTGTTCCCTGCCTATTTAATTCAGAACACTTCCTTTGCTCAGCCCCTACCTGTAACTGCAGCGCTTTGCTCCCGAGGGTAGCCTCATGGCCTATCCACACTGGTGAATAATATCCAGTATCATTTGAGAACTGCTTTGTTCAAATAACTGAAAATATTTGGGAGAGGCAAAGGCCCTGATTCCCACTGGAAGCGATACTTGCCGATTCAAGGCATGTAGCATCAGCACAGACGTGGGCGGAGGAGAGCATTAAGGGATGGCCAAGGCCAATGTGCTGGGAAGCACGCACCCGTCTCGCTGGTTTCCAAGCACAAAGGCATCAAGGCCAGGTGCAGTCCTGATGGAGGGAGGGCAGGGGATAAGCAGTTGCCATCGTCTGTTTCACTCCCTGCCAGCTGATCTGGCTAGCACACAGACAGTTGTTCAGCTGACTTTCCCTTGGCCTGCCAGCAAAACTCATTTTGAGAAAGAGATGTGTGTCATTCAGCGGTGGCACACACTACTGACCGCACGTACATGCCCCATACCCCACGAAGGCCTTGGCGATGGTTTGCATCATGGCCCTGCCAGCCACGTCTCTCTTCCTCTCCTTATCTGACTAGCAGCCAGTACACAGCTTTCCTCTTCCCCCCCCCACCCCCAGAGTTCTCAGGATTGCCAAGACTGAAACATAAAGAAAATGCAATGAAGGGAGTCAGCTGTCTGTCTGGAGAGAGATGTTCTGGCCATCACGACTCCGGAATCTCTGCCAAGTATAGGAGCTCCAAATGCCTTGGTCTGTCTGATATGGCAGAGTGGGTGAGAATGGGAATGGCTTTTCCCCTTGAATGAAAGATCCTTCAGTGGGAGACATCGATGCTTACCAAAGCCAGTTGTGTTGCATGGCCATAAAACCACCCACACATTTGCCCCAGGAGGGATCAGACTACATTTAACAGTCTGAATTCCTATAATTTCAACCTGGATTAATCCCATGATCACATGGTACAGTAACTTTATGACATCTTATTTAAAATAAAATAATATATTTGTGTGACAAATCTGCTTAGCTTACAGAGGCTGTCAAGCAAAGACAAAGCTCTACCGCCCAAAAGCAGTAGAAAATAATGGAATAAATTTATCTTCCTGGGTTGTGAGCTGCGAGTTTTGCTTTGATTGCCCCATATAGAATGGCATTTCAGCTGCAGCAGCATGCATCATCATTTGCTCTGCTGCTGGTTAACTGATCCACAGGACTGGCATATGAGCCACGTCACCTCCAATTGATACAGCCAATATGGGAGAGTAGAAAGAATGGTGGACTAGGGTGACTTGGGTTCAGATCCCTGTGAAGACATGAGATAAAGTCTTGGACAATCCACTGCCAGCCTAACCTACTAAAACAGTAATCTTGTACCTACTTGCTAAAGATTAAGTCCCATTAGACTCAGTGAAAATGCTGTTCATGTAAAGATGCACAGAATCGGGTGTAAAGCTACAAAATGAGCATAACTTACATAGAGTATTTGGCTATATATGAACTTTAAAAATATATATAAAAAACCTTATTGGTATTTTCCAGCTATTCTTTCAGCTGGATATAGATCTGGATATTTTTTCGGCTATCCGAAATGGCCAAGCCCCCCCAATCCTGAAAATGTTCGGGATTTTTCAAGACACCGGATAGTCGAAGTTCAAGGGCATTTAAAGGGATTACAGTCCCTTTAAACACCTCATTGGTGAACTCACCAATTGGAGAAGGTGTTTAAAGGGACTGCAAGTCATTTAAATACCTTCGGAATTCACTTGAAGCTTGGAGAAGGCATTTAAAGGGACCGTGATCTCTTTAAACACTTTCCCCCATCAACTGAAACCAATGGAGGATGGGGTCCAATCTTTTTGAAACTTGGGGAGGGTTTGGAGAGGCACCAGCAGCTATGCTGCAAATTTGGTGTCTCTACCTCAAAAAACAGGGCTCCCAAGAGCCCCAGATACCCCCAGATCAATCCTCCATTATACCCTATTCTCCATTATAATCTATGGGGACCATTGGTTGGTCCCCATAGGGTATAGTAGAGCAAAAAAACCCCCAAAACAAAAAACCCA
Source organism: Gekko japonicus (assembly GCF_001447785.1). NCBI lineage: Eukaryota > Metazoa > Chordata > Lepidosauria > Squamata > Gekkonidae > Gekko > Gekko japonicus. The sequence goes on along the minus strand of NW_015169785.1, from coordinate 81,608 downwards.
AATCCAAATACCATGCTGGTACTGGGATTCAGGAATATTGGAAAATACTGATATTTTTCAGGTTTAATATACCCAAACCTGAAAAATACTGATTTTTTTTGCACACCCCATAACCCTACCTTTCGAGATGTTGTGAGAATAACATGGGGTGATGCTCTAAGCTCCTTAGTATGATACAAATGTTAGAAACAAAATAAGAATTATTTGATGATATAATGATACCATAGCTCTCCATCAATTGATCCAGTTCTGCTATTGACTTTCATTTGTGAATGTTACCTGGAAAGATTTTCCTGCAAAGATTACACTTGAGTTTAAGATTGTTTTATCACAAGTAAACCCACATGTGAGGTTTAGTCCTAGAGAAGGATGCAAAGGATTGCAGCCTGACTTTCCTTGTCATCTCCAAAGCCATTCCTAAAAATAGCAAATCACCTTTCAGTGTTGCCTCCCCTTCCCCATGTTTAACAAAAGGCCAAGGGAGTTTACCCAACAGTGAAATGCCCTCATTGCTTTCCCACTGTCTCGTTGTGTAAATATACAAAAATAAATACAGTGGCAGGAAAGTAACATACCAATCTCTCACAATACTTGATTGGTCAGTGGTCAGGAAGAGCAAAGGGGTGGGCCAATGCCAGTTCACCTCTAGAGACAGTTGCTAAAACATCTGCCCCAAATAGCCTCTGGCCTCAAATACCAAGAGTAGCAAACCTTTGATAAACAGTTTTAAAATAACCCCAGAGTGAAAGATGTCACTTCTGCCTCCTTGATGATCTTGTTTTTGTTGCTGGAGGCAGTGTTTGTCTTCCAGTGCCCCTGCCAGCTTTCCAGCTAGCGCTATCACTCATGTGATTCTCATTGCCATGTACAGCAGGCAGAATTCTGGGGGTGGGAGGAGATACCAGTTTATTTTGTTGCTGCTGTGCAAAGCAAGATTTTTGGCTTGGGCAGGAATAGGTCTGGGGAGCATGCCAAGCTGGAGCACATCAGGTGGATGGACACAGGATGCATTTAGCTATTGGTACTCCCACTGACACAAGTGAATGTTATCTGAAAGTCATGGGAAGGTGAAGGAGCACAGACTGTTTAACTGCAAGGATGTGTGGAAGGGAATGGTCAGATTGTAGCCACAGATTTCAGTGTTTCTTCATCCTGGTCTACCTGATGCAGTTACCATGCAGGGATGTGCATTCAGATATTTTCAAACTAAATATATCTCTGAAAAATTCCTTATCAGTATATTTGGGTATCTGGGTGATAGCTGAGATTCTTGGTAATACTGGATTCCTGAAAAATTCCAGAAATATTTGGGAAAATTGGTCTGGGATTTTAAGGTTCCCAGACCTGTTCCCCCCTACAATTTTACAAGTTTTCTGGGCAACGGGAGGGAAGCAGGTCTCCTAGGCAATGGGATCAGATCTTAGGAGGAGCACTTCTGTGCAGAAAATATGTATGGTGCCAAAAATATTGTTCTTGCCACTCTCAGAAATATTGGAACAAGAGCGGAAAGTAGACAAATTTGGTCAGTGGTTGCTCTTGTATGTTTGGCTATTGGCTTTTTTGAGTTTTCCCCCCTTGGAAACAATGAAGACAAGAAGGATGGCTGGGGACACCCTTTTTAGGGGCCCATAGAATTGAACACCTTGGTCCAATTTGTTTGAAACTTGGGAGATCTTTAGTTTACAAGAAGCACTAGGCCTCCTGCAATGCTGGTGTCACCTGGTTGACAGACGGCCACTCCACCACTACCCCAAGTCTGCAAGTCAAATAATTCTGGAATCCTGAGGGAAAAAATGAAACCCAAATCCCCAAAAGGTATCAGGGGACCCACATACCACTGAATAAATAGTATTTATGCCCTTCGTAAAATCCAGCAAAATACTAATTTTTTTAGGTGCACATCCTTACTACCATGTTCTTGGCTGGTGATGTAACATTTGGCAAGAATACTTGCCATGAGTGTTGATCATTGCAAATGTTGTATTGCGTTGTATAAATGATTTTCTTAAATAATTTTCCCCATTGCAATGTCTTTCTTATTGGAAAAATGGGCAAAATAGTTAAATATTCAGAGATTGCAATGGATCTTTGCTTCACTGGAGAGGAGGCATTTTCTTCTATGTAAAAATCTTTATTTCTAAAGGGAAGGGTTCACAGGAAATCTACAAAACAACAAAGACACCTAAGGTTACATCTTTACACTTTGACCACACGGTCTACAACAATGGAGATTCTTCTTCTTCTTCTTGACCCCTAGAAGGAAATCACCTGAATGCATTAACCAATGATTGTGAGTAAACAGACTTCAGTTCTGTGGGCTTTGTTTCCACTGGCTCTGTGCCAGGTTTCCTTCCAGGTCAGTCTAAACAAAGCACACAAGGTAAGCACACATTAACCCTATAATGACTGGATTTTAGCCCTTGCAACACATATTTCCAACATTTCTCACTTCTCCTGTCTTAGAGCTCCAGAGGCTTCATATCCTCTGAGTTAGTATTAACTATCTAAAGGACATTGTAGAAGCCATTATTTTGAAGAAGAACCACAGCCTACCTCTTCCAGGTGGCTGGAAATCAGAAGATATTAAAAGCCTGTTTCCTGGGAGCATAAAGCAAACTACCATCATAGAATTCTTGAGGTGGATCCCTGAGGTGATAAGCTAACAACTGAACATTCCAAATGCATGTGAAAATCCTTATAGATGAACAAATATGTTACATGAAAGCATCAATCTCCCTGTGATGACTGTATCATCCAGACTAGGCCTTAGACAGCCATCATATAGCTAGCATTGCAAGAGCAGCTGTGAATACTAGAATGGATGTAATAAATGTGAGTTGTATGTCTTGTGTGTCACATGCCTCAGTTTACTCTTCTGTTAAATGGGGTGAAAGAAACAGGCCTCGACAGTGACAGATGAGATGAGAGAAAATTTCCCTGCTAACAGGGGCAGCTGCCCTTCAGAATTAAGCATCAGAATTTTAATGATCTTTATATCCAATAGGAATATTTGACCTCCTTTTGCTCTAATAGCATTGCAAGAGCAGCTGTGAATACTAGAATGGATGTAATAAATGTGAGTTGTATGTCTTGTGTGTCACATGCCTCATTTTACTCTTCTTTTAAATGGGGTGAAACGGGCCTCGACATTGACAGATGAGATGAGAGAAAAATTCCCTGCTAACAGGGGCAGCTGCCCTTCAGAATTAAGCATCAGAATTTTAATGATCTTTAGATCCAATAGGAATATTTGGCCTCCTTTCACTCTAAATCCAAGGAGGTGGTAGAAATACTTCAGTAGTGCCTGGAGGTAGGGAAGGACCGGATGAGGGTGAGCAACTAACAATCCAAAGTGCCGTGGGTTAAAAGTAACAATGATTAGGAATAGATGGACAACCTGTTCTGCATGAGGTTACAATCTACAGTCCCCCTGATGGATTAGGTCTGAAGACTGGGAGTACATCTGGATGTTCCACTGACTTTGGAGACGCAGGTTCTGGATATTGTTAGGCACCTTCTGCCAGGTTAGACTGGTTTGGCAGCTGTGCCTCTTCCTGGAAAAAGTTGACCTGGCCACTGTCACATATGCACATCAACACTAGAGTAATGTAACACATGATGCAAGAAGGTGCCCTTAAGTCAGTTTGGAAGCTGGTACACAAGCAGCTGCTGGAGTTCTGATCATGACTTGCTGCAAAACTCGTGCTTCTTCAGCATTGTCTGTTTTATCACCATAAGCACAGAGTGTGTACTTTGTCGTTAATTGTCACATTGAGAAGTTTATGAGAGGTGGTCCATGGTTATGTTAACCGAACTGCTTTATCAACAGCAGTTGGCAAATTTTAATCTGGGTGCTTGCCAGCTATACCAAGGTCTAAATCCCGCCCAGGGGTTACCAGTAGAAGGAGTCGAGGTTGGTGTTGTTCAAAATAACTGTCTTTTACTTAAGAATATATAAATCACATACAAACAATACTGATGCTCACACACATTCAATCAAGTTCCTTAGAAATACAGAATTACAAAGAGTCACTTTTGCATTAGCAGGTGGGGTGGTGGAGAGCAATACTTATCTGTCCTGAAGCTTGTCAGTTCCAATGAAGAATGGATGGGGAGAAAAGAATTCTAGGGGAATTTAACACACAGCTAAAACCAGCCAGCTTGTGTGGGTCTCTTGGCTGCAGCCCAAGAGATCAAGTGGAGACAAAGGTTTGGGTATAGGAAGCTGGACGAAAGGGGAATGAAAGCAGACAGGGGGTGTTGAGGGGATGCGGCTAGCAAGGGCCAAGCGACTGGTCCTTGTCTTTTACAGGTGGATCTTTGGGTGGGTGGCAACTATGCCAACCTGTGGACCCACCTACCTGTTAGTCCGTCCCAAAACTAATCTCATTGGTTGCGTATAGTGAGGGGTGGCAACCTAGAGGGTTGGGCAATATTGTAACTTAAGATCTAACTCAAAGTGGGGCATCTGGGCTAGTGTGAAATTTGGCGTCCTTGATGTGCAGATGAAGCTTGGCCATTCCCAGGTCATCAAAAGGGTCCATCTAGCAGGAAATGCCACTCAGAAATAAAGCAGAGATGCAGAATCTGCGACAGCAGACAGTTCAACAATGGGGGCTGTTTCTCCTTAGGTTGTCCTTTTGCTGACAATATGGAGATGTGTGCTTTCCTTCACCAGGCTGGCAGTGTAGCTGAAAACCTATTCACATGTAAGGCTTTGTGCAGGCACCTTCTCTGTGTAATGTCACAACAGGTGATTTTTACAGCTTTCTTTGAGCCTATGGGTGTGTGTGCACAGTCCATGTAGTGTTTGGCAGCAAATATAAATCAAGAATCAGTTTCTTTCCTTAACAGTTAGCACCTGCCATGAAGCAAGCAAATTTTGCTAAAGCTAAGCAGGTCTAGGTTTGGTCATTGGTCTGGAGAGAAGACCTACATGTATAGTGCCTTGGGATTCATCATGGGAAGGAAGTCAGATTATAAATGTAATAAATAAGCAGAGGAGGAGCTGTGGCTCAGTGGCAGAGCATCTGCTAGGCATGCAGAAAGTCCCAAGTTCTATCCCTGGCATCTCAGCTAAAAGGATCAGGTGGTCAGTGATAAGAAAGACCTCCGCCTGAACCCCTGGAGAGCTGCTGCCAGTCTGAGTAGACTTTCGTGGACCAATGTTTTGATTCATTATAAGGCCGCTTCATGTTTTCATATATTCAAACCACTGTTTTGGAAAGGATTTGACAGTTCACCTGCATTGAATTTAACATGGTCACCTGCAGCTTAATATGCCACAGGCAGGGTAGCCAGTTCCAACCTGGGAAATTCCTAGAGATTTAGGGGACAGCCTGCAGAGGGGAGGCTTTGGGGAGGGGAGGGAGCTCAGTGGGGTTCCTGTGGTGTCATGTTTAGATTTTAAAAAACATTTCCTCCAACACCGGCTTCTCATGAAGTCACTTCTGTTATGGTAGAGAGGGGGAAATGGTGCCTTTCCTTGCTGGGAAACTCCCTTCGACCAAGGGTTCCCTGGAAAGTATGCGGGTAACCAACCGCCACCACTCAGGTCCTCCTGAGAACATTTAGATGGACCTGCTGAGAAGGTAGGTCTTCCAGCGCAGTACTAGAGCAATAACAAAATAACTTTTAACCAACCTGGGAGCACCCATGCAGTCTAGCACATGGGGAAGAGATTACAAGAAATACCCCAGAGAAATAGACTGTAGCAAGTTAAGTTTTTAAATGTCCTTATAAAAAATGGTTTATTGTAAAAAGACCGAGCGAGCAAAGAAAGGGTGGCTGGATTCAAAAAGAGGTGGAAAAGGCAAAACTAAATACAGGGAAAAGCACACGGCAACAATAGCACAGAGATATTCAAATGAAAAGCAATACAGTTGAACTAAACACACGTTACCTACACTGTAGCAGGTTCCTCAGAGCATGTGCAGAGTTCCTTGTGGTAACAAGAAGTTGAAGGAGTCTTTAACCCCTACCCAGGTTCCTGTGGACCCAGTTTCCACTGAAGATTGAAAACTGAAGACAAAGGAAAATCCTAAATGTCCAGATATTTATGCTAACTGGAGTTGGACCTAAGCCATCCTCCTGTCTAAGAACAAGAAGTGGATTTCTCCAATCCCATGCAAATCCCCATCTCTGATATCCGTGGCTACTTTCACCAATCACAGCCATATGCAATATAGTCCCACCTCCATCGAGGACCTAGTAATGTCTCTGAACTTCCATGCCAAATAGATGGTCTTGTCCAAACCGAATTGTCCTTTGTCCAAAAAAGATTAAGTCAGCCAGGATGGCCCAATGTAGAATGGAAGTGAACGGGTCATTGAAATGGAATCTCTGGGGGTCCAAGATCCCAGACGCTCTAGGTGGCACTCTTGAGCCTTAGCAAGTTTTAGGATTTCTGTCACAGCTGTCTCCCACCAAAATTCAAATTTTACATTTAAATTTTCCATCTTGTATCCCTTCTCCCTGCCTTTTTCTCCTGTGTTGTAACATGTGTGCCTATGGCCATATTAGCAATATTACCTCTTTTCTCACACACAGGTTGATGTATTAAAATGTAACAATTAAATAAAAATAATGCCTGCTACACATGCTCATCCTGCAACAAACAAGAAAATATGTTTGGGCTCCGAATTATTTTTTTACTCACCCGCCTCTTATCTGATGCAAGGGCAGCACTCTCCAGTTATGTTCTACTCTGCCTCAAAAACCATTCAAAGGCTGTTTCTGTATTAAACGTTCTTTCTATATATTCTCCATTGCCGCTGTGCTTCCAGCTGAAGTGCTCTCACAAGTCTGCTAATTTCCTCTGCTTTTTCTCCACTTCTTCTAAGTTGGCCAGTCAGGCTCTCCCTTGTACATGATCTGGTACATGATTTTAGTTCTGCCAGCACTTTTGTCACTGCAGAAGTAGTACTGCACTGCCTCTTTTTCTTTTCTTTTTCCTTTGCACAAGTGCTATATTGACACACCGGGACAATGTGAGATGGTGTGCTCAGGACAGCAAGGAGTCCCATCTTTTATAGCTCCAAGGCAGCATTTTTAAACAGCCCAGCCCTCCGTCCACAAACAATCAAACCCATGCAGGCTTACTGGGACCCCTATTGAAATAGACGGAGGGAGGAGGATCCAGATCCATGCTTCTGTCTCTCTGACACACACAAACACCACATCATGCACCCTCCCTCCTATCTCGCCTTCTGAACTCCTAAATCACCAGCTACAGAGAACCCCTTCTCCCCTTCTCAGCGTTCCAGTAGCTACCACCACCACATGGGATTTCTTGCTTTCGAACTGCTAGGTTGGCAGGAGCTGGAACTAGAGACAGGAGCTCACCCTGTCTTGCGGCACCTGGGTCTTGAACCGCTGAACTACTGACCTTCCACAGCCTGCAGTTCAGCGTCTTAACCAGTAAGCAGGCTTACTGGGACCCTTATTGAAATTGAAGGAGGGAGGAGGATCCAGATCCATGCTTCTGTCTCTCTGACACACACAAACACCACATCATGCACCCTCCCTCCTATCTCGCCTTCTGAACTCCTAAATCACCAGCTACAGAGAACCCCTTCTCCCCTTCTCAGCGTTCCAGTAGCTACCACCACCACATGGGATCCTGTCTTACTTCCCCCCTTTTCCGGCCATTCCAGCCAGAGAACTGGGAACTATGTTTGTGCGAGTGAACGAGACAGACAGTGTGGAACTTGGTTCCCCACCCCATGCTTGATAACTCACTTGTCCACCTTGATCCGATCAGCTCAGAGCTGCCTGTTAGCAGTCAGCACATTAAAGAGAAAAAAGGAACTTTAATAGCTAAGCATACCATTCTACTTTAAGACAAGACCCCTTCCCCACAAGAAAGTCAGTTTGTGGTAATCTACTACAGAAGTGTATTGGCATGGTTGCAAGGTATTTTTAAAAATGGTAGGTACTCCCAGGAGAAAAGGTAGCAGCCGGGGGGGGTGGGAGTATGTAGCTAGTAGATGGGGCATGGAAGTGGTTGGATGTGGGCAGGATTTTAAAATGTGCAGCAAACTTTAGAGTCACTGCAAAAAATGTTGCAGGTATGTTCCTTTCAGAAACATCAGTGCAAAGGTGGTCTGCAAAAGCACAGGGAAAAGTTGGGAGGAAATTGGCAAGGCAACAAAGGACAAACAATACTGTTTGTAAGGTTAGAGGGGGAGGAATTACGTAATTAAAAGCCAAGCTGGAGCAAAAACAACTTGTGGAAATGACTAAAATTGTCTTCAGGTTTCTCTCAGCTTTAAGAAAAAAAAATCAACTGTGAAGTCCCATAGAAGAGTATCAGCCATCAACAGTCCCATCCCTCTCTCAGTCCCCAAACAGCCTTTGGTATTTTTACAGATGACAGTCAGTTTCTCCATGCCCCTGTGATATACCACAGAAAAAATGAAAGTATTGGAGCATCCACCATGTGTAATCAATTTAGGACGTCTGTTTCTCCTAGACTCCTGGGGAAGTCTATGGATCAGTTGTAAATTAATTTTGGAAGAACTTCAAGTCCCACCTTGATGTTGGTAACCAGAGGGCTAGTTTTGGTTTTTTTTGAGCCCCCGGAGGGGATTTTTTATTATTTTTTATCTCTACAAAAAACTACAACAGAAGAAAAGGGAGGGGAAACTACATATACGGGATAAAGTAAAGAACCCACTACTAACTAAAAGCCCAAGAGAGGAGATTCTCCAACTAGCTTAGATACATCAAGTCTTCCCATCATTGATCCCTTTATAAACTGAGTCAAACATTTATAACACTTTTTCTTTAAACCTTAGATTTAAACTGTCTAACAACAGTACCCCCAATCATCCCATAACAAAAGTCTCAAAAGCACAATTCAGAGTCCTTCAGCCTTTACTTCTCCTTTCCCCTTCTCTTCTGCAGCTTATAAGGACTTTTTGGGGCTGCTTTCCCTTGCTCCGACAGAGAGTCCTCTCCGGAAGAACCAGTTTCTAGCTCGCCACTGGACTTACTGTCCTCTTCTTTTTCCCCGTCCTCTGGCCTTCCCATCTGGACCCTTAAAAATTCTTGAGCTTTCTGAACAGAGTCATTTTTTTTCTTTTTTTTCTTTAATCTTGAAAGTGAAGTCTTCTGGAAATAGCCATTTATATCCAATTGAGTTTGTCTGAAGGAAAAGCACAAGTTCTTTGTACTTCTTTCACCATTGTCTTACTTCAAATGGAATATCCTTTAGCGTTCTGATGGTATTTCCCCCCGCTTTCATGAGTGTTCCAGCAAACCGCTTTTAGGATTGCATCCCTGATATGCTTCTTCGAGAATCTCACCACAATTTCCCCAGGCAGATTATTTTTCTTTATGTAGCCTGAATATGATCTATAGACCACATCCATGTCGTTAAGCAGCGATTCTGCCTTCATTTCTGTCACTGGGGCTAGCAGTTCACTCTCATCTGTTCCTTGAAGTTATTCAGCTGTTCCAGCAGAGGGCGCATATAATCCGCTATAGACTTTGCCACCTCACTGGTAACTTCCGGTTTTGGGCTCTCAGACCCTTTCTCTTTCAAAAGTCTTTTTTTGTCCTTCTTCCCCGCCATCTTTATCGTTTGTTTACATTCGCGAATTTTTAAAAAGTCTCTGAATGTGCGCTTGACTGCTTAAATTCACTTTGGTAAGTACTTCTAGGCAGTTTTCCTTGCGTTTTCTTCCGCTCCCCCCCTCGATCGCTCAAAAGTTTGTGCGCATGAGAGGCGTCCCCCCCACTCATTTTTTCTTTCCCGTTCAATAGGGTGGGTGGGTAGCTATCTTTCCCCCTTTAAACGCTTTGGAATTGACTCATGTTCATAATTGGTCATTCGACCTCGCTTTCATTTCATTTCTGCCGCATGATCTCCTGCGCTTGTCCCGGTCAGCGTCACTAAGTCCATACGGTCTCACAGCATGGAGAACCGTCAGAACGAAGAGGTGCCTCAATTCTCCAGCATTCCACCATCGAAGAGACAACCTCTTATAAGTTCCATGGCCAGGGTCCCTTTGCCGGGCCCCGGGGGGGGGGTTGCAAGCCTGCGCACTCCCTTCTTTGGCCAGAGCGCAGCTTCACCCCCGGGAGGTCTGGGAGGTGAGTCTGCTAATGCACCGCCATAAACCGGAAGACCAGAGGGTTAGTTTTAATTATGGTAGGGGGAGGCCGTGTCTCACTGTAGAGCAGCACTGACTGCCATGCAGAAGTTCCCAGGTTCTTCAGTCGCTGGCATCTCCAGTTAAAAGGATGAGGTAGTAGGTGATGTGGAAAGCCTCTACCTATAAGTCTCTGGAGAACTGCTGTCAGTCTGAGTAGACAATGGTCTGATTCAGTACAATGCAGCTTCATGTGTTCATAGTAGCCCTCAACTTTGTGTGGACAGCTCTGAAGACCAGTTGGTGATCTGAATAGTAAAAAATGACACCCCTCTTCTGCACATTTCCTTAAATAGCACACAAAGATGGAGGTTGAATAATGGCATCTCTTTTGGGATTTGTACTTGAAATTATTGCTTTAAGTTGTGAGTTAAGTTATGACAAAGCTATGCCTGCTGGTCACAGCTGACAGGAGGATGGAGAGAAAGTTCTATATGAAGAGCTGGAAGAGAGAGACATGAATGCTGTATAGGGAACTGGCAGAAAAGGGTGAGATGTGCACGTGTGCCAAGAAACCTCAGGGCCAGCAGTGCATGGTTTCTGCACATTATCTCTTGATCAAAAAGGCTATTGTATTTCAGTGCTGGGAAATGGGAAAAGGCTGAAGCAGCAATCCTTCTTTCAGTGCAAGCCGCTCTGACACAGTGATCCTTGGAGAGCACTTGATGTTCTGCTTCCAGGTGTGGCAGCCAGTTAAAGGTAATTAGACTGGAAAGGAAACCAAACAAAGGAGGCATCCCCTTTAATGGTCACCAGACTGACTGCTCTTAGGAGCTGGCGGGTCTCCACAGTACAAAGGTTATTAGAGTTCTTCTTTCTATTGTCCTTGGAATGGATTCTCTAAAGCCATCTGTGCAGAGCACAGGAGGAACTCTTTGATCTTGGTTGTAAAAAGCCTCCACTGATGAAGATATATTAATGTTTTGCACATCACTAGTGCCTCATGCCCCTTTTAATTAATGCAAAACTCAAATGACAAGTGTCATTGAGACCCTAATGAGACCCTAAATGAGTACTGGACAAGTACAAAACAGACTCTTATCTGATTTAAAACTGAATATAAGCCACGAGCATGAGACAGACGGAGGAAAAAGGCCGGGGAACTGGTGTGGGCTCCAAGCATGGAGCATCAGATTAGTCAGGGTTTCGATACCATGCCTGGTGGACACAGTCTGTAGGTGGGCTTGGTCACTTTCCTTGACTTGTAAGATGGATGATAAGCAGAGATGTGCAGTCAGAACTTTACTAATCTAGATCCAGCTGGAACCATTCTCACTCTTCAGTACTGTAAATGCTTCAAATCCTAACAAAATTTCCAATATTCATTAGCAGTTGGCAACCTTCCAATCTGATCATTATTCTGGCGCCTCACTGTCTGCTTCCATTTTCCCAGGCAGCAGGACGGGCAGCAAAGTGAGAGAATTCCTCAAGAGAAGTGTGCTTGACAGGAACACTGTCCAACCAGAACATCTTCCTGCCAAACAGGATTGTCACTATTTGCCTATATGTGCACAACACATTTCCCACCCGCCTTTTTTATTACCTCAGGCATTAGGAGACCTCTCTGATCCTAGGTAAGAATGGATCTTGTTTATTGTAACAAAATTAGTAGTTTTAACGTCCTTGCCTACATGCTCCAGTTTTAACAGTCTGACACCCAGCTTTACAAACAGTGCTTGGCAATGATTGTGAAATCACTGTATGCAGAGATGCCAATCAGGATGACCCTGTTTAGTGGAAAGATTGGCTAACTACTGGCTGAATATAGATTCAGGTGGGTAGCTAACAAAGTTTTATTCAAGGTATAAGTTTTCATGTGCAAGAAATGTGCTTGCACACGGAAGCTTATACCTTGAATAAAACTTTGTTGGCTTTAAAGGTGCCATTGGACTCAAACTTTGTTCTACTGGCTGAACAATAACCCTGTCAAGCATCTGGAGCATCACTATATCTTCTAGTGACATGGCTGGCCCCTGTACCATTGACAAAAGCTACTAAACCAAGCCACGTACCGACAAGTCAGGTGACTACCTCCTTGTGGAATTCCCCAGATAAGCAGAAAAAGATAAACTTCTGAATTAACCAAAGGGGGAAAAGCTCTGAAAAATTGACCTGAAAAGGCTATAGAAGGAGCAGAATATTGAGAGGAGCTTTGTATCAGCTAAAAGGGGGGCAGGGAGAGGATGGGGAATTTCTGCTCAAGCCCTGAGATGCTCAAGCCCCAATTCCTCGCAGCTACCTCCCATATTGTTTTAGTACAATAGTGAACAGGTGTAGTTCAGGTTGCATCTTGACTAATAATGTTTCGATTTCATATCCCTAGTTTTCCATTTAAACCAATGAAAACAACTACTGGATTGATTATCTAAAATTACTAGCTTTAAATCCAATATTATTCATTAATCATTAATTTACCTACAGTCTGCCTTTCTCACAAAGCCTCAAGGGGGATTTCTCATTAAAGAAATGGACTCAAGTTTTTAAAAACATTGAAAGATCACTATATATATGTGCATATATAAGCATCCCAATAATAAGGAGGTGTTGCTGGAGACCAAGATAATTCATACTATGGCAGTGCTCCCTCTAAGCTGCGGAGTCTTGTGAGCAAAAATTCTACTTGGTGAGCTACTGGCATTAAAGCTGTGAGCGAGCAATTTGGCTGCTGCATAAATTAGTTTGCTCTGGAGCCATCCCTTCCTGAGCTGAGACAAAAACGTGTGAGCCGGAGGCTAAAAAAACTGAGCTAGCTCACACTAACTCAGCTTAGAGGGAAAACTGTACTATGGTATTCCTCATTACTATGTATGGATGTGAAAGCTGGACAGTAAAGAAACCTGACAGGAAGAAAATTGATTTTTTTGAAATGTTGTGTTGGAGGAGAGTTTTATGGATATCATGGACCACCAAAAGGACAAGTAAGTGGGTTCTATATCAAATCAAGCCTAAACTCTCTCTAGAAGCTAAAATGACCAAACTTTTTTTTAAATTTTTAAACTTTATTCAAAAAACTGTCAAAAAGTTACAATAAACATAATCAATTGTTACATATAAAGTTAACATAGGTAAACTAGAAAATTTTACTGTCATAGCTACAATTTTCACAAGTCAGCAATCAAGGCAAAATAAAAAATGACCAAACTGAGGTATGACAGCCCAGTCCTCTTCCCTCTTTCTAGAAGCTAAAATTACCAAACCGAGGTATGACAGCCCAGTCCTCTTCCCTCCATCAGAGCCAAGATTTTCCCTTCAATTTTCTTTCCCTTTATTGACCAAGCCACCCTAGTAACGTGTTTTCTTCTTTGCTGAAGAACTTTGACTGTCCCACCCTGTCATGGAATGATATTTTGGCTGTTGGCTCAGCCCAGGAACCTGAGAGAAGGATCAGGAGCCCCCTTAAATCACTTAAATGGCACTTGAGGCATTTTGAAATTCAAAAATAACAAAATATTTTGTTTAACATAGAGGGGAAAGGTCAGGGGTTGAATTTCTGAGGTAAAACCAGTACATGCACAGAGTTTAGTTCTTATGTTTCAGGTTAATGAGTTTCTTAAGCTACTCACAGTTACTTAAATCTTTATGTTGAGAGGCTTTTGTTCCAGTGTTTTCCCAAACACACTAGTACACTTTCTTTGCATATTCTCTGACTCTTTCGGTTTCCAGAAGGCTGGTAC
>NW_015169785.1:50855-67730 GCF_001447785.1 Gekko japonicus | reverse complement strand
CAGTACCCAAACCCCTTCTCTTGAAATTCCAGTATTCATCTTGAGTTTTTAACTGACTCAGGGTCTCCAAAGTCAATCTCTACCCACACCATACCAGGGATCTCTTCACTCTTCAGAGCTAACTCCCTGCTTGACTGGGTAGGGAATTTTCTTCTCTCTGTAGAAGATCTATCCCGTTTCCTTGGCCTGAATAGGAGTCTTCACCTACTTCCCAACTTTTTAATTTTTTGCTTTGTTGTTTGTTTTAAAAACTTGTTAATAAATCATGGAGGGAGGATTTGCTTAACAGTTTCTGTATCATTTTGGATTGAGGGAATGTACTTACCTTGTGGCAAGTATGATGCATCTTGAGCTATTGGATATTTGCATGGTGAAATACTCACACATATATAGTGATGTTATTAATTGGACCAGGTGAGATAGGTATATATACTTATGTATATCTGTGTAACTATATAGATGAATATGTTTATTTGTAATTGTGATTTTATTTATTCATTTTTTAAATATACCCAGATATAAATATTTAAAGCCTGATTTTGTATGAGGAGTATATGTATAATTCATTCCAAGAATGTATGTGCTTTTTAAAAAAAGTTCTGATAGTTTTTAATTTATGGCTTTAATGTTCTTTACTCTTTTTTCCAGGTAATTAATTTGGTTATCTTTCTGGTTCTTTTGATTTCTTATGTCTTTTACAGTGTGAGTTAGATATGGTTGTGGTAATTACAGTTATAAGCCACTGATGAAGGCTCTGTGCTGAAATATGTTTCACATTCTGCTTTATTCGAACAAATTTGAGTCCAGTGGCACCTTTAAGACCAAAAAAGTTTTATTCAGTGTATGAGCTTTCATGTGCAAACACACTTCCCAAGATACAATGAAATGGAAATTACTAGTCATTACATGTAGGTAGAGGATGAGCAGTAAATTAGCATATGACATAATGAAGACGTTTAACAGATTCAGGAATAACAGGCTTAGTTTATATGGTTACTATTTGTTTGGGTTCAATTCCGGGGTGGAAACATAGTGAAGGAAATAAATATGTCTAAATTGGAGATTGATGTATCCTTAATTGTGGAATGCTGAGAGTAATTAACTGAGACCCTGCCATTATGTTCCATCCATCTCCTCTCAAGCATGGAGGCAACCTTACAGCATCATCTTCTTTGAAGTGGGGTGACTGGCTGCGTAGAGTTATTCTCCCTGTCCCCCAGACCAGAGAAATATTATCGATCTAGCGTTACAAATTACATTAGGTAAAAGGTTCCCTTGCTCGAAAGCCAGTCGAGTCCGACTCTAGGGTTGTGGTGCTCATCTCTGTTTCAAAGCCGAAGAGCCAGTGCTGTCCGAAGATGTTTCCGTGGTCATGTGGCCGGCATGACTAAACACCAAGGCGCATGGAATGCTGTTACCTTCCCACTGAAGTGGTACCTATTTATCTATTTGCAATTTCTTGCTTTCAAACTGCTAGGTTGGCAGGAGCTGGAACTAGAGACGGGAGCTCACTCCGTCATGCGGCAACTCGGGTCTCGAACTGATGAACTACTGACCTTCCACAGCCTGCAGTTCAGCGTCTTAACCACTTGAGCCACCGCATTACTTTCTACTTTATTGTATTTGGTAGTGTGAGCTATCATTGAATGTGCTCTATTAGGGACGGGCACGAACCAGCTCATGGACTGAAGTTCATGTGAATTTTGGGCAGTTTGTGGTTCGCAAACTGAAGTTTGTGGCAAGTCAACTGGCACAAACTTTCTATGAACTTTCATGCAGTTCCCGGAGGTTCCTGCTGGTTGATGAATGGATACATTTCCAGACAGACTATCTCTGCTCACACAAAATGTTTACCAAACTTCAAAGCAATGGGGGTGGGAGAATTCTCCAGCCTTGGAAACATTATTGCCAGTTTCAAACTAGGGTGAGTTTCAAGCCCTCTTTGCCAGCCTTCCTTTGTGTTCACTTCCCATTTTCTTGCACAGAGCTTGCAAAATCCCACCCATCTTGCTTGGATTTGTGACTATGTGCTTTGAGATTAGTCCTTTTATGCATGCAATGCCAGTGTCACTGGATTCTGCTGGGCACTCTGTGATTGAACTGGTATTGCTGGGCATTTTTTACATTGTACTGGTTTTGCTGACCTTGCAACCCCCCCCCTGGATTGTGATTGAGCTGGCATTGCCACATTGGCACTGGGTTCTGCTGGGCACTAGTACATTGCACTGGTTCTGCTAGGCTTGAAAACCCTCCCTCCCGGTTGGAGTGTGATTCTGTTCCACATCTGTGCTGCTGAACTGGCATTGCCACAATGGCACTGGGTTCTACTGGTCACTAGTATATTTGTAACAGACAGCTCAGGCCCTGCAATAGGGGTGATCTTTCCTGAGAGAGACACACCTCAAAACAACCTCTGAACCTCCACAAGCAGTGTCATCAGGAAGCCAGGCTTAGCTTAAGCAGTGGCTTTTGCTGAGAGACTAAAAGAATCTCATTTTGGTCCAAACATAGGCTAAGTGGGAACACAGGGCTGACAGTGCTGCCAAACATCTTCCATGCAAGGAACCCCCTACTCTTCTGCTATCAGCTCAGTCCATAAGGACTAGAATGATCAAATCTCTGTTCTTGCCTCAGGTGTCTCCTCCTGACCAAATGGCCAGCCTTTTGTCTATCAAATGTACAGGCAGGCAGAGACAAAGAGCCACTGGTATATGTCTTTGTCATGAATGGAGTATGTTTCATGTTTCCTGCCCCCAAATCCTGTCACTCCTATATGTCAGGAAATACCTTCTGGATAACCCTCTAATTCCTGTCTCCATATCTTTTAAAAAATATCTGCATTCTTACACCCATGCCAGACCCATCAAGGTAAACATTAACTCTTCATGTCTAGTGAATGGTCAGCCATTCAGCTCCATCCTGCCACACATTAAGAAACCTCAACTCCATTGTCTGACACCTGGGATATGCCAAATCACGCTATTGTTCCATAATGGGAATCCCATCAACTCATTGTGAAACCAGTTACCACACTTCAGCATACCCTCAGGATACTTCTGGGGTAAAATATATATCCAGTTCTGCACAGGCATGGTGTGTTTGGACTGGGCACACACAAAGCCATCACCCCTGATTATAACTCAGGTCCCCCATGTTCTCACTGGTCAGGTCCACACAGCTCCTCCCTACAACCTCTGGGCCTTATCACCTCTACAGGATAGGTATAGTACTACCCCAATCTCCCCATCCCCTCTATCTGTCAGCTAACTTCTTTTATTTCTCCTTGTATGCTTGCAATCCTTGATTTGATTGTAAATATCTAAATTATTATTTTTATTAATAAAAAACATTTAATTCTCAATTTGGATTGGTTATTGACTCAACTAAGGGTCTAAAAGGGACTATCTCTGTAAACACAGATAGCAGGTTCTTGCTTTTACCCCAGCTTCTTGCTAGCTCTGCCTTTGATGTTGATTTTCCCAATTAAACCAAAGGCAAGAATTTATTTAATAAAGCTGTCATGGGGTATTGCACCCCCTTCAGTTTCTACTGCAGAGATTCTCTGGGACTTTGATTCTGTTTTGCTGGGCTTCTATTGCCCTTGTGTTTTTTTTGCTGTTTTTCCCCTCCATTGGAAACGATGGAAGATGGGGCACCTTTTTGGGGTGCCATAACTCGGGCTCCATAAATCCAGTCCTCACCAAACTTGGAGGGCAGGTAGAGTAGAGTCAGCTAGTGATCCCCTGCAAGCTTAGTGTCTCTAGGGGAGCATTCTACCATGTCACAAACCAAATTGGTTCATTTAGCTCTTAAATGTTTGTCATGGTTCGTGGCTCACAAACCGGGCATGCCTGATCCTTTTAATTTGAAATGCCAGGGATTGAACCTGGGATCTTCTGCATGCCAAGCAGATATATTGCATTATACTACTTTTTTCTGTTTCTTTGTGCTGTCAACTTTTTTGGTTTACCTTAAAATTATAAAATAATTCAGTTGAAATATATAAACAAACAACGCTAGAAGGAGGACCATTAACTGGAATTGAGGGCATGCCAAATGAAACAAAAAAAGTCTTCACCTGCTGGTGAAAGACACTGATAGAGGGAGACAGATGAAACTCCCTGGGGACAGAGTTCCAAAGTTTTGGTGCCATGACTGAGAAGGCCCTTTCTGAGGTTGCCACCTATCTAGCTTCATATGGCAGGGGCAGCAGAAGCAGAGCCTCCAAAGATGACTGGAGTGCATGGGTAAGTTCATATGGAGGAAGCAGCTCTTAAGGTATGTTGGTCCCAGGCAGCACAGGACTCTTAAGGTCAATACCAGCACCCTGAATTGAGCCTGGAAGCAAATTGGAAGCCACAGTAGATGGAACAAGATATGGTACCTACAACCCACTGCAGTCAAAACTCTCACTGCAGCATTCTGTACCAGCTTCCCGACAGTCTTCAAGGGCAGTCCCATTTAGAGCACATTGCAGTAATCTAATGTGGAGAAGTAGGATGCCATCCCCAGCCCGTAGCCTACCAGCTTAAGTCAGCCTCACACTGCTCCCTAAAATAAGGGGAGGCAAAATAGTTGGAATAATGTGGAATATACTGAGAAGCTGTTGGGAAAGGAGTTGAGCATTTGCTGTCTCCCCACAGGTGACTCAGATGTCTCAGAAGAGACTCCCAAGACTCAGAGAGAAGCCTGCCATATTTTATTTGCATGGTTGGTTGGTCATGATAGAAAACCTGCACCCCACCATTGTGATGGAGTGTGGAGGGGAGGCAGATCAGGTATAATTTGCTCTGTAAGTCTGATGCTAAAAGGGCAGCAGATTCAATCAGGTTCCCTTAGAACACGACAGCTTCAAGGTGAGGGGATGGGCCTGCACACCTTCTGTCCTCAAAACGGGTGGTTCCATACTTAGCCCATTCTCCACAAAGAAGTTGTTGCTGTTCTGGCATAAGCTGCGTGCAAAATTGCAATGAAGTATCCAGATGTTCGTGGGTATTGCACTTCTGAAATACTTTACCTCTTATATTTCTCCATCCACACAGAGTTTTTTTGTCATGATCATGAATCCATTTTCCTTCAGTTTACTGATGTTGGCACAGGTATACCTCTGCAACCCCCTCTCCCCAGTTTGAGCTGACTGGCACTGCTACATGAGACTAGGAATAGTTCTCAGTGGTGTACTTAGTGCCAATATCAGTTTTAAAAAATAGCAAGAAGTTCACACGTTGACAGCCAGAACAAAGCTCTTCGGTCATCCCACCAAACCACACATGTCAAAACATGTGTTCGTGAAAATTTGGCAAAATAGTAGTGCAAAGACCATCTACACATTACAGAGATTACACTTTTATTCTGCAGAAAAGAAATAAAAGTGTAACAAAGCAGTTCTTAGATAAAATGGGATTACAATAGGGAACGAACAGGAGAACAGTGGATTGGTCTGGAACCTCAGTTATAACTGTGTGTACAAATGTTGGCAGCTGTGCTTTGTTTTACTAATAAGGAACCATCCCAAATGCACTACATTATTATTCTCACTCTTCTCTGGAAAACAAGGCATAACCAGACCAACTCTTCTCAGCCTTAAATCTAGTCACTGATTTTTCTCTGACAATGGATTTATCTTGAATTCTTGTTTATCTCAGCTATTCAGTCTTAAGTCTAGTAATAGCCTTTGTATATCATCACTTGTACAGTTCTATGATTTTCTTGCCAATGATTCCATGCATTTATTTACAAAGTTTCTATATCGCCTTTCAATGAAAAGCTCGTAAAAACACCCTAAAACAGAGAGTGAGTACAAAAGGGCAATTCCTAAAAACATCCTAAAACATCTCGGCATTAAAGTTTTCTCTACTGCTTCTCTTCTGTTCTCTTAAATTCTGTTAAATGTTTCTTTCACCTCAGTGATTCTACTGGTGGCTTTTGGATCTCAGAACTGTCACCAGTGGTGAGCATTTGGGGACAGTGGGGGACATCAACCCATACTCAGAAGGAAAGTATCCTAAATTCAGTTTCTTCATACAAGAGTTCAGATGAGTGAAACATTCTGAAAAAGAAAAGAAAATGTCATGACCAGAGTGAAATTTACATCAATTTACAATACTGTTGTAAACAGCATTAAACCTTTACCTTGACTTCCAGAAAGCTTTTGATAAAGTTCCTCATCAAAGGCTCCTAAGTAAGCTCAATAATCATGGGATAAAAGGACAAGTCCTCTTGTGGATCAAAAACTGGCTAATTAATAGGAAACAGAGAGTGAGTACAAAAGGGCAATTTTCTCAGTGGAGGGGGGTAAGCAGTGGGGGTACCGCAGGGCTCAGTACTGGGTCTGATGCTTTTTAACTTGTTCATTAATGATTTGGAGTTGGGGAGTAAGCAGTGATGTGGCTAAATTTGCTGCTGACATGAAATTATTCAGGGTGGTGAGAACCAGGGAGGATTGTGAGGCACTCCAAAGGGATCTGTCGAGGATGGGTGAGTGGGCGTCAACGTGGCAAATGGGGTTCAGTGTGGCCAAGTGCAAAGTGATGCACATTGGGGCCGAAAATCCTAACTATAAATACACATTGATGGGATCCGAACTGGCAGAGACTGGCCGAGAGAAAGTTCTTGGAGTCATAGTAGATAACTCACTGAAAATGTCGAGACAGTGTGCGACTGCAATTAAAAAAGCCAAACTCGTGGGCACTCAATGAAATTGCTGAGCAGTCACCTTAGAATGGATAAAAGGAAGTACTTCTTCACCCAAAGAGTGATTAACACATGGAATTCACTGCCACAGGAGGTAGTGGTGGCTACAAGCATGGACGGCTTCAAGAGGGAATTCAATAAACATATGGAACAGAGGTCCATCAGTGGCTATTAACCACAAGGCATAGATAGAAACTCTCAGTCTGGGACAAGTGATGCTCTGTCTATGTGCTTGGGGGGGGGCAACAGTGGGAGGGCTTCTAGTGTCCTGGCTCCACTGCTGGACCTCCTGATGGCACCTGGTATTTTTGGCCACTGTATGACAGAGTGTTGGACTGGATGGGCCACTGGCCTGATCCAGCATTGGCTTCTCTTTATGTTCTTAAATTCTTATGTTCTTTCTGAGCCCACTGACTTCAACGGATTTAGAAGGGTGTAACTCTGTTGAGGGTGGCACTGTTAATCATACATTCGTTAACTCAATAAATTCATATATACCCAAGGATATATCAAATTTATAATTAATTCATGTATCCAGCACCAATTCAAAAATACCAAATCGTCCAGATTAATGCTGATGAATCAGTCCTCAGTTGATCAAAAAAGGTGGTAATTCATTCATACTAATCTAAAGAGGCCTGTAGTGAAGAAGGTTTCAGCAAACACTAGGCTCATGTATTTCCAGTCAGATATCCTCTAGTTCCAGGCTTTGATCATGAAATTATATCAAGCATATGCTAAATTCAAATTATGTTCTAAGCCTTCAACCAAGATTCCAGAGGGGAAAAATTTTCATTACATAAATTCTGTTATTTGATGCAGGGTATTTTTTGTACTCTGCTCTGCTGCTTCTTTAATTTTGCTTTTATTTTTTTAATTATATAGTGTTAAATTATTAAAAGCTGCCTTGAGATTGGAAGGTCAATAGGCAGGATAAGAATTTTGGGTAGGAAGTCAAGAATACTGCAAAATAGTACCATGCCTTGTCTTCCCTTATAGTGGCAAAACCTGGCTGAATTCAGGTCCCCCATTCTACAGAAGATTTGCAGGGCAGCTGCTCAGACTCTTCCCTCAGTTATCTGAATTCTAATCTGTATGTGTGTAAAGGGCATCAAGTTGCATCTGATTTATGGTGACCCCAAGCAGTTTTCAAGGCAAGAGGTGAACAGAGGTGGTTTGCCATTGCTTGCCTCTGTGTAGCAACTCTGGACTTCCTTGGTGGTCTCCCATCCAAGTACTAACCAGAGCCAATCTTGCTTAGCTTCTGAGAGCTGATGAGATTGGGCTAGCCTGGACAATCCGGGTCCGAATGAACTATAATCTACCCTGTCTTTATTATACAAGTACAATGAAGTGTTTGTTGCTGTTCCCCCATTGGATTGGAGTAGCAATGACCACAACACTGGCTATGCAGAAGAGGTTTTTGTTGGCTCCCATGATAACGTCGGCATCAGGCCTAGATGCCTTATGAATTTTCATGATCTCAAATATGCCATGTTTATTGAAATGGAAAATACACATTTCACTCTCTACAAAAGAGAGTTCTGTGCTTCTTCCTTCTCTTGACTTCAAAAGTGTGAGTTTTTCCATGGCAACCCCCACCATGGGTGAGATTTATTGTCTGCTATACCTAAATTTGACCATAGGAAGGACAAGAGTAGCCTGTGGGGTAGATTATTTAACTCCATTTGGGAGCTGAACAGGTCTCCCAGTCCCCTTTGCAAAGCAAGGGGCCTCTTTCACACATTCCAGTCTAAGCCGTCCTATGACTCTGCTCTCAACACTGTCACCTTATTCCTTTGCTGGCTCACATGGCTTCTTCTGAGCTACCTGAGAATGTCAACTCGTCAGTGCTGCCATCTGCAGAATCCCACACCGCACTGATAAAACGAATAAAATAAAATCTGTTTCCCCATAGTGCTGTAACAACATAAGATGAGCACTGCTGTATCTAACCAAAGATTCAGCTTGTCCAGCATTTTGTTTATACATTCAGTCAGTCAGATGCCTCAGGAAGCCTTTTATGTGAAGAAGAGGAGATTGGAGTGCCAGAACTATGGCTTGCCCAAGGTCATCCAGCAGGTGCAAGTGGACGAGTGGGGAATCAAATCCGGTTCTCCCAGATTAAAGTCTGTGCACATAACCACTACACCAAACTGGCTTTATGTGGGCCATAAAGGGAGTAATCCTCTCCTGTTGTTTGTCTCTAGCAGCTGGCAGTTGGACAGACACTAATGCTGAATATGGAAGTTCCATTTAGCTAACAGGGGTAAAGAATACTGACAGTAATTGAACCAGTGTAGTGTAGTGGTTAGACTCAAAGTGGAGAGAAATGGCTTCATGTTCCCCTTCCACCATGCTGCTCATTATTGCTGGAGAAGCAAGTTAATGCAGCTGTAGAGAACATTTTCTTCCAACTCAGTCTAGCCTGGAAGATGACCACCTAACACGACACTTCCCCCTCTAGCCATATAAATTCACACCACAGTAACACTGAGACTAGACTACAGAGATGCACTCTACATTGGTCTCCCCTCAAAGTCAGCTTGGAGACTCCGGTTGGCGTAGAGTGCCACAGAGTGCCACATCTCAGTTATTAGCAGGAGCTAGGCAGGGCATGCATATTACCAGCATCCTGTAGTCACTCCATTGGGTTCCCATTAGTTACTGGGCTCAATTCAAGGCATTGGCTACCACACACAAAGCCCTTCATGAACATGGTCCCTCATACCTGCAGGACTGCCTCTCCTTCCATGTTCACTCATCTGAGCAGGGCCTTGTGCAACTGCCACCCTGCAAATGGGCAAAATCAATGACATATATCTGCATTCTGTGTTGTGGCTAGGGTCACGAGGTCTCCTGCTATGGCAGTGGCAGGAGAAACATAAAAAACCTCTGTCGGGCTGATGACATGACTTCACTTCCAGGGAAAACCCAGTAGTAACATAAGTCCTCTCAAGGAATCTCCACAAAATGCATCGTTTTACCACAGAATTTCAGGTGATTCCTAGAGAAGTATGATGTCACTGATGGCAGCCCCACGTTCCTGCCCCTGTTGTATGGCCTGGCACCTCTGGTTGTGGCCTCCACTTTATTGAATGGCCTGCTTGATGAGGTCAGAAGACTCCTACTGTTCTGGCATTCTGCAAACTATGTAAAACTGAATTATTCAGGAGGGCTTTTTTACACAGGTAGTAGGGGTGTGTACTGCAACAAAATAGTTCATCAAATGCTTTGGTGAAGGGACAGGGACTGTGTGGAATAGACTACTGTGTATAGGATATGTACTGTCTGTTGCTCTCTAAGTATGAACCTACTATGAAGTCTCTGCATTGTTTAGCAGGTCATATTAATGCTTATGTTTTATTTCAGCTCTGTTTTCAGATTTCTGCTTGGTGTCGTATTTCTGCAGTCCAAATCATCCTGCACTGTTTATTGGATGTCCTATCCTGTTGACTGTATTGACTTACACTGTGTAATCTTCCTTGAGTCTCAGTGAGAAAGCCAGATTATAAATAACATCAATACATATACATATACATATATATACATATACATATATATATGTATATATATATATATGGGAAAGAACCTTTTTCCAATACAGCTTTGTTTCTGCATTTCTCTTACTCCACATGGACAGTGCCAAAAAGAAACATCAGTCCTAGTGCTTTCATCTCCACTTTTGAGATGTCCCTCATTTTCAAAAGTAAAATATCCCCCCCCCATTCATTCAAACTCTTAGGAAGTTAATGGAAATATACAGTGTATCAAATTTTGCAAAGGCCCTTTATTTTCAAAACTTGTTCACTGATCCTCAAGTACTTGATGACGGGTCTTTGAGATTTGGCCAGCAATCTTTTGGAGCTTTTGTGCTGCTCCAAACCGGAAAATGCTCTTGGAAGGACTCCTAGAAGCTCAGAAGTGGGTCACGCTTGGAGTATAACTCAGGAAAGTGCTCTTTGCAGTTTTATTAACTCTCTGTGGCAGGTGATAGAATTTTTGCAAATGGAAAAAGTGTTACAGAGAAATACAGATAGAAGAGCTAAGAAGCACTGATGGGGTTCAGATGAGTAAGCCTGGGTCCATGTCCCTGAAAACTATCAGCAAGAGTGGGATGTGTGCTGGCAGTTGCTTGCCATATTGGTGCTTTCTGCCAAGTTTTCGCAACATTTATTTCATGAGTATATCCATGCCAGTTTCTTTTTTGTGAAGTCTGCTTCTGGAAATAGCGTGAGAAGCTGATGTTGCCTGCACTTGTCGCCCCATGTGGAATTGTCGCCAAAAGCTTGTACAAGTATGACTTCCCCCTTCCATTACATTACCACCAAAACATTGTCCCCTTTGGTGTATGGAAGTGGTAACATCTAAAGCGGCTTCCTGTGTATGTCCATCCAAACATATGCAGCATCTGCACAACAGCCCCAACAGCCCCTAGGGAAGCATACTGCTGGTACGCAGATGCTGCAGACAGCTTCGTGGATCTATAGGATGGTAAACAAACTCTAGACCTCTATACTTGTGTGCATTATAGCGAATGGCTTTTCAGTAAACTTCACACAGAGAAAGGAAGCAGCTTGAACCAGCCCAGGTTGTTTCTGAATAACCCTCTGCTCCCTGCATTGCTTCTTCATACAACAGAGAGTGCTTAGTAAGATAAGACTTACCACATGATCAATTGAGTGGTGTAGTATTTAATGAGAAGGGATGGGGGGGAGTACTGCTGGAAAGAGGACTGTTTCGTTATGAGTTTGATTGGCTTCATCACTTTTGAATTTGTCATCTAAAGAAAGTTAGTACTTCTTAGTAACCGTGGATTGCCCAGAATGGGCAATTTAAATGCAGGGGTGGGGATGCAGCCCAGTGCCATCCCAGGGGATGAGATGTGAGTATGGAAGGGAGAAGAAGCAGATATTGGATTTATACTCTCAGAGTGACTTACAAACTCCTTTCCCTTCCTCTCCCCACAACAGACACTTTGTGAGGTAGGTGGGGCTGAGAGAACTCTTTCCAGAAATGTCCTTGAGAGAACAGCTCTGACAGAACTATGGCTTGCCCAAGGTCATCCAGCAGCTGCAAGTGGAGGAGTGGGGAATCAAACCCGGTTCTCCCAGATCAGAGTCTGTGCACTTAACCGTAACACCAAACTGGGTCAAACTGCAAATGTGGCATTGGGGAAGAGGGGGTTAACTTTCTCTCAATTGAAAATGGTACTTCTCAGGATATTTTTCCAATTGGGGGGCAGGAGACACATGCCCATATTATACCTGGGCTTAGAGATGCCTGTGGGAGGAGCAGGTTTAATCAGGGAAATGGCACGAATGCAAAAGGTTAAAAAAACATCAACACCAACTTCTTCCGCAGTGTCAGGCTTTCCATGGCTGCTTTTTGCAGCAGATTACATACCAAGGAATCCCATCATGGTGTATTGGTTACGAGTGGTAGACTCTAATCTGGAGAACCGGGTTTGATTTCCCACTCCTCCAAAAGAAGGCTTCTGGGTGACCTTGGGTAGTCACAGTTGGTGTTCCCTCTAAACTGAGTTAGTGTGAGGTAGCTCACAGTGTTTTAGCCTCCGGCTCACATATCTTTGTCTTAGCTCAGAAAGGATGGCTCCAGAGCAAACTAATTTATGCAGTAGCCAGATCGCTCGCTCACAACTTTAATGCCAGTAGCTCAGAAAGTAGAATTTTTGCTCACAAGACTCCACAGCTTAGAGGGAACATTGGTCACAGTTCTCTCAGAACTCTCTCAGTCCCACCTGCCTCACAAGGTCTCTGCTGTGCAGAAAGGAAGGGAAGGCAATAGTAAGCCACTTTGAGATCCCTTAAAGTAGAGAAAAGTGGGATATAAAACCTATTTGTTGTCTTCTTCCACCCAATGTTACATGTAATTTACCAGTAAGAAACAGCTTGAATGAATAGAGAGATGGAAGGGCAGAGATATAAGCGTACTCAGCTGGGATTGATTTAAAGTGAGATTCAGACTGAGTGACTGCTTCTACTTGTGCTCGGGTTGGACACCTGTAGTGCTGCCTCTGGAACACGTCATCACTCCAGGAAATGGGGAGTAAATAACAATACCAACTATTGCAGAGTTTTGGACTACTACTGGCTATGAATGTGATCCTTCTGCTTTCCAGTCTTCCACATGTTCTAGCAGGAGTCAATATTGGGATTGTGTTGGGTGATAGTGAGATATTGAAAACTTGGTATTTAGCAGAGATAAAATAGTCCAGCAGAGCCAGAGTAAAATAATTCAGACTGAGAGTCCATGTGTGATTAAAATATAAAGTTTTTACTAAATTCTAGTATGGGAAGGGTAACTGGGATGAAAATAACAACAGAGCAAAATCAGCTACATCCTTACTCTACAAAGACAAAACTAGAAGAGAGAGATTATGGCTACTCTTCTTCTTCAGAACACCAAACAAAGACGGGAAGAGAAGCCATAAAATGGTAATACACCTTGACACTTTAGTCCCAATCAAATTCCTAGATCAGGGAGAAAATTCCCGGGCATTCTACAGCTAAAGAACATTGGTTACATGAGAAACATGTGACTTCCTGTGAGTAACATAAACAAACATTTAACCCCAGATATACTGAGTGTTTTCAACTTGTAATACCCAACAGATTGGCTCTGTGTGTGTGTGTGCATGAGTGTGAGACACACAGACAAGACACTTGTGGATGTGCAAAAAGCTGAATCAGTGCACCTCATACTCAGACAATATTTCCATGTGTAGTCTGGACAGATGTCCATCTTCCTGGCCATTGTCCTTTCCCTCCTCTAGCACAAATAATTCCATTATCTGTAGATACCTTGCCAGGTCCCCCCTCTGTTTATTTCTTATTTAGGGGAAATGGGTCTTGTTTCTGAACTGGCACAACTCTGTATCATAATCCCAGTTCCAGAGTCACCTGTTCCCTTTCCTTTGGGCATTCATTGGGATAGTGATATCAGTGTGTGTATTTGTGTGTGTGTATGCACACTTGAACATAAGAAGAATCCTGCTGGATCAGATCAATGGTCCATCTAGTACAGCAGCCTGTACAGTTGCCTCCTAGCTCTGGGTTTAGCGCCTCTGAATGTGGAGGTTCCCCTCAGTCCCCATGACTAGTAGCCATTGATAGACCTATCCTCCATGAATCTGCCTAATCCCCTTTCAAAGCTGTTTATTCCTTTGGCCATCACTACATCCTCCGGCAGCAAATTTCACATTTTAATCACTCTCTGTGTACAGTAGTAAAGCAGTTGGGCAAATTCAGCATTATTTCAGAAAATTAAACATGCAGTACAAAATAATGAGTGGTGAAAAGGCAAGAATGTAGGAAACTGGGAAGTATTAGTGTCAGGATAACATGGGATATTTGAAACAACAAGTACTATGGGGGGAGGGGGGAGCTGTAGCCTTTTTCATGGCAGTTGCAGCCAGTGTGGTATAGTGACTGGCATGCCAGATGTACACAGTTCAAATCCGTATTCAGCCATGGAGCTCACCAGGAGACTTTGGGCAGATCATTCTTATTTAGCTGAATCTGCCTCACAAGGTTATGGGAGACTATAATGGGATAACCAAATACACATTCCTGATATCTCCAGTTTCAGGATCTGACACAATCAGTATTGGGAAAGACCCTCCTGTTCCTGAGACCCTGGGCAGCTGCTGCTGCTATACAGTACTTGGCTAGATGGACTAGTGGTTTGACCTTCATGTAGTTCATATATTCAAGAAGGCCAAGTTCCAGCTGTCTGTGGGGACATGTCACTAGGGGAGTAGGCTGGAGAGATCCCTGCTGTCCTGGAGACTACACAAACCTCTAGCCTGGCCTAGTCTTCAGAAATCTTTTCTTCCTTTCAATCCCATCCCCAGCTGTGACCTCAGTGAGTAGTCCTGAAAGTGGAGAATGGCTGCTGTTTACATTTCAGTTGTGGTTCCCTCACAAACCCTCAACTCAGCCTCAGTGGGTGCACGGAAGCCTGAAGTGCCATGCAAAGTCTAAACAGGGTCCATCCTTCACCCACACGCTCCAGAGTCTATGGGATGATTCACTCTTCTGAGGGCTGGCTTTGTTATTGTTTTGTTAATATGTGGAGAGACATTTTTGTACATATTCTAACCAGCAAATTGCCAGCACATCCTGAATTTATTGCCCTGCCTCTCCTCCCTGGGAGACAGAATCATAAAAAAGGAAGTGATTAGGTGTTTACTCCCTCCGGACCACTTACCGTAGGTTGGATCCAGCAGCAGGCTTAACTGCTAATTTTCTGGTGAAAGCGTTTGCTTCTCTGTATCCTGCCTTTAACATTGATTCCTAATGGACTGAATGCAAAGACATGCCCAAGGTTACATGGAAGATCACAGTCTGATGTGGGAATGGAACCTCTTCCCTCAAACCAAGTTCAGTACTCTAATGCTTCAGTCAGGGAGGGTCAAGCAGTAGCCTGTGGGCCTGGTCCAGTATAAGACAATTTCATCTGGCCTCTGGAAGCCCTTAGCCCTACCATGTTGTCACTCATAAAGAGAAGACAAAATGTTTTCAAGATGTAGGAAAAGGGAAATTGCACACTTTAATATTACTACTCCATTTCTGATTTAACATTCGTCTAATCTTTTAATGCCATCTATGTAAATGCTACATTTGAGCACATGTACTCTGGATCTGACTTCCTGCCAGATGGCAGCATCTCCACTGGGGACTCTGGTCACCCCTGAGAGGCTCAGTTTGAGGGTACAAGACAACCGTGTGGCGAATAGAATGGATTGATAATATGGAGGACAGCCATCCATGTGGCCATCCATCCAATGTTCCCTCTAAGCTGTGGAGTCCTGTGAGCAAAAAATCTACTTTGTGAGCTACTGGCATTAAAGTCGTGAGTGAGCGATTGGGCTACTGCATAAATCAGTTTGCTCCGGAGCCCTCCTTCCCGAGCTAAGACAAGAATGTGTGAGCCGGAGGCTAAAAAACTGTGAGCTAGCTCACACTGACTCAGCTTAGAGGGAACACTGCATCCATCTTATTTCATATAGACCAGATACATGGCTTGCAGCTCCATAATGGAGATTTTGGCATGCCACATAAATGCAAGCTAAGTAGCAATGTCATAGGTTCTGTATGGGCAGATGTCATTCGTCCAGACAAAAAATGATTTACATATTTAGTTTATTCTCATTTCCCTTTCCTAGGCTCAAGCCAGTTGAGTTATTTTGTTCCGCCGTCTTCCAGATTTTGTTGGAATAGAAACCCATACTTGGAGCTTTTTTCTTCCTTCAAACACATGTTACCTTGAGCCATTCAGTGCTAGAAGAATGAAAGGCTGCAGCCCTCAAACCTTGGCATCACTCCTTTGAAATACATATGATTATTTAGGAGTAGATGGTTGTAAAATTTAAAATATTGGCTTTAGTTGAAAGGATCAGATCTTCATGTGCAATCAGAGCTTTCTTATTAACAGCTAGAAAATGAAAGAATCCCATCCGACGGCCATCCGTCTTCCGTCCCTGACATTCTGGCAGAGGCTTTGGATGCTGTGGCTGGATGCTTGCAGCACAGCCAGTTGAAGCTAAATCTATCGAAGATGGAGGTCTTGTACCTGGGTCGTGGGGGGATGGATGTGGGTATCAGACTCCCCACGCTGGAAGGGGCGCCTTTGGTGCTGACCCAGGAAGTGAGGAGCCTGGGAGTAACACTGGATGCCTCCCTTTCTACGGAGGCCCAGGTTATTGCAGTTGCCAGATCTGCATTTTTCCATCTTAGGCAGAGTAGGTTGCTGAGAGACCCAATCTCCCCCCCCCCCAGGATTTAGCTACAGTGATCCACGCAATGGTCCCTTCCAGGCTTGATTACTGCAATTCGCTTTATGTAGGCTTATCCTTGAGGTTGACTTGGAAACTACAGCTGGTGCAAAATGCAGCGGTGTGCCTGCTGACGTTGACACCTATGCGGGCTCACATCCAGCAGGTGCTCTGTCAACTGCATTGGTTGCCAGTTGACTTCTGGGGCGATTTCTCACTAGAGCTGCCTCGCAGCACAGCGCCATTTGCCCCGACACAAATATGTCAATTTCACACCCGAAGTTTCGGGGCTGCATTTTGACTCTGGGCTTCGCCCGATTTCCTCAGCAGTTTCGTGATCCTGGTTTTTGAGGATCATGAAACTGCGGAGGAAATCGGGCGAA
>NW_015169785.1:46431-50727 GCF_001447785.1 Gekko japonicus | reverse complement strand
TTGTGTTTAAAATCCCTTTATTTCTAAGGGAAAAGGGTATACAGGAGACCTACAAAGTAACTAAGATCTAAGAGCTACATTTCTAACACTTTACTTCTATACAAGCATGGCTAGACAAGAACTCCTATCAATGGAGTATCTACTTCTTCTTGACCCCCTAGAAAGGAAGTCACCTGAAAACAGTAACCAATCATTGTTTGTAAACACACTCAGATTCATGGGCTTTTTCCACATTGACTATCTGCCAGGTTTCCCTTCCAGGTCAGTCTAAACAATAGCATAGAAGGTAAACAAGTTAACCCTATAATGACTGGATTGTGAGACCTTGCAAACACATACATTTCCAACACACTCTACGGACCAACATCTCCTGGTTGTCCCTGGCCTGAAGGATGTCAGTCTTGTCTCCACCAGGGCCAGGGCTTTTTCTGCCCTGCCCTCTGCCAGGTAGAACATGCTCCCTGTCGAGATCAGGGCCCTGCAGGATCTCCTTCAATTCTGCATGGCCTGCAAGACAGATGCTTTCCGCCATGCCATTGGCTGAGGCAGTGGGCATCCGTGTATGGCCTCCCTGAGGTTCTTATCACCCACCTATTAACCCCAATAATATGCTAGGCAACCTCTCACAACCAGTTGACTTGTCTGAACTGTGATTTGTTTTTAATGTTTATTACCGTGTTTTAAATTTTTAACTGTATTTATTGTATTATTACATGATGTTACCTGCCCTGAGCTCGCTAGTGGGATGGGTGGGCTATAAATGAAAATAAATAAATAAATGCAGTCTTGTAGCACTAGCTTTCTGGAACCAGCAAAAGGAATCCCCTGTGTATCTGATATTCCAAATCATACCCATGGTCTATATTCCAGAAGATGCTGGCATTCCCATTCAAAGAAGACACCACTGTGCTCATGTGCAAAGTTGCTGCTGATTCAAACTGATTGGTGGCCATTAGCATCACAAAAGATTACTTACCTGAACCCCAAAGAATAGGATATTATCGAAACTCAACATTTATTGATGACTGATTTGATATTGATGACTGGGTGATATAATTGCCTATTTAAAGAATTGCCAGCTGAGCAGAGCAGGTATGCAGAAAGGATGGGAAGGTGGTAGCCTTCAATCAGGCTGTGTGAAAACCTGAGAGTATGAAACACCAGTTGCACTGTACTGTGTGGTTAGGAAGGAATACAGTGGAACAACCTATTGAACACCCATGAACAGATCCAAACATTAAAAACCTTTCCACCTGACATTGGTTCTTGAGCAGGGTTTCCCCCCCCCCTATGGAGGAACATTCAATTCCCACTTGTACTTTGAAGTGCAGATAATAATTTTGCCACCTCTGTGACACTTAGGTTTATTGGAGCAATCAATGTTTTCCTGAACCACTTTTTGTCCTTCTAACAATGTACTTGTCCAGAATGCTCTGTGGGATTTGTCTGGACCTGCTGGCTTGGCAGTTTTCTCGATGAACTGACCAAGGCCTGGAACTTAGGCCTGCAGGAGGCTATTGACCAAATTGCTCCCCAACACTCTCTACACTGTCAAACCTCCTAGCTTCCTGGTATACAGAAGAGCTGAGGGACGCAAAGAGAGTATTTGACGGCTAGAGCAACATTGACAGAAGATTTGTGATGAAACATTGAGAGCACTTTATAGAGCCCATTTGAAGGCCTACGAATTGGCGGTGAAGGCAGCAAAGAGATCTTACTTTTCTGCCTCCATTGCATCCGCTAGTTCACATCCAGCACAATTGTTTTGAGTAATTTGGCCATTGGCCACTCCTGCAGTGGTTTCTAATATGGATAACAATTTGGCTATTAGCTGTAACTCCTTTGCAATATCTTTTGCAGATAAAGTCTTTTCCCTCCACCAGGACCTGAATGCCAAATCTGGAACTGGTAGCAGACTGGAGACTCCGCTTGCCATGTTGGGTTCTTTTTTGGACTCCTTCAGCCTGATGTTGACAAAGTCTTGACTGAAGCAACCATCTGCTCCTTGTACCGCTGCCCTTCCTGGCTGGTTGAAAGCCTGCAAGGAGATGGTAGGAGGAGCCCTGAGAGAAATTATCCCTCCCTCCCTTAAGGAGGTGGTGGTGCCATGGTTCCTGAAAAAGAAATCATTAGATGAAAGGGACCTAGCCAATCACTGCCTAGTGTCAAACCTTCCATTCCTGAGTGAGCAATCCTGCATGAAACATTGGCCCTGGATCCCTTCCAATCTCGTTTCAGGCTGGGGTTTGGTACCAAGACCTCCGATTACATCTTGACAAAGGTGGACTGGCACTGCTGATCCTTTTGGCTCTGTCAGCTGCTTTTGACACAATTGATCGTTTGATCCTGGTTGATTGCCTAGCCTTCCTTGGGGTGAGGTGGTTCTCATTCCTTCAGGGATGCTCATGGAAGGTAGCTCTTGGTGGAGAGAGGTCACCCCCCTGGACCCTAACCTGTGGGGTCCTGCAGGGGTTGATCCTCTCCCTGATGCTGGTTAATATTTATATGAGCCCTTTGGTGGAGATCATCAGGAGTTTTGGAATTGGGTGCTACCAATAGCCGGTGACACCCAGCTCTGCCTCCTGCTTGAAAAATGGTTGGTCCTGGCCTCATGCCTGGACGCTGTAGTGGATTGGTAAGGTGAGAGCTGGCTGAAGTTAAATCCTTCAAAAATGGAGATCATGTGGTTGGGTAGGTCTGGGGCTCAGGGGTGGCTGGCCTTACTTGCATTGCATTTGTTAGAATCCAGCTCTCTGCAGTGGTCTCCCTTAGGAGCTTAAGGATGTGGCTCAATTCCAGGGTGGTGAAGAGAGTGTTTTATTACCTACGCTGAGCCTGCCAGCTGGCCCTCTATCTGGCCCACTCTGATCTTGCCTCTGTAATCCATGAAATGATCACTTCCAGATTAGACTACTGTAATACACTCTATTTAGGGCTGCCTTTGAAGACTCTTTGGAAGCTTCAGAAAGTCTATAACAAGGGTGTCAAACATGTGGCCCGGGGGCTGGATAAGGCTCCCAGCGGGCTTCTATCAGGCCCGCAGTGGAACTGGCTATCTTCTGCTTCTTCTTCCAGTTCTGCTACTGCTGCATCATCATAGGTTTGCAGCTTACAGATACACACCTGAACAGCACACTCAAGATTGCAACAGCACAGACATTTCGATGCAATAATTCAGAGCAAGAATTCAGACACTGTTAAATAAACAAAATATTGCAAGAGTTCTACTGTTTTAAGCACGTCTTTATTTTAAGTAAAAAAACCCCTTTGTGTTTGTGTCCTTTATAAAGTTTATATCTCTGCTACCTGGCATTACATTTTATGACACACATGGCTCAGCCCAAAAAGGTCTCATATATGTCAGATCTGGCCCTCATAACAAATGAGTTCAACACCCCGGTCTATAACATGGGCATCTTTCAGACTGCAGCTGTCTTGTGTTTTTGCACATGTTGTGCTGCTTCTCATGATTGTCCTATTGGTGGGGTCAGTTCAGTCTTGTCCTCATGGGTTCCAACTGCTCTGGGGTTGTTTTTTTAAGGCCTTTTTTTTGCACATGCATTGAAGCATTTGAGCATTTCAGCAGCCTCATTTGCTCCCCCTATCTTACATGAGAGTAGCTCCACTTACTCATGTGTAAAACACAGTAGATTCTCAGATAGGAACAGTGAAGCACAAAAGATAATGTATTTGCTCAATCACTTGGCCCCTGGCATTTTAAACCTGAAAACATGAAAAGAATGCAACAAAAAGAAGGTTTTTCCCACTGGGGAGAAAGGTGTGAAGGGTCAAGAGATGATCTGGTGGATTTTACAAGAGATATTACAGGAGCACCATTGGCTTCGGTATTTCGACTCTTGTGTAAAGCAAGAGGGGAATATGATCTTGGCTTTCTCAGGCTCAGTTGAGAGGAGACCGGACCAGGGACACTCTCTCTCTCTCTCACTCTCTCTCTCTCTCTCTCTCTCTCTCTCTCTCTCACTCTCAACAGAGCAAAGAAGAAGGTGCCCCCAATGAGACCGACTGCTTGTTTCAATGCAGGCACCTTTGATTGTTGAAACTTTTCTTCTCTGAGATGCAAATTAAAAAACAAACAAACACCCAAACCCACCCAGCCTTTCTGGATGAGTTTTGGTGGGCGGGTTGTACTGGAAGTCACCGATGCGAAAAATTTAGTTCAGATTATGAGCAGAGGCTTTGCAGGAGAAAACAGTTTTCTTAGGAACAGGGGAAAAACAGGGAAGATATGAGACAGCAGTGGGATGTTTACAAAGTTGTCTGAACACAAGAAAAAAA
>NW_015169785.1:41075-46249 GCF_001447785.1 Gekko japonicus | reverse complement strand
TCTCTCCCTCTCTCTCTCTCTCTCACACACACACACACACACAAACAACAGAGCAAAGAAGAAGGTGCCCCCAATGAGACTGACTGCTTGTTTCAATGGAGGCACCTTTGATTGTTGAAACTTTTCTTCTCTG
The DNA here is from genome assembly GCF_001447785.1 of Gekko japonicus. Lineage (NCBI taxonomy): Eukaryota > Metazoa > Chordata > Lepidosauria > Squamata > Gekkonidae > Gekko > Gekko japonicus. Next base: position 46,116 of record NW_015169785.1, on the reverse strand, counting down.
AGATGCAAATTAAAAAACAAACAAACACCCAAACCCACCCAGCCTTTCTGGATGAGTTTTGGTGGGCGGGTTGTACTGGAAGTCACCGATGCGAAAAATTTAGTTCAGATTATGAGCAGAGGCTTTGCAGGAGAAAACAGTTTTCTTAGGAACAGGGGAAAAACAGGGAAGATATGAGACAGCAGTGGGATGTTTACAAAGTTGTCTGAACACAAGAAAAAAACCTACTAACATCATGTAATGCAAGTGGATTTTTAAGGCAATGTGAAATGGCTGCTAGACTGCTGACTGGGTCTCTCTGGTCCGCACATATAACATCAATATTTTGGTACCTGCACTAGCTTCCAGTCAGCTTCTGGTGCAATTCAAAGTGCTAGTTTTGACCTATGAAGTCCTAAACAGGTCTGGGACCATCCTACCTATGGGACTGCCTCTCCCAGCATGACCCCCTTGCCTCCTTGGATCATCATCATAGGGCCTCCTACAGGTGCCTGGCCTGTGAACTGTCTTCTTGTCAACCACTAGGACAAGAGTATTTTCAGGGGCTGCCCCCCCCTCTGGAACCAGGTCTCGGTGGAAGCTCATATCCAGTGGGATCTTCCAGCATTCCATACGGCAAGTAAGCCTTCTTTGTTTCATGCAGCCTTTGATTAGTGTTATGGACCAGGGAGCTGGGTAGTTTTAAAAAATTCTTTTGTTTTATGTGGCCTTTGGTTAGCGATATGAACCAGGAAGCTGGCCGGTAGTTTTAATTCTTCCGAGTGGTTTGTTGTTAAGTTAATGTTTTAATGGGTAGTTTAAAAAAAATCTTTTGTTTTATGTGACCTTTGGTTAGTGATATGAACCAGGAAGCTGGCCAGTAGTTTTAATTCTTCCAAGTGGTTTGTTGTTAAGTTAATGTTTTAATGGAAGCTCATATCCAGTGGGATCTTCCAGCATTCCATACGGCAAGTAAGCCTTCTTTGTTTCGTGCAGCCTTTGGTTAGTATTATGAACCAGGGAGCTGGGTAGTTTAAAAAAAATCTTTTGTTTTATGTGACCTTTGGTTAGTGATATGAACCAGGAAGCTGGCCAGTAGTTTTAATTCTTCCAAGTGGTTTGTTGTTAAGTTAATGTTTTAACTGTTTTTATTGTTCCTTATTTATTGCAATTATTTGTATTTGCATCGTAGCTGTACTTGTTGTGTTTTTAAATGTTGTAAGCTGCTCTTAGTTCCCTGTGAGGAGAGGGTGTGGGGGTATAAAATTAATTAATTAATTAATTAATGCACATCAAGCCAAGAAGCAATAGGGAACAGGTGGGTGGATTCCACAGCCCAAATATGATGAAAGCAAGTAGCTTGGGTTTGGGATTGCAGAGAGCAAAGGTGGGGGGTGGAGGACAAGACGTAGTCTTGCCACCAGCCCCAATGCTTTCCACACTCCAACAATCAAAGGGCAGCCTATGTAATTAATACTATTTAGGCCAGACTAATGACAGAGAGAGAGATGTCTCTTGTCAGTCCAGCTTTGCCCACTGGCCCTGATATAGCAACTTGAAAGCATTTTTTTCTGATTGTGCTCGGCTGAAGGACATAAAAGAAATTTTCTTTTTAATGTGATGAATGTAAAGGGACTGGTAAAGATGGACAAATAGAAGGGAGGGCTAGGCACAAAATCTAGAATAGCAGGAGGTGCAGCAGAATGAGAGTCAAGGGCAACTGGAGGGTGGCCAGGGAAGAACAATATAGGCCGTAGGGCGTGATTGAAGGAGGTGGGTTGAGCTGGGCTAACAGGAGACAAGGCTAACCTGGGAGAGCGTTTTGATTAGGAACAAGGGGTAACAGCACTGCTGTGGAATAGTTCCACTAAAACACAACACCTCCCCCAATCATGCTAAGCAAAGTCACACTCCTCTAAGCCCACTGATGTCAATGGACTTAGAAAGAGATAGCTGTGCTTAGGATGATGCTGGAAACAGTCTGTAATTTGAAAAGCTCACGATAAAAATCTCACAAAAGGTAGGGACTTCATTCATGGTATGGCCAACCCTGAAACATGAAGTAATATCTGCATCCTCCTATTAGTCCGGCCAGACTAGGGTTGACAGATCCAGGTTGGGAAACTCCTGGAGATTTGGGAATGGAGTCTGGAGATGACAGGGACCTCAGCGGGGTACAATGACCACCCTCCAAAGTATCCATTTTCTCCAGGAGAACTGATTTATGTAGTCAGGAGATCGGCTGTAATTCTGGGGGATCCCTAGGTCTTACCTGAAGGCTGGCATCCCTAGGCCAGACAATAATATACACAGAGAATCACACAACAAAGTTGCTGTTGAATTATCAATGCAAAGGTAAGGAATAGCAAGGAATGAATGTAAAGCTAAAAGAACAAAAGGCCTTGTGTAACCCAGAACTGGCACCATAAGGTCACTTCACATATGGCAGTCATCATCACTGTCATATTGGCATAACAGCACAAATCCATATAGAATACACTAGAATCTGTGGTTAGAAAGACCATCTCTTCCTAGAGGCCTGGTATAGAAATTTTTGCTACAGATTCAATAATTTCGCTCTTATTTGAGGCTAAAAGTATAAAGGTCTTACAATCCTTGGATCGACCCTCCAAACGTAGCAGGACAGGCTTTAAAAATACAGTACAAAGGTCATCATAAAATTTATAATGCAAAATAACATGACTGTTATCTTCAGTTTTGCTCATCCCACATGGACACAACCTATCCACATATGACAGTCTTCTGCTTGGGTACCACTGCTGTGTACGAAAACTGCATGTGGACTAAATGTAACATTGTTATTTGAGGGCCAGTGTAGTGTAGTGGTTAAGAGTGTCCAACTAGGATATGGGAGACCCAGATTTGAATCCACACTCATGCCCACTGAAGCTTGCTGGGTGATCTTAGGCCAGTCACAATTTCTTAGCCTAACCTACCTCACAGGGTTGTTGTGAGGGGAAAATGGAGCAGAGGAGGATGATGTAAGCTGCTTTTGGGTCCCCATTGGGGAGAAATAAATAAAAGTTACACACATATTTATGGGGCCAATTCTAGTTTCCCTCAGCATGTAAATGCATTGAAATAGGATGCAAGTAAAAGAAAAAGGGCTGCACTGATAGCAGGTAAAGTGTATCAGCGAAGGAGGTGCAAATATAATGTAATGAATGGTTCCCAATGCATTTTGAATACTTTTGCCAACAGAAACTATTCAAATAGTTATAGAAGAATATTAAACTTGTACAATGAATTAAGCAGGGGACAGAGCATGATCTCACCTGCTAGTTCCATCCTTCTTCCTTCACGCATTCAGCATAACTTTTGAAAGTGAATACAAACTGTCTATGTTTATAGATTCCAAAAGTCTATATGCTTTGATTAGGTTACTTTGATTAGAGCAGCCGAGTCATGCCTGGAGTCACAGCTTTTCTGGCAATGTGACATTGAAAGGAGATCTAACTTTGCTTCTGAGGTGGCTTGCGTACTAGCTGTTTAGTATACAATGGACATAATTTGTTCATTAGGTTTTTTTGCAGAGAATCTAGACAATGTTATGATACCCTATTGCACTTCTGCCTTTTCTATTGTTTCCCCATCTTTTAATAGACCTGATATATGGTGGAGTTTTGCAACTTTAAATACATTTGCAGTGTCAGCGGATTCAGCACTGCTGAGACTTACCAGAACTAGTTTATTAAAAGTTCCTCCTGTTTTGAAGCTGCTTCCACCACCCACCCAATCTATTTACTTCTACTCACTCCCCATGGCATTCTTGAAGAGATACTTTTTTTCAAAGGGAGCAAAAGTGACTTTTTAATAATTTTCTTTTTTTGGATCATAACTGTGCAATTATGAAATTATCATTATGAAAAATGAGTGAGCAATCATTTTGGCTGCAAAGAGAAAAGCAATAATAAGGCCTCCTCCATCTTCGCACAGAAAAAAGTGAGTTCAGGAATGTCATAGCCAAGGAGAGTAAGCAGTTAAACACAGAGAAACAGCAGTGCTCACAGCCATGCAACAAAAGGTGGAAATAATAAAACTTAAAGGGAGAAGCAGTACCATTGCTGAATAGGACTTTCTTCCAAGTGAACATATAATAGGAGCTTACCATGGAGATGGGCATTACTGGATATTTATTAGGAAAATACACTCTATTAGGTGCCATGTAGGGCCCCAGTTTTAATTCTGACTACAGCTGATTGTAAGAAAGAGTAATGGTCAAAGTTGCCTAATCCAGTTTGGGGAATTCCTGGAGATTTTGGGGCAGTGCTGAGGGATGGCAGGGTTTGGGATGGGAGGGAGTTCAGTGAGGATGTGACGCTATAGACTCCACCCCCTGAAGCTTCCATTTCCTCCAGGGGAAGTGTTCTCTGTAGTCTGATGGAAGCAACCTATGGGGTAGATCCAATGCTGTGTTTCCATAGATGCAACAATTCCCACCCACAGAATATTACTTTTGCAGCTCCCAACTCCCACAGCAGCACCTAATATCCTGATCTTGGCAGAGAAGGAACCAACAGGAACAAGATTTCAAGGGCCATTTCTGGCTACATGCTGCATGGGGGAAAGTTTTTGTGCCCCTACAAAAATGGCATCGGACCTATCCCAGTGTAACTATTGAGCAACATCTGCTGACAAGGATATTTGATATGCATTGGAGACTATGTATTAAATTACAGTCACATCACATGAGCTTTGCCTTCATGTTCTCCACAAAATAGGATGCGCATGGCTACTTTGCACTGATGACATCTTGACATCACATCATCAGCAAGGGCAATGGCTGTAACTTACTCCTTGGCATGAATGGCAGGGTAGAAGGATGCATGTGGGAAAATACAATTCAAAGGACAGACTTTGTTACCATTAGGAAAGAATCTACCTTTAAATACATTGAAGCAGGCCTTGGTTCCTGCCGGTGTGCACTGGATCACCGCTCCACCAGTCAGGAGCCCAGGGGGAGGGCACATAAGCCCCGCCCCCTGCTCCCACCAGCCATCAGTTGGGACACGGTGGGGGGGTGAAACATTCCCCCGCCTCC
>NW_015169785.1:40426-40905 GCF_001447785.1 Gekko japonicus | reverse complement strand
CGCGCGGTTCCCCGCTGCGACCTGGCCGCCCGGGGGGGGGGGGACAGGGCGAAGCATTCTCCTGCCTCCCTGAGCCACGGGGTGGTGGTCTTGGACTCGTAGGGGCAAATTCCACCTCTCGTGTGTGATGCCGCTGGGACATCACACGAGAGAGGTCGTTCTGGCTCCCCCAGCTCTCGGGAGGGGCTCTTTAAAAAGTTATGGCTGCCGCCACTGTTCTCCGCAGCAGCTGCGATGCCCGCACGGGGGGCGGAGCGAAATGTTCCCTTGCCTCCCTGAGCCCCATGGCCTTGGACTCATAGGGGCAAATTCCACCTCTTGCATGTGATGTCCCAGGACATCACACTCACATGGACATCACGCAGACATCACACGTGAGAGGTCATTCTGGCTCACCCAGCTCTCGGGAGGGGCTCTTTAAAAAGTTATGGCCGCTGCCGTTCTCAGCGGCAGCTGCGACGCCCATGCGGGGGGGAGGG
>NW_015169785.1:40001-40334 GCF_001447785.1 Gekko japonicus | reverse complement strand
AATTTCCCCCCCCCCGCCGCTTTCGGCAGCGGCTGCAACCACCCCGGCCAGCCGAATGTCAATTTCGGCCCCATTATATCCTGCGGCCATTGAAGTCAATGGCAAAAACATAGGGTATATTCTGGGGGCTGGAGGGGAGGGGGTTTGAGGGAGAGGCTCCAAACTCGCAGGGTATCTGATGGAGCCTCTTCCCCAAGATCCCAACCAAGTTTGAAGAATATTGGACCAGGGGGTCCAATTCTACGGGCCCCCAAACAGGTTGCCCCTATCCCCTCCATTGTTCTCTATGGTGGGGAAAAAGTAACTTTTTTTCGCACCATAGAGAACAATGGA
>NW_015169785.1:0-38985 GCF_001447785.1 Gekko japonicus | reverse complement strand
ACAGTTGTAGGGGCTTTATTGCAATGTGCTATGGCCTGATATTATGTTCTTATTCCAGTGTGGGGTTTGTATGGGGCAATGGAAGCTGAGTGATAGGGTCTCTCCAAGTGATTGCCAGAAGTGAGATACGTCCTGGTCTTGTGTCTTACAGATAATCTTAAAAAAAATAGTCCTTTGCATTTATATCATGCTTTCAACTTTAAAAGGATCATAATGCTGATTGTGTGAACTTAGGCAAATCACGAGAGGAGTTGTGGCAAATGGTAGGGAAGTATTTCTGTATTTCTGTATACAGTTGTAGGGGCTTTATTGCAATGTGGTATGACCTGATAGTATGTTCTTATTCCAGTGTGGGGTGTGTATGGGGCAATGGAAGCTGAGTGATAGAGTCTCTCCAAGTGATTGCCAGAAGTGAGATGCGTCCTGGTCTTGTGTCTTACAGATAATCTTACAAATAGTCCTTTGCATTTATATCATGCTTTCAACTTTAAAAGGATCATAATGCTGATTGTGTGAACTTAGGCAAATCACGAAAGCTAGAGCAGGAAGGGTTGCAACAGTGCTTAGTTCTTGTGGCCCTTTCTTACACGTCCAGGGAAATGCTGATCACCACTTTGGGGCCAGGAAGCAATTTTTCTCCAGGGCAGTTTGGCCCCCAGTGATCCTGGAGGCGTGATCAGTTTGGCCCCCAGTGATCCTGGAGGCGTGATCCTGTGGGCGTGGAACAGGGGGTGTGGCATATGCTAATAAGTTATGCTAATGAGCTCCTGCAGCTCTTTTTCTACGAAATGACCCCTGCGTTGAAGAATCGGTACCCTGGTGATTTTAAATAGATATTTTAATTGTCATTTTGTCCCAGTGTTCCTAAGGTTGGGAGCAACTGAGTCAAGACAGGCAGCGATCTGAGAAAGGGCACAGTTGCCTGCCTATTTCCAGGTGGGGCTTGGAGTTCCCCTGGAATTACAGATGATCCCCAGATGACAGAAACCAGGTTCTCTGGAGAAAATGTCTGCTCTGGAGGGTGGACTCTATGGCATTATCCTCTGCTGAGGTTCCTCCCCTCCCCAAAGTCCACCCTCCCTAAAACTGTAAGAAAGGGACTTCTTAGCTGTGGCATCAAAGCTGTGGGATTTCCTCACAAGGGAGATTCCTCTGTTCCCATACAGCGCTACTTTCCTCTTGTGGCTGAAGGTCTTTTCATTTTGTTTGGCGTTCCCTTATCCATTCTTAGGGCTGCACCACCGTCACCAGGATGTGACGCATAGCGTATCGCTGTCCCCCGCGGATCCCCCACCACGGCTTGGCAGCCCTATCCATTCTCCTTCCTATTTTAATTGAATATATATGTTATTTTTAATTATTGTTTTTAATCCCTGACCGAGGTGGCCCAAGTTAGCCTAATCTTGTCAGATCTCAGAAGCTAAATAGGGTTGGCCCTGGGTAGTGCTCGGGTGGGAGACCACCAAGGAAGTCCAGGCTTGCTACTCCGAGGCAGGCCATGGCAAACCACCACTATTGGTTTCTTTGCCTTGAAAACCCTGAGGGTTTGCCATAAATTAGCTGTGAATTTTCACCAGTATTATTTTAAATTTTGGTTTTTAGTATATTTTAACTGTTCACTGCCTTGAGGGCCCAAATTGGGCAGGAAAGCAGGATTAAACGTTTTAGATAAATAAAAATAAATAAATAAGGGCTGTAAAAAGTAAAGGTTGTTCCCTTGCTCGAAAGCCAGTCGAATCCGACTCTAGGGTTGCGGCGCTCATCTCCGTTTCAAAGCCGAAGAGCCAGCGCTGTCCAAAGACATTTCCGTGGTCATGTGGCTGGCATGCCTACTTATTTATCTACTTGCAGTTTCTTGCTTTCAAACTGCTAGGTTGGCAGGATCTGGAACTAGAGACGGGAGCTCACTCAGTCATGCGGCACACTCGGGTCTCGAACTGCTGAACTACCGACCTTCCACAGCCTGCAGTTCAGCGTCTTAACCACTTGAGCCACCGCATCTCCAAAATAAGGGCTGAGCATAATCCTAATTTAGGGCAAAAACTGATCACTGCAGAGAAGGGGCTGGTCAGAAGTAAGAAACAACTGCTTCATTTCATTCTCTGTACAGTTATGGACACTGGAAGAAGGATTACTTTCTCTAGAGCATAAGCCTTTGGCTGCTGTTAAAAACAAATCCCTGAAAAGTTTGTTTATGACATTCCTGAACATCCCATCCCTGGATCCTATTTAGAAGAGCTGGTTAAAATAATACAATGTACTGATGTCACAGATATTTATTATTTTCCCAAATTTGAAGCAATGTTGCTGTGCATCTTTGGTGTGTTGCTGTGTCTTAAAGAGAACCACTGGAATGAAAGAAATAGAATTAAGTACAGTGTAGTAGGTTATGAAAATATACAGAAGCGATCATTAAGGGGTAACATTTTCACCGAAAGTAGTTAATCTGTCATTCTGGGGTTAATCTTTGTAAACACAGTGTGTTTTGAAAGGAAATAAATAAGTTGGTAAATGTTGCCTATTAACAGGTGTTGTCTACATGCTATGGCTGGAATTACAGCCTGTAATTGTCAGTTGCCTGTTTATCCTACATGTTATTTATAGTTGGTCACATCTTCAAGGAGAAGCATTTGAGTCCTGGTGTCACTCCCTTTTATACCCAATCATTCAGTTGCAGCATTTAAATACAAAATGTGACATTAGAAAACAGGCTGTGGTCCTGCTCCAAGGATACCACAGCCATGCTCCAAGGACACCGGACTCAGCTGTATGCAGATGGTGGCTGCAGCCCAGCCCAGAGTTATGCATGCTTAGTTCCCTTGAAGTCAGTGGGACATAAACATGTGCAACTGTAAGCACCACAAACTACTTGGGCTGGTATAGCTTGTGCTGGAATTAACAGGCATAAACTCTTTAAGAAAGATCACTTAGTCAAGGAATCACATAGGGATATAAGAAAGTTCTTAAGTACGTGATGGTTTGCAAAGTTCATAAAGAAGCATTCTATTTCCAATTCTATATTCCAAACACTAAACAGTGAGTGGATTTTGATAGAAAATCAGTTGACCTGTTTGGCTTTTGTCCTGTTCCATTTGCACTACTGTTATTCAGTTTTATCTATTGTGCACATCAGTTTAAGGCTCTGGGATGTTTTCATGTGTGCATCTCTTCTTGCAGATTCGATGCACGGGTACAAGAGCTACATACAGATTTAACCCCGTTCATATATGTTTTCCACTTTTTATTTGTGAGGTATCATATCATATTTAAGGTTGTCTGTTCAGGTAAACATCTACTCTGCTATAGGTGCAACTGATATTGTGGGGAATTGGTGAGATCACAAAGGAGGATTTTGTCCCTCTGTGATTCCTTGCAGTGGAGTAGCAAGAGCAATTGCCTGAGAAACCTCCCCAACATAGGAGGGCATTTTGCTTATTTTATATACATGCATATGCACATCTCTCTATATAAAAGAAAGTCCCCTCATCATAAAATCTATGCCCAGATTGAACTCCTGGACCGAGAAGCACGGCATTCAGGGAGAGCACTCCTCCCATGACATAGATGCTCACTAAGAAGGTTTTTTTTAAAAAAAGAAATTCGACCCCTAAGGGGGCCAAAAGGGGTAAAATGTGCTCCCCCAATTGCTTCCTATGTGGCTGCCAGGTTGCTGCCTTCTTGCACCCCCCCCCCACTCTCTGAATGGTCAGCTGCAGAGCTTAGTGTTCTGTGGTAAAAACATTTACAGGAGACTGCAGAGAGTTAATGACAATTGAGGAAATCAGGAATGGCCAACCACCTGTGAGGTGCAGCAGTGCTGTTGGCCCAGCCTCCCTAATGGCTTTAAACACGCTCCCCCTACACTTCACAGGCGGCTGTCTGTCAGGTGCAGCAGCAGGTGCAGGGTGCTTAAAGTCATCAGGGAGCCCACCCAGTAGTAATGCCTTAGCAATCCTGCTGGCCCAGCCTCCACAATGGCTTGCAATACCCCTCACCCCTACATTGGACAGGCAGCTGCCTGTCAGGTGGAGGAGAGGGAGGGGGATGCTTACAGCTGTTGGGGAGGCTTGCTTAGCAGGATTGCCTTAATGCTGCTGCTGGCCCAGCCTCCCTGATGCCTTTAAACACACTCCCCCCCAACACCAGACAGGCAGGTGTCTGTCAGGTGTAGGAGCAGGGCCAAGGTACTTTAATCCAGCAGGGAGGCCGCCCAAGCAGAAACACCTTAGCAATGCTTCTGGGTCAGCCACCCTAAAGACTTTAGACACACTCCCACTCACCCCTCCTCCAACTGACAGGTGGTTGTCTGTCAGGTGCAGGAACAGGGGCAGAGCATTGAAAGCCATTAAGGGAGGGTGACCAATCATCATCGCCTTAGCAATCCTGCTGTTCCAGCCTCCCCAGTGCCTTCAGACATGCTACCCTTCCTACACCTGACAAACAACTGCCTGCCAAGGGTTGGAAGTGGTATGGAGTCCTTAGAGCCATCAGGGAGGCTTGCTTAGCAGGATTGCCTTAGTGCTGCTGCTGGCCCAGCCTCCCTGATGCCTTAAACACCCCCCCCATACCAGACAAGCAGGTGTTTGTCAGGTGCAGGAGCAGGGCCAGGGTACTTAAATCCATCAGGAACTTGCTTAATATCTGATTGCTCGGATGTTGTTTTGAATACATACATGTCCCACTTCTTAAATGTAACATAAATAAGAAGCATTTTTGTAAAAAAAATAAAAAATTATGTCCTGCAATAAAAAAAATCAAACCCCTGTACCAAGAAACCCAAAATAAGGGGAGTGCATTCCTACCATGACATCAGCCCCCACTACAAAGAGATTTCTGAGAAACATGACCCCTAAGTGGGTAAAAAAGGGACAAAATGTGTTCCCCCATTTGTTTTCCATGTGCCTGGCAGGCTGCTGCCTCCGCCCCCCCCCTTGATTGGTCAACTGTGTAGCTCAGAGTTCTGAGGTAAACCCTGTCTGCTTGCACCCACCTCCCTCTGATTGTTCAGCTGTGGATCTCAACGTTCTAAGGTAAAAACAAAGTTAAAAAAGACTGCAGACAGTTGAAGACAGTTACAGATATCAGCAATTCAAGACTCCTGAATAGATATTTCTCATAACAGCCAGCATGGCAATCACAGAGAGGTCCTTCAGTAGAGGGGGGGGGGGAACCAGTACGTATGTCTCACTTCACTTTTTACACTACAATGTTCTCCATTAGAATTCCCATTAGAATTCCCACAACAAATGTTACCTTTCAAACTTCACATCATCAGTATTACCCAATACCCACCGCTCAGGCTCCACTGGACTGTTCTGGATTGCTAGCTATTGGGGGGGGGGAATGTGCAGATCTGTCCTCGCAGAGGAGGGAGAGCTTGTACCTGAATAAAACTTGGTCTTAAAGGTGCCACTGGACTGTTTTGGACTGGGGGGCCAGGGGGAGCTCTGCAACTTACCTGGCAGCTTCTTGCTCTGACTGAGGGCTGCTGGGAGCAGGGGGTGGGGCTTGTTCCATGTGCCCGCCCCCTGGGCTCTTTACTGCTGGAGCTCCGCTCCTGTGTGCTCCTGCAGGAAATGACCCCTGCAGATAAGAAAGACCACTGCTTCCTGATGTAAGCAAATAATAAGGCAAGATCTTTCTATGACTTCATTCCCCCAAAAATAGTAATGTGAAGTACCTCCCAATTTACCTCCCCTTGAGCAAAGAAAACAAAGAGTTGTCAATCTAGAGCTCAGAAAATGCTAGCTGTTTTCATGGATCTTCTGTTAATGTTTGATTCTTCTAGACCTTGGAAAATTTCATCTTCCAGTCACTTTGTTTCTCCTGTTCCCCCCTCCCACTCCAAACTGATAGTAAAGGGTTGGGACTGTGAGGATAGATGCTTATTTTAAATGTATGTGTATCCATTTGCAACTCTTTAGTAGTTCAGCAATTCTGAGTTGCTGAAGTGTCTTATCTAGCACCTTTGATAGCTTTTTTCAATTTGCCTTGTCATCATCTCCAACTGGACTGTGGCTAATTAGGAACCCTTCTTTGCTCTAATTTTCATTAACCAAAAGTCCAAACAAATCTATCTCCAGATGATATATGATTCTGATCTCTTTTCAAAAAAAATGTTGTGCCAGACCTCAACATTCTTCATCCCTGTTAGCCGTTATATCTATATCAGAGCTGCAACCATATATGGAAAGCCCAATGAAGCAGAGGTGCTTACTGAAATGATTGTTATTTTCTACCATACTAACTGGGCCTTCCTGCTTCCTATGCCTTAGGCATCTGGTATGCTTCAATGTCTAGCAATAAAATCACCATACCTTTTACAACAGAGCATTTAAGTACACTGGTGGGCACAAAGTGTTTAAATGCAGATGCACATTAATAAATAAAGGGGTTTATTTTTAGTAAATCAAATAACTCGGAAAACAAAACATTAAAAATAATTCCTTTCAAACTTTCCTTGTCCAGTTATGGTAGAAGTAGGAGTGTGCCAGAACAAATTATGCAGGGCTCATTTTAGTTTTTTAACATTGTTTTTTGTTATTAGAGCTATTACACAGGGCATGTTCACTTTCTTTATTATATTTTTTAAATTTCCATTGGTTTCAACGAGAGGCAGATTCTCAGCTGTAACTTCCCCTCCCCATCCCATTTGGATGAAATTCTCAGGAACTGTACCCTTCCTCCTTGCCTCATTTCAGGTAGAGAGGAAGAAAGGGTCCCATTTTGAAGTAAAATTCTCATATGCATGGCAGGCAGAGGCAAGCCTTTGGCAAAGCAAGAAAACAGGGAGTGGGCAAACATAATATATATTTTAAAAAAGAGTATCTTTGTGTATGAATACACCCTCTCACATCTAAAGCTGTGAGTGGAGTCTGTTTTTAAACAAAAAGAGCACACATGAGGAGACCAAAATCTGCATCTTATCTTGCTGTGCCACGGTGCTTGAAATATGTTCTTCCCAGCCTGACTCCAATACTGCCAGTGTGCTGGACCAGGAGAAAATTGCTGAAAGAAATGGAATTTGGCAAGGGTCAGGGGGAATTTAGCTTACACTACCCATGTACCCTTTATTTAAAAATACACTATCTTCAGCTGAAGCTTTCTGTACATGGGAGTGGGAATCTGATGCCTGTCTTTTCTGTGCTGGGGTTAATAGAAGGGGGAAGGGAGGGATTAGTCTCAGGAGAGTGGTGCAGACCAGATACTGCTGGAACAATGGCCACATCGCAATTTTTCTGAATATTATCAACTGTCATTATTTTTCAAATTCAGTTTTATTATAATAGCTAAATGTAATTTCTGACTGCACATCCCAGCATCACACGTTGTTACTTTATTTATCTGGTTGCCAAAGTAATTCTTTAAGCCATTTCAAAGTGTCTAAAGTGAAAAAACATGACTGAGAGAAAGATGTCCACAAACAGGATCATCCAAGTCAAAGGGACTGTCAAGAGAAAACCCAGTCAGAGAAGCCAAGTATAGCAAAGCTTTCCCAGTTCTCATGGTGATTCAAATCATGGTTATAGAAGACTTAATTTTCACCTTTCTGTGCAAGACTGATGAAGTAGCTGGAACACTTCTGTGTGAAATGTCGTTAAGTCACTTCCGATCTATCGCAACCCTCTAAATTAATGACCTCCAAAACATCTTATTATTAACAACCTTGCTCAAGTCGTGCAAACGGAGGGCTATATCTTCCTTTGTTGAGTCAATCCACCTTGTGTTGGGTCTTCCTCTTTTCCTGCTGCCTTCAACTTTCCCTAGCATTTTTGTCTTTTGTAATAAGTCTTGTCTTCTTATAATATGCCAAAAGTACAATAGCCTCAGTTTACTCATAGTCACACGGGAGACTTTGGCCCGGGAGAGGGACGGATCGGGGGCGCAGCAAACCGGCGCGATCTCACCACAACATCTGGGAAGCGGAGCGCACATGTCCCCGATCCGTTCCTAAACCTGGAAAAGCTACTGCAAAAAAGAACCTCCTACAGAGGAGGACTTACCTGAAGCACCACTGCAAGCGTGGCCATGGGATCGCCGCTACGCCCGTCATCTGGAGCAATCCTGGCTCCCCGCCAAACTGTGCACACGCACACATGCGCAGTTCAGCAGCCTCACTCTCCCTTCCATGGCTTTCTCCACAGCATCTGATCATGCAGGGGAGGAACTGCGCGGCGGCTGGGGGGGACCTATCTGATCCCGCAGCCGCGCTTCTCTTTTGATGCGGCTCTAAAAAGCCACACTTCAGCCGTGCCTTTCCCCATAGTGTGACTGGGACCTTAGTCTCTAGGGCGACTTCAGGATTCATTTGATCTAGAACTTTACTGAGGATTATTATTAATTAATTTGCCATTATCTAGGCTGTTTGGAAAGATTGGTTGATAGCCCATAGATACAGAAAAAAATGCAAATAAGGCAAACTGGTTTTACTTATTCATGAAGTGGAATTTTGCACTTTTAAAAAAAAACACTAATGATGTCAAACATGGTAGAGTCATCATATTCAGTCAGTGAACCAGCAAGAATGACGCCTGCTCACAGAGTTTCAGGTTTGAACTTCCTTAACAGCAGAGAAGTAACCAGGAAGTAACCTAGCTACCTGTGCTGTACTTCCTCTGCCATTTTTGCATTGATGGCACTGGAGTGTAGCTGGCAAAAGAAACAAACAAAAGGCAAAAGTATTCATTTCATTCATTCATTTATTAGATTTATATCCCGCCCTCCCCCGTAGGGCTCAGGGCGGCTTACATAGTAAAAGATCTTACCATAGTAAAACATCAATTTAAATTACATTTAAAACAGGTTATACAGTTTAAAAACAATAAATACAATACATTAAAGTGCTCAACAATCTCAGCGCCGGAGCCTCGGGAGATGTCAACCGCATCCACTTCCAACACCCTGGTAGGCATTCCATGTCCTTAATATTGGGTGTCAATTCCGGTGTTTCTTCATTCCATCCTAGGGCCCTTCCCCCCCCAATGATGGTAATAGCAGGGGTGGCGGCGGCGGCCCCTAATCGAAAGCCTGGTGGAAGAGCTCCGTCTTGCAGGCCCTGCGGAACTGTACCAGATCCCGCAGGGCCCTGATCTCCTCTGGGAGCTCGTTCCACCAGGTGGGGGCCGCCACCGAAAAAGCCCTAGCTCTCAACAAACAAAAGGCAAAAGTATTGAAGACAAAGCTTTGGGGGGGAGTTGGTGGACATACTGGATTCTGTTTCTCACAAGGTAGCACAGAAAGTCCTGAAGATCTGAACTGATCTCTGTCTTCCATGTAGGTAAATCAGGAGGTAACTGAGGCAACCTTCCTCCCAGGCAATATATTCATTACATTTAATTAATATGTATTAGTTAATTAATACATAACTTACCAAATTTATCCTTAGTCATTTGGAGACAGCGACAGCAGCACAGCAGATATTAAATGAGTGATGACAGCCTTAGAGGTGCATAGTGGGAACTAATAGTGTTTGGCAGTCCGGGAAGAAAATGCAGCAGAGCATGAAGAACAGCCAAAATAGGACCATCTAGCACTGTGGGTTGGCCAAATTGGACACACCCCACAAGTAGTCATTGAGTGGCCCACTGAGTATGAGCCATATATTAACCTGTGCATGCTCTCTGCTCAGGAACCTGATGAGTTACTGCTTGTCATGTTAGGCAGCAGGGGCTACTTGGAGAACTCACTTGGCAGCTTCTTAGATATATCCTGCAAGTGTCAGTATGATTGTGTGTTTGTGTGTGTGTCTGTCTGTCTGTGTTGCTCACAAGCTAAACATGAGCCTGCAGTGTGATGTGACTGCGAAGAAGGCTAATGCAATCTTGGGATGCATTAACAAAAGCGTTGTGTCCAGATCATGGGAGGTGGTAGTTCTGCTCTATTCTGCTATGGTCAGGCCTCACCTGGACTACTGTGTTCAGTTTTGGGCACCACATTTTAGGAAGGATGTTGACTAGCTCAAGAGTGTACAGGAGAGTGCAACCAGGATGGTGAGAGGGTTGGAATCCAAGTCCTATGAGGAAAGGCTGAAAGAGTTGGGTATGTTTAGCCTGGGAAAGAGAAGGCTTAGAGGGGACATGATTGCAGTCTTCAAATATCTGAAGGGCTGTCATGTAGAAGATGGAGCAGATCTATTCTCTCTTGCTCCGGATTGCAAGACTAGATCTAATGGGTGGAAATTACAAGGGAGTTGATACCAGCTAAATATTAGGAGAAACTTCCTAACTGTAACAGTGGTTGAGCAGTGGAACAAACTGCCTCGGGAGGTGGTGGATGCTCCTTTGCTGGACGTTTTTAAGCGGAGGCTGGATGACCATCTTTCGGGTATGTTGTCGGGCTATCTTTCGGCTATGCTCCTGCAGAGTGCAGGGGGTTGGACTAGATGACCTGCAAGGTGCCTTCCAACTCTAACATTCTATGATTCTATGTGTCTGTGTTTAAAAAAAAGTAGTTTGGGGGTGGATTTTTTTTTGTAATTCAGGGGAACTCTGAACTTTCAGTACTATCAACTACCTAATTATCCATGGATTGTGTAAACAAGACCTACCTTTTTATTTAAATCTGGTATGGATTAGAATTGGCTTCACTATGTACAGACCAAATAGGAATCAACAAAAAGAATCAGCCCTATCCTGGACTTCTATACAGGCTGTTCTCTGCCCTTGGATAATACTGTTGCCAGCAATGGCAGTCCCATTTTCACCTGGAGGAAATTAAGTCTTGCTGTTTTAGGCTCAAGAGAACAAAACATACCAGCTATAATTCAAAACTATCAATATGCCTTTATCCCCTAATCTAAAACATCCTTTAAGAAGCTTCTTCTGGAATTTCCTATGTTTTTTAAACTAAACTGTTATAATTAACATCCTTAGATCAAGGATCCAGAACTGGAGGAGCAGGATTTGGCACATGGAAGGACACGCATACAAATTGTAATGGTGAAAATAAACTCCCCAGTTAGACCCTGAGGCTACCCATGGCTCATCTACATCCTCTTGTATCACTAATGAGTGGTGGGGGGGGGGGGGAGATAGTCAATGTGCAACTATAATAAGCGAGTTTTATTCAGATCACTTGAGAAAAGTACACCAAAAAAAGCTCAACTTTTAAAGTTAAGCCATATTTCTGTACAGGCAGAGAATCAACAATGTTCTATTGCAATTGGACGTGTGCATGACAGAGAAAGAGTTTGAACTATGATAATTACATCCCACTTTACCAAGTCCAGGTGTCCAATCTCACATAGTATGCAAATTAACTGAAACTTGACACAGAGGGTACTCCATCTTTCTGTGTTATAGAAGAAGGAGGAGGAGGTGGAGATTGGATTTATACCCCGCCCTTCACTACCCAAAGGAGTCTCAGAGTGGCTTACACAAACTCCTTTCTCTTCCCCTCCCCACAACAGACACCCTGTGAGGTAGGCAGGGCTGAAAGAGCTCTGATAGAAACTGCTCTTTTTCAAGAACAGCTGTGCCAGAACTATGGCTTGCCCAAGGTCATCCAGCAGGTGCAAGTGGGGGAGTGGGGAATCAAACCTGGTTCTCCCAGATTAGAGTCTGCGCACTTAACCACTACACCAAACAGGCTCTCTTAAAGGCACAACCCCACAAGAATTCTCCTGTAAATGCTTTTTTAGTCATTTTTAAATATTTTTAAAAGGTGTACGCTTTATGCAGAGTGGGGTGCTGTAGTTGACTAATTCCCATACTGAGCAAGGGGGTTGGAGTAGGTGACTTCTATGATCCCTTCTAACTGTGTCAAGAAACTGGTCTCCTTTAAAAGAGTTTTTCTGCCTAAGGCCCATTCTGCATCTAGCATTCGCTCCACTGTTTTACCAAACCCACGTTGGAACAGATATTCCCCTCTACATTGAATGCCACTTTCACTTTCTTTGATTGTCAGATTTTATTATAGCCCCCACACTGCATACCGGTTTCACTTCCTTTAATCTTTCATTCATCACCCCCACTTGCTAGCCTGTTATCAGAATTGTTGTTGGTTTCCGGTGCCTGCGAGACTGTCTTCCAGGTTATGCCAGAAGTAGCATTGTTGAGCTGGGGTCACCACCACTACCATATGTCCCTGCCTCCCCCATCTCCCACCGGTTACTACCCACAGGCTGGCAACCCTACTCTACATATACATCTAAGGATGAACATTAAAGGAAAGAAAAACACTTCCATATCACGCTATTTAGAGGGTGCTGGCACATACTGATTTAGAGTGACAATTACTGTATTTCTCCCATTTAGAGTAGGACACTTCTTGCAAGTGTTTCTTGAAACTGTATGACCATATTATTCAGAATGAAGTTCCAGTGGTTCTGGTACTCTAAACACAAATAAAGAGGATTTGGGATTATTAAAATGAGTGATTATCTGCTAATTTTTCAAGAATTGTTCTTTTCACCCCTAACACTGACCATTTCCGCTAAGAGAAAAAATGTTCCTTTTTCTGTAGTGAAGGTGACTCCAATTCTTCAAACACCTTGCGTCAGTTAGTACAGTCTGGCTGAATGCTGGCAGCTTTCCATCTCCATAATTAAGTTCAGTAGTCAAGGGCTGTGGACATCTTGTTTCAAGCCAGCCATAAGGAGGTGGCTATTTTTCATTGTTTAACAAAGAGAAAGCACTTCAGTGAAGAACAGTGAAGATACCCATCTTGAGTGGATGAACCTTATAAGAACTAAGCAGCCTTTGTAACACAGAATGAGTCTGACTTACTATTGAAGCCTTATGGCTTGCTGTTCCTGAAAAGGAAGAAAATATATTGATTATATAACTTTTTCCCTGAAAAGGAAGAAAAGGTATTGATTTTATAAATTTTCTTGAGCATATGAGGCAGCCTTATACTGAGTCAGATCATGAGTCAGTAGTATTGCTTGCTCTGACTGACAGCAGCTCTCCAGGGTCTTAGGCAAAGAAAGGTCCTCCTACCTTTTACATGGAGGTACTTTTATCAAACAAGAGAGATAAGAAGAAATCCTCCAGCAGAGGATTCCTGTGAGCATGAAGGGATTTCACCGATGCCCCTCTTCTGTTTCAGACCCTTCTAATTCCCACTCATTATATTCCTGGGGGATATTTGGGGCTGCAACAGGAAAGGTGAGGTGAGGAGATCCCATTTCACTGACAGAAATCCCTTGTTACCCCTGGATCCAAGTCCATAAGGGCACATATTAAGAGTACTGCACTGAAAATTTTACCCTGACGGCAGTCCCATCAGTCCGTGGAAGGTAAGCAGGGTCAGCGATAGTTATTATTCAGATGGGAAACCATCAAAGAAATCCAGGGTCGCAAAGCAGAGGCAGGAAATGGCAAAACTACCTCTGAATGTCACTTACTTTGAAAACCTTATGGGGGCCCATTCTGCATCTAGCATTTGCTCCACTGTTTTCTCAAACCCACGTTGGAACAGAAATTCCCCTCTACATTGAATGCCACTTTCACTTTCTTTGATTGTCAGATTTTATTATAGCCCCCACACTGCATGCCGGTTTCACTTCCTTTAATCTTTCAGTCATCACCCCCACTTGCTAGCCTGTTATCAGAATTGTTGCTTAGGCTGGCAGAAGTGATTAACTTGCAGCAGGGGTCATTTCGTAGAAAAAGAGCTAGGGGAACTCATTAGCATAACTCATTAGCATATACCACACCCCCTGACATCAGGGGTCCGGCAGTGGACCTGCAAGGCCAGCAGGAGTGCGAGGAAGCCCCGCCAAGGCCCTCCCTGACCCCAGGCAGGCAGGGGTGGGGAGAGGCAGGGAGGAAGCCACTTACCCTCCCTCTTCTCCTGCCTCCTCCTGGCTGAATGAGGGCTGGAAGCAGGGCAGCCGGAAGCAGGGGGCGGAGCTTCGTCATGTGCCCCGCCCCCTGCACCTCACCCGGGGGAACTGCGTTCCCCCGCGTTCCCCCCCGAAATGACCTCTGACTTGCAGCAGCTGAGAACTGTCCTCTAAAGCAGTTGACAGCTTGTAGTTTAGATTTCTATCCTGGTAACAGCTTTCTATTGAATTTACTACATTACAAATACAAATGCAGTCTATTATAATGTACTTGTGTTAATGTTCTGACACATAGTAGGTATTTTCTTATGAGCTTACAATGTGTTTCAAGGTGCTTTAAGGTGGCAGTCCTAGGAATATACAATCCATATTTGTGTCACTGATTTTATGTGAGCAATGTAAAACTACAGTTGTTCATTTTACTGGCCGCACCACAAATGTTTGCTGTGATGTGTGTGTGTGTGTGGTAAGTGCTGTCAAGTTGCTTCCAACTTATGGTTGCTTCTGACTTATGGCAACCCTATGAATTGCTCAGGTCTAGCAAACGGAGACTTTCTTGATTGAGTGAATCCACCTCATGTTGGGTCTTCTTCTTTTCCTGTTGTCTTCAACTTTTCCTAGTATTGTCATCTTTTACGGTGAGTCTTGTGTTTTCGTAATGTGACCAAATTATAATAGCTTCAGTTTAGTCATTTTAGCTTCAAGGGAGAGTTCAGGCTCGATTTGATCTAGAACCCTACTTATTTGAATTTTTTGGTGGTCTGTAAAACTCTCCTCCAACACCATATTTCAAATGAATCAACTTTCTTCCTGTCAGCTTTCTTCATTGCCCTATATGGCCAGGGTCCGGCTTACCTGAGGGACCACCTTTCCCCATATGTTCCCCCAAGGGCACTACAGTCAGGGGCACAACATCTGTTGGTTATCCCAGCCCCAAAGGTTGCTAAATATGCTGCTACCAGGGCCAGGGCTTTTTCGGTGGTGGCTCCTACCTGGTGGAATGAGCTCCCGGAAGAGATCAGGGCCCTGCGGGACCTAGTACAGTTCCGCAGGGCCTGTAAGACGGAGCTCTTCTGCCAGGCTTTTGAGTAGGAGCCGCCGCCGCCATTGTACCACCACCGTGTTGTCATCTTTGTTGGTGGAATTTTCTACAAGGTGTGCCGGCCCTGGGATGGAAGAACTGACAAAGTGAAGTACTAACCAGAAGAGACGTCAGCGTTCCCTGGAGCGTATCATCGGAATCCCCATCTTGGAATTGTTATAGTTTACTGTTGAGCACCGATTTTAATTGTAATGATTATTTATTGGTTTTAAATTGTTTTATGTATGGCATTTGCCTCTTATGAGGTTTGACAAGAGCAGGCTATACCATGCTGCCTTCCCTCCCAGTTACCATATAGCACAGCTTAAATCCTTCACTCCCTTGGTTCTTCTGAGATCTGAGTCGTAATCTGTTTGTGTTTTGTATATTTCTGCTCTTGCTTACTTCAGATTCTCCCTTTCTCATGGGAAATGGTTTGCTGGATCATAAAAATATTTGACTAAATGTAGCTGAGTTTGGATGGGAAAAAGAAAATTACACACTGCACTGAAAAAACCAATGAGAAGAAAAGATCATATTTGCATCTGTTTGCACTTAAAATAATGGCCAGACTAGTTAAAGATTCATAAATGCACTGTGACTTCCTTAAGCAACAGGGAGTATTTTCCCTATCTGTTGGTGTGATGGCACTTTCCATAGCTGGTGTTTTGCTGGGAAGTAATTGCAACCAAAAGGATGCCCTGCCAAAACAAGGCTTGTTACAAAATGTTGGCTGGCACTTACAGTACAGTCCTCAAATAGGAAGGACTAGATGATAATCCTCAACCAGGCAGAGCCATTTTGCAATCTTTAACTGCTAGATTGGGTTTCCTTAGAAAAATGAAGTGAAGCAGGAATCATATTCTGTGCCATCCAGATCCTGGTGGGTTTTGATTTCTGCATTAAGACAATTCTGGATTCTGCAACCAGAAAACGTATTTTCTTGATTGGACTAGAGAATTATTTTTATACAGGGACATCTTTTCCACATGAGTGTTTTAAAAAAATACAGAACTGACAGGATCCATGGGATAAATCATCTTCCTCAGGAAGGAGGGCTTAAACATTAAGGTCTTTTATCTCAGACAAAATAGATTATTGAACATGGCAGATGTTTCTAAAATTATGAGTGTAATGGAGAGAGAAAAAGGAGAAGAAATTATTTGCATTCTCACAGAATATGAAAACTCCCCTGTCATCTGAAAACATAAACAGCTCATCAGAGATTTAAAAAAGCGTACACAGCTTTTTTCATACAACACATGATCAACCTAGGGTACACACCTCAAGTTAGTTTGGTGTAGTGGTCAGGACATACTTCCTAGCATACAGCTGAGAACTTTTTAAAAATTTAATTTGAACCTGTTGGTTCTGGTCTGACCTTCTGGGGCAACAGAAAACAACACCGCTCCATCCTCTATATGGGCAGCCCTTCAAGTACCTGAAGGTGCCTATTAGCCACAAGGTATAGATAGGGACTCTGGGGCAGGTGATGCACTGTATTCTTGGTGCTTGGGAGGGGGGCAACAGTGGGAGGGCTTCCTGGCCCCACTGATGGACCTCGTGATGGCACCTGGTATTTTTGGCCACTGTGTGACAGAGTGTTGGACTAGATGGGCCTTTGGCCTGATCCAACATTGGCGTCTCTTATGTTCTTATGCCTGGCCTCCAGGCTTCTCCCTCAGTACAAATAGCTGAGCTCCTCTAAGATCCTCCTCTGCTCACACACTGCCCCTGCTCGCTTACAGCAGGAGGATTTATCTGTGGCTGTGCAGACAAAGCTTGTTTTGGGGGGTGGGATTTAACCCCCCCCCGCCTTTGAAAAAAACCCAGATTTTTCTGCAAACCTGGGGGGGGGGTCCTCCAAGTGTTGAAAAGCCTTACTTTGGTGTAAATGGCCCCAATCTGTGGGTTTAAATATTTGCAGATTGGGGCATAGTTTGCTTTTAGATATAAGATGTATAGATGCACCCTGAACACTGGAGTGCCAAGATGCCCATGAATCTTTACCACTTCACACTCATATGAGTGACTACAGTATTCACTTCAATATTCCCAGACTTCATTTTCATCTGTGATCCCTTTGGTAGCTTGCTACAACCAGTATATTATAGTCACAGTTCATGGGCTGTTTAAGAAGTGTAGAGTTGAAAATTTCCAAATAACATGGAGAAGGAAAGCAGAAAAAAAAAAGGTCAATGACACATAGAATTATTTCACCAGCACCGCTAAGGAGGTGAGATGGATTTAAGTGGAAGGAAAAGACAGTGGCATTTGTTAACTTTCAAGGACAAATGGAGGAGCTGTCAGCCTGTTTTCTCTAGAATGCCTTGGCTGGGTAAGCGCCAAGGGCCCCTTGTCCCTTTACGTTCTTGCAAGGTGGTGCTGCTGTGGAATGCAATTGGTAGCATGTGACTCTTAGTTACCAAGGTTGCTGCCTTTGAAGTCTGATAATAAGGAGGATGTATGTCAGGTGACATTGACCACGCAGCAATCAGAGAAATAAAACAGATTTGAGAGAGGTCAGCCCTTAGCTTGAGGGCATCCAGTGGCTTAGTGTGTGGGATGTTATATAAGAGTCCAGAGAGTTGTAGAGGAGCATGTATCTCTTAGGTCTTAGTGCCTTTTATAGCAGTACTGGCTTCATGGTGAAATATATGAACTCCAGGGCTCCAGGCAAGGTATTTCTGAACTGTGATATGATGCCTGAGAAATATCCCTTCTTCCATCCGTGAGAGCGAGCATGGTGTAGTGGTGCAGAGTGCTGGATGTGGATGGGGGAGACTTGCCAGATAGTCTGAGCCCAAGGAGAAAATTTGCCATCATTGAGTCAGCCAAGCCAAACCAAACAGCCTTAACTAAGTGCTCACTAATTAAAAGCATGAACTATAAGCCCTTCAAGAAAGTTGTAGGAGTGAATTGATGCTTCCCAGTTAATCACAATAATGTCTAATATTTTGCTGTTCCCACAGCTCAATCTTACACTTCTATCATATTGTTCAAAACAAAGGATTCTAGGATAGGCAGGGTGATAGACACCAGGTCTCTGTTCAGACATGATGTGAAGCCATGGTTTAAGTAAACTAATTATGGTTACTGTAATCATAGAATGCTGGCCACTTTAACAGCTACGATTAGTTAGTGTTTATCAAGCCAGTTATGGAAACTATGGCTTGAATTTGGTTTGCAGTGCAATGCTCATTCAAATCCTGATTTGGCTTGACAGTTGCTAGTTTCACCATCTTCACTCTGGTCAGATTGGGGAGTTTGCAGGGCTGGCTCTGGGGAACGAACCAGGGGATGTCTGCATTTGTACAGCTCACAAAACCATAGTAATCCCATTAATGGAGATGTGAGCCTCTGTATTTGTTCATTACCTGATTTTTGGTTTTGGTGGAATGTGTGGATATCAGTGGGGTGCATGTTGCGAATTTCTTGGACATTACATGAAACTGCTACAGCTGCTAATGCTTGTTGCTGTGCAGCAGCAAAAGTCAGATTCTGGTCAGAGAGGAGGTGCTGCTCACTGGATTGCCTCATCCTTCACAGATGAGCTGATCTCTTAGCAAGCCATCCAGAAGATCCCCAAATTCACAATATTCAGCAAGATGATGGAACTCTGAATCATAGTCTGCTCCATTGTCAATATATATTTTCGCTGATCATGCTTTAAAAAAATGAAACCTTTGAAGGATAACAGATGGACTTAGGCAAAAATGTGTCTTCAACAGAGCTACCAGTTTGTAATTGGTTTTAGTACATGGTGCACTAGGTTCTGTTAGACAACAGACAATTGCAAAGGTTTTTGCACCCCAGACAGCAGAATTGCACACTTTTGTTCTACCCCTTCAATTTTCTTAGCTTCTGGTTAGTAAGATAGTCTTTCTGCACAACAGTCCCATCAAATTCTTTTATATGGCACAGTGCAACCATTTCTTCAGTGATCCTGCAGTAATATGGAAAGGAAACAGGGCTGCCAAACTCCAGGTAATAGCTGGAGGTCTCCTGCCATTAAACTGGTCTCCAGGGAATAGATATCAGTTCACCTGGAGAAAATGCCTGCTTTGGAAGGTGGACTTTATGGTATTATACAGGGGTCATTTCCTGCAGGAGTGCACAGGAGCGGAGCTCTGGCAGTAAAGAGCCCAGGGGATGGGCACATGCAAGAAGCCCCGCCCCCTGCTCCCAGCAGCCCCGGTCCATGAGGAGCAAGAAGCAGCTAGGTAAGTTGCAGTGGGTGTTGACTTCTGACACACTTCCGGTGATGTCAGGGGGTGTGGCATATGCACATAAGTTATGCTAATGAGTTATGCTAATGAGCCCCTGCACCTCTTTTTCTACGAAATGACCCCTGGTATTATACCCCATTTAAATCCCTCCCCTCCCCAAGCCCCACCCTCCTCAGGCTCCACCCCCAAATCTCCAGGTATTTCCCAACCCAGAGCTGGCAACCCTAAAAGGAAAAAGCTGCTCTGGTATCAGATTTTTCTGGCAGCTTCTGCGTGTTTTAGTAGCAGGTGTATCCCATGTTTGTTGCCGAACACCGTACAGCAGAGCAACAACAAACACCCATCTATAGCTGTTTCTTGTCCATTAGGCCCAGGATTGTCCGGCCTATTCTCGAACAGTCTGTATAGGCCTGCCAGTTTTGTAGCTTACTAGCAGGGAAGTAAACTGTGTCTCTCCTGCTTGCACTGAGGAGTTCTGGTTTAGTCTCTTAAAGAGGCAGTACACTGCTAACCATAGTTGGTTTGATCACCATTTCTACTCTTGAAAACATCAACAAAAAGACCACATATTTTGGAAAACAAATATTTAAATCAAATTTACGTAATTTGTCTGATCAAAGAACAAGTTTTAATAAAGTGTGCTGAATGCAGAAGCCAAAGAGTCTGAGCATTGAGAGAACCAGATAAGCTAATTACCCAACTTGTAACCGTTATGCTGACTCACCTGCCATGGCTGCCTTGTCTTCAGGAGAGCTCTCACTGAGGTGTGAGCCAAAGGGCCTCTTATATGACTCTTAGCTTGTGGCTTAGTGCCTGTGGCTTGGCTGTCTGAAAGAATCCTGCATGTTTTGATGTGGTGGCTGAGGAAGGCTGCTTTAAAATTCATGGCACTAAGCTAGGAAGACCCAAATGGGCAGAAGTCTGGAATGTCTGGGTAAGGGTGCACCATTCTGTTTGTTTGTTGTTCGCCATGTGAGAGCTATTTGTGTGACTTTGTTTTTGCTCAGTTCCAGAGAGAGCTGGATCTGGTCTTCTCTTTATTATTTGTGTCTGTGTCTGTGCTCTTTTTTCATACCCAGGTGAGATTTTGGTTTGGACCTCTGTTTTGTGTTTATGGTGTGAGTGAATGTTCTTGCTTTGCTTTTATTGCATGTTGTTTTTTGTTGTCTTGCCTGCTGGTTGGAATTATGTGCTTGGGGGGACAGTGGGGGGACGACGATACGATGATATTAATTAAACATGATCAATAGATTGTGGGGTAGGGGGACATACGGTGTTGGGAGAAGAACAGGACAGGTAAATGGGACAATAGACATTTGGGGGCTGTTACTCTTTCTGGTTCTTCTTCCAGCCAGGATGATGCTGGTGATCATATCTAGAACCCACCACGCTATTAAAAACTTGCTGTTAAATGCCAGGTCAATCACTGGGGAAAATGCTGCCATTCTGGGTTTAATTCTGGATAAGAGGATCACTGGCAATTATCACTGAGACTTGGTTGGGGGAGGTGAGAGGGGGTTAACATCACCCGATTGTGTGCCCTGAGATGTTTGGTGATACATCAGTGTAGGCTGGTTGGGTGGGGAGGTGGTGTCACTATATAAGGCTTCTGCCCCCCTATCATGATGCCCTGTCTAGAATACTTTTCAGTTTTAAGACTGTGTACCTAGTGCTGGGACTGCAAGACAGGCAGGGGCTCTGTTGGTATACTGTCCACCTCACTGTCCAGTGGTCTCCCTGGCTGAGCTGATGGAGGTGGTCGTGGGAGTGACGTTGAAGCGCCCCAGGCTGGTTGCCCTGGTTGACTTCAACATTCATTCCAAGTCTTCCTTGTCATAAGTAGTTCAGGATTTCATGGCCTCCATGGACCTTTCTGTCTGGTATTTTGCTCTGGGCAGGAAGAAAGTGATCTGAAGGTGGAAGAACTGATGATGGCTCTTTTGTCATGGACAGATCACAATCTGATTGAGTACAGACCTACAGGGGATACCAAGGCTCAGAAGTCTGAAATGGTCCACCAGATGTATCCAAATGGTTTTCTGACAGCCCTAGGAGATTTTCCTGTTAATATGTTAGATGCTCCTGTCAATGCTCGGGTTGACCTTTGAAATGAGGGAATGACCCAGGCAGTAGACATGATTGCTTCTAGGTGCCCTCTTTCAGTTGTTAAAACCCAGAGAGCTCCTTGGTTTACTGAGGAGCAAAGGACAATGAGAAGACAAGGAAGATGGCTAGAGGAACAATGGAGGAAAACTTGGGACAAATCCATTGAAACACAGACTGAAGCTCATTTAAAAATTTACTTTATGACAGAGATGGTGGCAAAGAAACAATACTTTTCTGCCACCATTGTGTTTGCATAAGTGTTGGCCAGCAGAGCTGTTCAGGGTGCTCAGAGGCCTGTTGAGATCTGGCCTGCAGGAGGAAGTGAAATTCCCCACATTGACATGTTTAAAACTGTGCGTTATGTGACATTTTCCGCAGTAGATTTCCCCCCACCAGGCACAAACCCGAAGTTCTTACCCTGTGTTTTCAGAATCCCCAGTTTTAGTGAGTTCTGAAACCACAGAGGAAGAAGGAGAAAACTTCGGGTTTGCGCCTGGTGGGGAAAAATCTGCTGTGCAGTTTTTAAAATGCTAATGTGGAGAATTTCACAAGGGCAGAAATGGTTCATGTCACTCAGGACTTTGCAGACTGATCTCTTGCATCCATACTGACTTGGACTCTATATTAGCAGTACCATGGTCAGATGGTGTCCAGGCTGACTTGCCCAGTTGTTTGGGATACCTTTCAGTTTACTGTATATGAGGATGTGGTCAGGATTTTTGGATATTTGAGGCCTACCATCTGTTTGTATGATCCTTCCCTTTCCTGGCTGCTTAAAACTGCTGGGAGTGGGGGACAACACACTAGCTGATTGGGCCAGAGAGGCAGTTAATGCCTCTTTGAGAGAGGGAGTAGTGTGCACAGCCTTGAAACAGGCTGTGGTGCATCCACTATTAAAGAAACCTTGGAGGTTCTATAACCCATCTTGAATGTACCAGTCTTGAGCAAGGTGATTGAACAGTTGGTGACTGTTGGGCCAGAGAGGCAGTTAATGCCTCTTTGAGAGAGGGAGTAGTGTGCACAGCCTTGAAACAGGCTGTGGTGCATCCACTATTAAAGAAACCTTGGAAGTTCTATAATTACAGACCCATCTTGAATGTACCAGTCTCGAGCAAGGTGATTGAACAGTTGGTGACTAGTAAAGTCCATGATTTCCCAGATTAATTAATTAATGCAGCGATCTGGCCACAGTGATCCATGTGACGGTCACCTTGAGGCTAGACTACTGTAACGCTCTCTACATGGGGCTGCCTTTGTCACAAATTCGAAGGCTGCAGCTGGTGCAGAATGCGGCGGCCAGGCTGTTGGTGGGTGCTCCTAAATGGGAACACATCCAACCTGTGCTGAAGGCGCTGCACTGGCTGCCTATAGCGTACCGGATTCGCTTCAAAGTGCTGGTGCTCACCTTTAAAGCCCTACATGGCCAGGATCTGGCATACTTGAGGGACCGCCTTTCCCCATGTAGGCCCCAAAGAGCACTTCGGTCGGGGTCACAACACCGCCTAGTGACCCCGGGCCCTAAAGAGGCCAGGCTAGCTACCACGAGGGCCAGGTCCTTTTTGGCGGTGGCTCCTACCTGGTGGAATGAGCTCCCGGAGGAGATCAGGGCTCTGCGGGATCTTTTACAGTTCCGCAGGGCCTGCAAGACGGAGCTCTTCCGCCAGGCTTTTGAGTAGGAGCTGCCGCTGCCACTACCACCACCGCGTAACTGCGGAGCAGGACCGCTGGGTTGGGCTGATGGAGTAACTGGAACAACACGGCCCATGGCGTCCCCCCTTTTTGATCTTCTGACCTCCTCCTGATATGCAATGGGGAGTGTGTAATTTCAGTCTTTCATGCATCCTGTTGTGCATTTTTAGCTTCAGTTGTTTTAATCTGTTCATTTTTATTGCACTTTGTGCCTTGTAAGCCGCCTTGAGCCTGCTTGTGGGGAGGGCGGGATATAAATGGAATGAAATAAATAAATAAACTACTTTCCAGTCTGGCTTTATGCCTGGTTATGGGATTAAAACTGCCGTGGTCACCTGGGAGACAGTGCTAGGAGACAGACAGGGGGAGTGCAATCCTGTTGATTCTCCTGGATCTCTCAGTGACTTTCAGCACCGTTGACTTTAGTATCTGTCTGGATATCCTTTCAGAATGGGACTAGGGGGCACCATTTTGTGGAGGTTTCAATCCTACTTGGAAAGTAGGTTTCAGAAAGTGGCCTGGGTGGATGCTGTTCAGCTCCTTGGTCTTCAAGCTATGGGGTCCCACTGGGTTCCATCTTATCCCCAATGCTTGTTAACATCTTTATGAAGCCGCAGCCTAGAGCGAGAATGCAGAGGGTGCCGGGGAGCGATCTCATCGATGGCCGTGGAGAGCTGGTCATGCCAGTCCCCCACAAGCTCATCTAATGAGCCACCAGGGGGCATCGGATCCCGCAGACCCATCTGGAGCCCCACGTGGTCCATTTGGCTCCGCGGGCGAGCTAAAATTTGCTCGCCGCCTAAACAGGGTTGGGGTGGGACATTCAGACGGGCCTTCAGGGCATAGTGGTCCGACCATGGTACATGGTACTACATGATGGGGTTGTGCTCCCCTTGAAGGAGCAGGTCCATAGCTTGGGGGTGCTGCTGACCGAGTCCTCTGCTCTTTGAGCAAGTGGTGGTAGCATCCAGCTTCAACTGATTAACCAGCTGCAGCCGTTCCTGAGCAGAAAATTAAAGGATCTAGAAGAAGAAAGATGTTTTTCTGCCTGAAACCCAGAAAACTGCTGTTAGTCAGAGTAGCAATACTTTCCTGGGTGGTCTCAGTATAGGGCAGCCTCCTAGATTCTTCTCTGAGCAAAGTATGCTGAGATCCTTCAACACCTCCTTGTAGTTTCCTTATTTCAAACTATTTATCATTTTCATTGCTTTTCTTGCCAATTTGCTTGCATCTTTTCTTGGACTGAAACCTCAGTAAGATGCTGTAGCTGAGGTCTGAGCTGTGCTGAGTAGGATGGAAGTGCAATTGAATGCTTGCAGTTCATAGTCCTTAGAGCAACATTTGTCCTGAAGAAATGAGGGGTGTCTTGAAAGCAGCTGGCCAAAAAGCAGAGAAGCATATTACAGTTGTGCTCAGAGCATGATGCATATCCCCTGCTGGGATATATTTGTTTTGTGGCATTGCTTATGCAGCTTTAATGCTACAATTTTGTCCATTCAGTCTCAAAAGGCAACTGCTATGCCTGTCTGTATGTGTCTGTATCTCTTTCTCTGTGTAGTAGCTATGTAGGGTTATTTTATGCATACTTTGAACGCTTAAAGTATACACTCCAAATGCGAGGGATTTTATTATTATAATAGAAACATCTCATTTTGATTCCCATGCATGATACTTCTAATTTAGGTACTTTTGGATGTTCAGCAAGATGGAATGAGACATTGGTACAACTAAGAGAGTAATAAAAGGTGTGAGTGTATATGTATATGTGTGCATATCAATTGACATCATTTCTACAAGCTGCATCCACACAACAACAATTCTGTGTTGTGGATTTACTGTCACTGCATAAGCATCCTTAATGGAAGTTTCCTCTGCACTTTCCCGGTTGTGGCTACCCACCACCACCACTGAAGGGCTTAAAAAAATTGCAAGATGCTATATCACTGTAACTTTTTTAACTCCAGGGAAAGGCCTGAAGGCCCACTATCAAGCATTGTTCTGGAACAATTCCCATTCTTTTTAATAGGGTTTGTTCTAGAATAGGGCTTAGAGGTCTGTTGCTGGACTTGGAAAGGCCTGCTAGGGGTTAATGCAGAGAGGACTTTGAGGAAGTCATCAATCAAAACAATGACCAAGGCTAAGTCTGTACTAGTTATTTTCTGCATGATTTGTACCCAGATGATCCATAGAAAGCTAGTGCTGTTCATACCCCATCACATGTCCTGTCACAATGAATTTTACTCCTGAAACATACCAAATATCAAATATATTCCCATGTGTGGGAATGATTTCTTATGATGCATACACAGGGAAAAAAACCACAATCTAACCACAAACAATTTAATAAAAAAGGGACTGAATTTGGCAAATAGTTTGCAGAGAATAATTCCGGCGGCTTTTGTGTGTGTGGATTTACTGAGTTCATGTTTATTTATATGTCCCACTCCCTCCTTTATGCTTTACAACAATTTGGAGATAAAGCAGGCCAATAAAGATCTGTTTCACATCAGCATGTTCATGTTTGGGATCAAGCAATTTTCTTTCTTATGGTTGACAAATAGAGGTAATGGCTGGGAACTGAAGCTGGAAAAAGTTCTCCAATTTCTTAGATACAAGATGATCCAATAAGGTCAATCTCTATCTGGAGAAGTCTGCCAGTTCAGTTCAGTGAACAGGCTTTAAGCCATGCAGGACTTGAAACACCACTCAGATATGGGGTTCCTTCTCTCTCTGTTACTACCCACCATTTATTTATTTCATTTCCAGAAAAGACTGCCCCAAAATTAGTTTCCCTATTTTCTCTAGTGATTGCATTTACCTTTTCTGATTTTCTTGCAGCCCTTTCAAGGAAAGAGCAGCAAGCCCTGGCATGTTTACTGAACAGTGGCTTGTCAGACCGTGTTGCTCAGCAAACATGAAGGGTCAGTTCTCTGCTCAAGTAACCAGTGGTTCTGGGACCAGCATTGTGGGAAGTTGCACCTGATCATTAGGACTGTTGAGGCAACTTTTTGAAAGCCAACTGAATCCTGAATCAGAAATGTCTGCTAAGCTGATGTGTGGATGCTCCGTTAGTAGGCAAAATAGGGGCACACTTGTATTGCCCCAATTCTCATACCACTGAATCCTGAATCAGAAATGTCTGCTAAGTTGATGTGTGGATGCTCCAACTGTTATTAGGCAAAATAGGGGCACACTTGTATTGTCCCAATTCTCATACCGAGGAGCACTACCCAAGGCTCCCCCCTTCTACCACTGTTATACATTTCTGAAGGTTCTATTTTGTCTTTTGTATGCCCAGTTCATTTACTTTATTATCACTAGTCTTCTAGGGTTTTAAAACTCAGGACTCGGAGGGTGCTTGCTCTTTTTGTTTTAAGATGTGCTAAAAATTTACAGGTGTCCTACAGTAGACAAAACTATAGCTCTGTAACTGCAGTGCTGAGGACCAGCTACTCCCATATGAACCTACCTGTCCACTTCAGTTATCTTTGGAGTCCCTGTTTTGGGTGCTCCTGCCTTCTACGTCCAGACAGGTGGCTGTGGCAACCCAAGAAAGGGCCTTCCTTAGAGGTAGCACCCCAAATTTGGAAATCCCTCCCAAGGAAGATTTATCTGTCTCCCTCTATTGTTGTCTTCCACCAGTGAGTTGAAGACCTTTTTGTTTCATTTGCCATTCCCATGCTGTTATTGGCCCTTCTCTCTGGTCGTGTTGTTATCCATGTGTGTGTGTTTATGTTTTCTAATTTTAAAAATAATAAATTATACTTATATTTTAAATGCTGTTTTAAAGACTTGATGTTGTGAGGTATTTTAATGTTTTGATGTTTGCCACCTTGGGGACCTTATTTGGGTGGACAAGTGGCATAGAAATGTTTTATTTATTTTATTTATTTATTTTATTTCATTTATATCCTGCCTGGCTCAGGGCGGCTTACAACACGAGGTATAATACAACACCACAGTTAAAACAATTAAGTGCAATAAAATACAGTTAAAACACAGTAAGCAACTCCCAAGGATCCACCGCGACTACCATACTCGCTCCCTATTGCTCACCACATAGGGGTCAACGAGGGGGATACTGTGGGCCATGATGTTCAGACGGCCAGAACGGCCCAACCCAGTGGTACTGCTTTGCAGTCCCCTGTTGGTGGTGGTGGCGGTGGCGGCTCCTATTCGAAAGCCTGGCGGAAGAGCTCCGTCTTACAGGCCCTGCGGAACTGTAACAGGTTTTAAATAAATAAATATGGAAAATGGCATCCTGAGCACAGCACATGGTCTTCATGTACATGCATATATGTGCATACTGATGAGAGGCAAGGAACTTCCATTTCCCATTCAGATGTGCAACTTCTAGAGAGTCAAGAAATGGAGGATGAATCTTGAAGTGCAAGCCACTCACACAAACAAAATTTTAAGACCATATGCTCAAAAAGCCATAATAGGGAACCAGAGGGCCAGTGTTTTAGGAGAGGCAAACAAAAGGGAGTAGCTTATTTTCTCTTCAAGATAATTTGTTCTGCTTCAGGGTTCTGATACCAGAAATGAGTCTGGCTGAGAGAAAAGACACTGTGGGAAGGGACTGATATCTGGATTCACTATCTTCCCTCCCATGTGACCCCTTTTTTCTTTCAGTTAGGGTTGCCAAGTCTTACCTTTAGCTAGAGCAGGGGACTCCCAGCTGTTTCCCAGAGTGCGCGTGCGCCGCAACCAAATCACCCGGAAGTGACGTGATCATGCTGGGCACACTGGGGGCGAAGCCACGACCATCTGAGGGAAAACCATAGAGTTTTCCCTCAGATGACCGTGACCCCGCCCCCAACATGCCCGGCGTGGTCGCATCACTTCCGGGTGACGTGCACGTCACGTACTTTGGGGGTGGGGTTCCCCCCGGGGCCTGATCCGCCGGCGGCGGGGAACGGGCCTCTGGGGCGGGGGTTTCCCCAACCCCCCGGGGGGACTTGGCAAGCCTACTTTCAGTTCTACCATAGCCATCACAAGACAAGAGCAACAGTCCAAGATGCAGGCTGCTGTCACATATAGTCTGGCCCTGAATCTGTAAACATCTTAGAAGGATTTAAAAAGGAGCTCCCCAGCCATGTTTTATGTATTTCATTGAAAATTGGCTCTGAAGCACGCTCATGACATCTAAAGATCAACGCTGCTGTTTCGCTGCTGGTTAAAGTGCAAGAGCCATTTTTACAAAAGCTACAGAAAGTGTTGCCTTTGTAGGTATGTGGAAATGGGGACTGAATCTCTGTGCTTCTCTCTCAGCTTTCATGTGGTCACTAGCTTAGATGGCTTTGAAAAGAATTACACAAATTTATGGATAATAGGTGTATCTATGGCTATTGGTTGTCATAGTACCTTCATGTTTAGAAATGGGATACATTTGAGCAGCAGATGCTGGGAATAAAGAACTGGATTTCTTTTTCCATTATATCTATGTTATGAGCATCTTAAAGCTATGTGATCACAGTTGGAGACAAAATACTGGAATAGTTGAATCCTGTTCTCATCCAGCAAGGCAATTCTTAATGCTGTTATGCTCAGAATAGGCTACAACATTGGAACAACGTAAAAATAAGTATTACATACATTATCATCATAGATGGATCTAGTTAAGTGACCACACTTTTGCTTGAACCTAACTCAGAAATGATTTAATGCACAAGAACAGGAACTGGCTTTCAGGTTATACCAATGTCTTTTTTTCCTGAGGGGTTAAAAACATCTAGGCAAGGCATTTGAAAGTGGCATACTAGCAGAAGTGAATGGGATAAAGAAGCACCTCCCACATTCCCTCTTTCTTTGGAGACTGTAACTCTAGGGGGCTGAGAATGACCAGGTTTCTCAGGGTCTTCTAGATCAGGAGCGTACCTGGATGTTACAAACTGCATGAGTTCACCACAGAGACTTACAGCTACATTGTAGCAGCTAGTTCCTGGTGGTTATTCATTAGTAAAATGCACAGCAGTTAGCAGGGCCTGATTTGGAACAAGGTTGCAGCATGTTTACTCATGAGCATCATTCTCTTTAAGCTGAGTTAGTGTGAGCTAGCTCATACTTTTTTAGCCTCTGGCTCACACATTTTTGTCTTTGCTCAGGAAGGATGGCTCCAGAGCAAACTAATTCATGCAGTAGCCAAATCGCTCACTCACAACTTTAATGCCAGTGGCTCACAAAGTAGCCGCTGGCCTTGCAGGTCCACTGCCGGGCCCCTGATGTCAGGGGGTGTGGCATATGCTAATGAGTTATGCTAATGAGTTCCCCTAGCTCTTTTTCTACGAAATGACCCCTGAGCATTGCTCATGAGTTGCCACAGGGAACCATTAGCTATATTATAGCTGCCGGGTCCCTGTGGCAAACACATGCAGTTTGTAACATCTCATTAGGTTCTGGTTTAAACACCTACCTGGGCTGAAGTGCCTTTGATTGGTACCAAGTGGCTTCTCTTTGAGATATCGTGAGTTGTTTTAAGGTGCATGATTGTACATTGTTTTGTTTTTACACTGTATTGTGAACTGGCTTGGGGACCAGTTATGGTTAAAGGCAGTCAATAATTTTACTAAAACAAACAATGTTTACAAAACTAGATAACTGTATGACCAAAACACTGCTAAAGCTAACTAGGCTATATGTGTGTGGGATAAACTTTATTGGCAACGCTTCTTCTATATGAGGATTATTTTTTAAATTTACTGCCCTCTTGGTTGCTGGAAATCAGCCTCCTCTCCACTGCTTTGTTTGGCAGAGACTTGGCAGAGGCTCAGTTCCACTGCCAAACATGTTGTTCTGGCCTTAGAAACGACAATATGGAAATAGTGGGCTTCAGCTCAGCAACAGAAGGAGGAGTTTGCTCTGGCAATGTTAGAGCTCCACTCAACCAATTCTTAGTTGGAGGGTAGACCCAGGCAGGGGCTGGGTGCTGGTACCAATTAGCAGTACGAAACAGAGGTTATTACAGGACAAGCTCTGTTTAACTTAACTGGTAACAGACCGGCTGTGTCAGCTGGAAGGAATCACAGACAAACAAATTTAATGGCAGCCTGAGGGGAAAGAAGGTAGGGAGAATTGTGCTTTCCCTTTCCCTATAAGCTGGTCATCCCATGAAGTACTAATGTAGCCATTCTGAGAAACATGTGCACGAGGGACAATCAGGAACACTAAAGGCAAGACATGACGTGTGTTTGATCGATTTAAGTTTATGTGCCATGAGTCTTGAAGATCCTGGACATTTGATACAATGTTCCCCAGGACTTGTTTTAGCTACAGAGGACCAAACGCCAAACAGCTGGTCAGCATGGCACCAGCTGCTATGCTGCACAAAAAAAGCCCAATTTGTTTACTTGAAAAAAGCTGGTGCCTCTACACATACCATATTGTTCTTGGATGTGAATAAAAAACAGGCCCATGGTTGGAGCCTGAATGTAGCTGTTAACAGTTCCATGCTATTGGGATCATATTATTTTTTGATGTAGATGTCTCATTTCTAACCATCATCCTATTGAAGGAACATAGACTGGACTACATTACACTAGAATACAATAGCATGCCCAGTAATTTCCTTTGGAGGAGAGGATGCTGGAGTCTTATGGTATCTTTCTAATCTGTTTATTTACAGATGTAAACCCTGAGAACAAATGGTGGCAGCCAGAACTGGGTTCCAAAACAGTCGGAAAACAAACTAAGCATAGTCCAGAAAGCCCAGGGGATGAGTGAGTGCTTTCTGCTGGTTTCTCTTGCAAGCCACAACGCAATCAGAATTCTGGCAACACTTTTTCATCCTTTTTTTAGGGATGCCAGACTGAAATGCATATGTAGCTGCTGCTGCTGTTACTTTCTGCTCTGG
The DNA here is from genome assembly GCF_001447785.1 of Gekko japonicus. Classification (NCBI taxonomy): domain Eukaryota; kingdom Metazoa; phylum Chordata; class Lepidosauria; order Squamata; family Gekkonidae; genus Gekko; species Gekko japonicus. Next base: position 8,242 of record NW_015169785.1, on the reverse strand, counting down.
GTGGTCTCTTCTTCCATGTGTTCCTTCATGAGCGATTAGTACCAGAGTGACAAACAACAGGGAACCCATTCTAGTGTTTTAGCAGTAGTAATCTCAGTGTAATCCTAAACAGAGTTACATCCTTCTTAACCTCTTGACTTCAACGGATTTAGACAGGTGTAACTGTTTAAGACAGTTAAACAGGTGTCTGACAAAGGGAGCTTTCACTCTCAAAAGCTTATACACTGAAAATTTCGCTGGTCTCTAAGGTCTAACTGTGCTAATGATAATTAATCATTATTATATGCCATTGTGTATAGAATAGCCAGGAAATCCTAAGATTGTCTGGCAGCTAGAAGTTCTAGCTTTTTTGGTATTATACACCAGGAGTGGTGGGCTATTCTTGTTTTTAAGGCAAGAGATGTTTCAGAGGTGGCTTGCCATTGCCTGCCTATGTGTCACGACCCTGGTATTCCTTGGAGGTCACCTGGGCTATCCAGGTCAGGGCTCTAAATGTGCTGCTCGGTTACCCTCTGAAACTATTTAAAATTGTGTTGTTAAAATGTACTATGTATCTCTGCCATACTGGTCCTCAGAGGGCAAGGAGGACAAAGTAGGTAAAGTGATATCTTGGTGTCCCCCACATACTTGGTGATAAATCAACATAGATCTGGCTGGGGGGGGGGAGGTGGTGTTGCGGTAGCCTATAAGGATTCTATCCCCCTAGTGTCGTGTCATGCAGACTGGTTTTGAGGCTGTGTACCCAATATTGGGATTGAGAGACAGGACTGTGATTCTGTTAGTGTACCACTTAACCCACTGGCCACCTTAACAGTCTCCCTATCTGAGCTGACAGAGCTGGTCTCAGGGGTGGGGTTGAAAACTCCCAGGCTGGTTCTTCTGGGAGACTTCAGCATTCACGCCGAGGCTATCTTGTCAGGAGCTGCTTGTGATTTCACGGCCTACATGACAACTGTGGGCCTGTCTCAGCTAAGTACTGCTCTCAGTGGCTCGATGCCATCAATCATGGTTTCCTTCTGGACAGCTTATCTGGGCGGGAGTAGGAGACACTGCTCTGCAATGGTTCCAGTCCTTCCTGGAAGGTAGGTGGTTTCAGAATATGCGGCTGGGGGACTGCTACTCAGCCGCTTGGCCTTTGGCCTATGGAGTTCTGCAGGTCTCCATCTTGTCCCCTATGTTCTTTAACATCTACATGAAACAGTTGGGTGAGGTCATCAGAAATTTTGGCTGGGTTGCTACAAATATGCAGATGACACTCAAATCTATCTCACACTTCTAGCTGATCCCAGGGAGGCAGTTTTGGAGTGGGTGTGGGCTACTAAACTTAAGCTTTACCCTGACAATGCAGAAGTGCTACTGGTGAGCAGAAGGTCTGAACCAGGATTTAAGGTGTCACCCATTCTGGATGGGGCTGCACGCCCCTTGAAGGAACATGTCCGTAGTCTGGGGGTATTCTTGCGCCCACGCATACTGATGGATAAGCAGGTGGCAGCTGTGCCCAGGCTTGGCTGGTTAGCCAGCTGTAGCCTTTCCTGGGTAGAAAAGATCTAGTCACTGTGTGTATGCCCCAGATACATTGAGATTAGATTGCTGCAATGTGCTCTATTTGGGACTGCCCTCTCTTGGCCCTTCTACAATGGCTCCCAATTTGCTTCTGGGCACAATTCAAGGTGCTGGTATTGGCCTTCTAAGCTCTATATGGTTTGGGACTAACATACCTAAAGTCTTGCCTTATGAACCCTTCTGACCACCTTGGTCATCTTTGGAAGCCCTACTTTTGGTGCCCCTGCCTTCTGAAATGAGAGGTGGTAGGAACTCAGGAGAGGGCCTTCTCAGTCTTGCCACTAAAGCTCTGGGACTCACTCTCTTCCCAGGGAGATTTCTTTGTCCTCTTCTGTCGCTGTCTTCTGCCAGCAGGTGGAGACATCTTTGTTTCTCTTGGCATTCAGTGATCCCTCCTTCATGCCCAATGTTTTAATCACTGTTTTTATGTCTTTGTATGTATTTTAGTTCTGTTCTTAACTGTTTTAATGATGTGGGGGTTTGTGCATGGGGGCTGTTTATTGTTGGTATTTAAAAGTGATTTTATTATGCATGTTTTAATTTGTTAGCCACCTTGGTGCCCCCTGTGGAGGCAAAAAGGCGGGATATAAATTTTGTGAACAAATATCTTTTCCTGCACCAGTATTTGCTTGTAAAGCACAGAGATAGTCATTGCATTCAACATTAGTAGTAGAGCCAATCAAATTATTCATTCATCTACTTTTGCAATCTGACAGTGAGCACTGCATCAGAGAATTATTTTTGTTTTATTTTTTTATTTTATAAAACTGGACCTTTTGAGCCACTTCAGAGAACTGCTGAAATTAATCTGAGCAACTGCAATAATTGTGGGATAGAGACATCTGTCATTTGCATTCTGTTTATCTGCAAAATGTCTGACAAACTGAAAATTTGTCACATGAAATATGCTTGGCAGTCAAACTTAGCGTGTTCAGTTATAATGACCAGAAATGAGCCAATCACCTTGTCTATTGGCAATGAACAACTCAAACACTTGACAAACAAGTTAATATCAACCTTTCTCCAATACTATGCATGCATGAAAATGCTGCCCATCTAAATAGACTGGCCGCCATTGACATTTATCTAGATGAATACTGAGAGGTAGGATTTAAAGAAACACTGTGTTTATCAATTATTGATTTATATGATTTTTGATTTATATGATGACTGATTTATATGTCTGCCTGCCCAGAAGAACAGTGGCACAGCAAGGACATGGGGAATAGAATGCAACTGGATTGTGTGAAAATGTGCATGTGCAAAAAAACCAATTGTAGTATATTGCACTATTAGGAAGAAATATGGTAAAATAGTCTGCCAAAGAGCCATGAATGGGTTGACAAACAAACATGCAATCAAAAAGTCAGCTTCTTGTTTGCAAATAATGAATGGGTGTGAGCTAAACTAGTAGGTGTTTGAGCATCCTAGGTCCCGTTCAAACTGGCCGATTTGAGCCGGGAGCGGGACAGTTCGGGGCCGGATCAAACCGGCGCGATCACACCACAACATCTGGGAAGCGTCTTGCTTCCGTGGCCGAACTGTCCCATCCCCGCAGAAATCCGCAGCAAACTGAACCACCTACTTAGGTGGTTCAAATGGACGCGGCGCAGCAACGGGGCGTTTGATCACCGGCGCGTCTTTGCGCCGGCACAACCCTGGCCCGGATCCGAACTGCACATGCTCCGACATGCGCAGTTCGGCCAGCTAGGCGTCTGGCGTGTGTTTTCTCCCCGGCGTTTGATCGCGCCGGGGAGAAAAGGCGCCGCGGCCAGGGGATCCATGGGATCCCGCCGCGGCGCCTCAACGTTGGCACGGCTTTTAAAAGCCGCGCCTTAAGAGGCTTTTCCCCTGCCGTGTGGCAGGGGCCCTAGATGTGAAAACCTTAACATTCATTGGATCACCCTTAAAACAAAAACAAAAAAAAACCGACCTCCAAAGTAGATAAGGTGTGCTTCCACATGGAAGGGATTTTCCATGGTGGTCATGTTGCCAGTGTGATTAATGGCCCAATTGTGTTTGCTATGGAGATTCCACACCGTATAGGCCAATGTGGTTTTTCTTTGTTTCCTACCATGGTTTCTTGCAGATCACATCTGCTGTCTGGTTTCTCTGCCCGTCTTTAGCTCTTTTGGTGTATCTCCTCAAGGGCAAAGAGAAGTCTCAGAGGGTGCGAGTGGAGATCTAAATTGTGAAGATGACACAGGCAGAGCCATTTACGAGCACTCGTTGGGTACAATTTTTCAACTAACCATGAATCCATCCAACAGTTGCACCATCCAGCCCACACTTAACCAGCTTATCCTCAAGGATATCATGAGAAACTTTGTCAAACGTATCTGATATGACTTATTCTTGATAAACCCAGGCCCCGTTCACACGGCGAATTTCCCCCACGGGAGGGACAGCTTGCCTGCGTATTAAAGCTGCGAGATCATACCTGAACATCCGGGAAACGTCGCACTCCCGTCTCTAACCCGCAGCTTCGGCTTGAAGATGTGGATTTAAAAGCTATCGGGAATCATGTACTAGTTTCCTGATAATGCGCGGCGTGTGCGGGCGTCTGATCAGGAAGCGGTGGTAGCCCGTCGCAGCCAGAGCCCATTGGCATCCCACGCATGCACACAAACGCCTTGCTGCTGTGTTGCTTAGTGTGGTGTGATCGGCTGCCCGAGGCTTGGGCACGGAGCCTCGGGGGGAAGGTGAGATTGCGCTACCTTTTTGCTCTGGCTCAAAAAGCCTCCCGTCCCCTGTGGATTATCTGGCTCGTGTGACCGGGGCCCCATGCTGGCTACTACCAATTAACTCATTCCATTCAAGGTGCGCACAGACAGAGCGTGATGCACTCCTTCACTCCATCCTGCAGTCCTCACTGGAACACCCTCAAACCAAAGTAAGTTGAAGTTGACATTGAAGGAGGGTCTCTGTGTCATGTTTGACTTCATGTGGCATGGTGTTTCTATGTTCATGTTCTAACTGTCATCCTGGCTGGGGCATAGATCAGATCTCCCCTAAAAGGTGGGTGGGATGGGGAACACCGGCTCTTGAAGCTTTTCAATAGGATGCATAGGAACCATTCTACTGATGGCCCAAGTCATCTCCTGGTTCCAAAGATAAAGACTAGTGCTGGTAAATTTAAATGCCTCCAAAAACCAATCCAGCCTGTCCTGGGAACAGCCAATTTTAATCAGTCTTTCATTTGTGTAGTTTTGGTCTTTTTCAGTCTTGAGTAATGGTCCTTACCAGATAATGTCTTGGCTCTCATGTTGTTCTGGGTGGGGTGGGGGGTCCCCTGTCATCCAGAAACAACATTTTGGGAGGACTGCAGCAGGAGTAGGCTCACCAAGTGCTCGGCTGCAGTGAGTGAACTCCTGTCCCCACCCTCAATTGCCCATGCTCTATCAAGTGAGCAGTGGGAGAATAATGGGGGGGGAGATGGACAGCTTCACAGTACCCTGCAGTGCTCTAGGAATTTCTCCAATTTCTTTGGTCCTTACTACATAGATTTGAGGAATTCCTAGATTGTCAAGGAAGGCGGCGGGCAGGCTGTGACATCACAGTGCTTACAACACTTCCCCTTCCCAGGCTCCACCCCACAACACTTCCTGGGATCCGCAGGTGTGGGCCTGGCAACTCTAAGCAGGAGGTGAGAGGTGGGGAAATCCCTTCAGTTCTCAGTAACCTTCAGGTGGATCCAAGCCAATGATCTGTCTGGAATACAAAAGTTACCATAATGGTTTGATGCTCAATTCATCTGATTCCCAGTTGGTGCAAAATTCCAGATCCAGCATATTTAATTATTTTATCTTATTTGCATAACTTATGTACTGCTTTTCTGTTCAAAGAACACCCAAAGCCTGCTTCTAGGAAGACTCAAACAGTAGCTAGTTTCAATCACATCCAAGCAGGCAGATTTTTCAATTATTGGTTCGACTTCTTGTGACGCATTAGTGGCTGAGCAAAGGGTTTCTGTACTCCTTTCCAAACAGCACAATAAAGCTTGACATTTATGCATGCACGTTGTCACCCAGCCTATTGCCACACAATGTCTATAATGAAAGGCTGGCTGTTTTGGACAAACCTTTCTAGTTTCTAGTTTCATTTTGTTAGTTTGAGTTTCTGGTTTCTACTAGGCAAACAATCAGTAAGGACTGCTCTGATTGGCTGCATTCACATGCTTAAGCAACTATACACTAGCTAGCATAGCTAATCTGCAGCAGCAAACTAGTTGTCAACATGTTCAAGCCATTTGCTGCCAAAACGAACAAATCTGGGGATCAGTTCACCTTATTTGCGGCCACTGAGCCATATAAATTCAACTGTGGAATATGTTTGCGGCAAATTTTGCTGGCTCCCTATATATGATGCAGCATATGTTGGGCCAGCAAGACACTGATGCAGCTTTCTTTAGAGATGCAGTTGAACTCCACCACCAAGGCTGGCGTCAGCATACCCAAGACTGGGGCAGCAGCTGAGGCCTAGACCTACCATGAGAGCCCACTGCCACTGCCCTTCTTGCCCTTGTGGCTGCCCTACCACATGGCTGATAAAAATAGGGTCGAGGCCGATGGTGCAAAATCAGGTAAAAATATACTTTGGCCCTGGTCACACGGGAGGTTTAGGGCTGGAAGAGGGACGGATCGGGGGCGCAGCAAACGGAGCGATCACACCGCAACATCTGGGAAGCGGCATGCACCCGTCCCCGATCAGGCCCTTCAGGCCGAAAATGCGCATAAATAAAGAACCTGCAAAAGAGCAGGACTTTCCTGAAACGCCGCAGCAAGCGCGGCCGTGAGATCGCTGGCGCGCCCGTCTGCAGGGACAATCGAGACCCCCAGCCGAACTGCGCATGCGCACACATGCGCAGCCGGCTGCCTCACTCTCCCTTCAGTGGCTTCCCCCCTGGCATCTGATTGTGCTGGGGAGGAACTGCGCGGCGGCTCAGGGGGTCTATCTGATCCCACCGCCACGTGTCCCTTTTGGTGCGGCTCTAAAAAGCCGCACTTTGGCCGTTCTTTTTTCCCCGTGTGGCAGGGGCCAAAGTCTGGCAAATATCCATAGCTTAATTTTTTAGGATGTTAGGGAGTCTAAGCCAGCCATGATAATTCCTGATTGTGCTGGGGAAATCAAAATTATAACATTACCTGAAATTATAGTTCTTTTCTGAAAATCTTTGTATTTTAGAAATCTAAGGCATTTCTCTGCTTTGCAAGAAATAGTTTGAACCAGGGCATGTTGGTGACGGTTTGGATTCCCCAATCAAAAAGACAAAGCAGTGGAAAATCTGAATCTTTGGTGACCCCCAACCATAAAATTATTTTCGTTGCTACTTCATAACTGTAATTTTGCTACTGTTATGAATCGTAATGTAAATATCTGATATGCAGAATGTATTTTCATTGTTACAAATTTTCCGACCCACGGGTTGAGAACCACTGCTCTAGAAGGGTGCATGACCTGCAGGGAGAACAAGCAGCAGGCAATGAACAAGCTTTAAGGTGGAAGAGTGGACTTAACCACTTCAGGCTGCCGATAGGATAACATATTTATAATGCAAAATAAAATAAAACCCAGCAAGCAGAAAGCCACATGCCGGTCAAATGGTTTGTTTATTTAGATATTCATACCCCACTTTTCGTCCCAGTTGCGACCCAAAACAGCTTAAAACGTCATTCTCCCTTCCTGCTTGTTCATCCTCAGAACAACCTGGGAAGAGGATAGGTTAGGCTGAGAGAGAGTGGTCCTGAACTTCCATGGCAGAGGGAGGTTCATATCTGGATCTCCCAAATCCTACTCCTATACTTTAACCACTACACCACACTGCCTCTCAGCTGCACTCAGTGCTGCACTGAATACCCTCTCAGATTCATGTGTGTTAACACACTCATTCAGCCAGAGTTTGATAGGATGCATCAGTTCATAAGCCTCATCTCCAAAGGGATCAGGGGTAGTTTATATTTCATTAATGACCAACATGGCATCAACCAGCAAGACCTAAAGGGTGGGAGGGGCACTCGCATTCATGCCATCACCCAAGACTTGGAGAGGGGAACTCTGGAAATGGCAACAACATTCAGTTCTGCCTTCCTTCCATGATATATCGATGGAACATGCTGGTGCTTATTTATTTTATTTAGATGTCCATACCCCACTTTTCTCCCCAGTTGGGACCCAAAGCAGCTTAAAACGTCATTCTCCCTTCTTGCTTGTTCATCCTCAGAACAACCTGGGAGGAGGATAGGTTAGGCTGAGAGAGAGTGGTCCTGAACTTCCATGGCAGAGGGAGGTTCATATCTGGATCTCCCAAATCCTACTCCTATACTTTAACCACTACACCACACTGCCTCTCAGCTGCACTCAGTGCTGCACTGAATACCCTCTCAGATTCATGTGTGTTAACACACTCATTCAGCCAGAGTTTGATAGGATGCATCAGTTCATAAGCCTCATCTCCAAAGGGATCAGGGGTAGTTTATATTTCATTAATGACCAACATGGCATCAACCAGCAAGACCTAAAGGGTGGGAGGGGCACTCGCATTCATGCCATCACCCAAGACTTGGAGAGGGGAACTCTGGAAATGGCAACAACATTCAGTTCTGCCTTCCTTCCATGATATATCGATGGAACACAGAAACACACCAGTCAGCTGTGGTGACCCTGTGGAGTTTTCAAGGCA
>NW_015169784.1:1410532-1417699 GCF_001447785.1 Gekko japonicus | reverse complement strand
AGGCGAACCGCCGAGCTTGCTGCTCTTCCCCCCTCCCACCCCCGCCTTGCACTGCAGCCCAAAAGCGTCACAGACAGTCGCCTAGAAGACAGGTCAAGGTGGGCAGCAGCCGGGTTAGTCTGTCCGCAGCAGCAGCAAGGAGCAGGAGCCCAGTAAGGGCTTGAAGACTAACGAAATTTGTGGCGGGGGAGGGGCTTTCGTGAGTCACGGCTGTTATCTGAAGAAGTGAGCAGAGACTCACCAAAGCTCCTCCCCTGCCACAAATTGTGTCGATCTTTGCTTGTGGTCACACACACACGAAATAGTCCACTTTCAATCCACTTCCAGCGCACTTTCCCACTGGATTTTACTGTGCGCACTGGCAAAATCCAGTCGAAAAGTGCACTGAAAGTGGATTGTGTCGTGTGTGCGACCGCAGCCTTAAAATCGCCCAGAAGGTCCAGCTCCAGCTCCTTCCCAACGACTCCGGCACAGACGAGCGGGGAAGGGTGGGAGTTTCCGAAGCTCAAAGGGCAGCAGAGAAGGGCATAAAACGAAGACGAAATCCTGCCATCTTTGGTTTTGCTCCCTCCGTCGGGGTAGAAGTGTTCTAACTTGTAACTTCCAACAGGTTTCTATTCCGCCCTGGAATACAAACCCGTTTATCCACCTTCGTGTTACGGTTTATTATCCCATGTATTGGCCGGGTCCCTATCGCATTGTTTTCTATTTCTGTAATCCGCCTGGAGTCTCAGTGAGAAAGGTGGACGACAAAGGCAGTAGGACAAAGAAATGGCTAAATAAAAAGAGAGAGCATCTGGAAGCTGCAGTCGAGGATACTTCATAATGTTCTTAGTTCTAGTATCGCCCGCGTTATGGTGCCGTCAAGGCGCTTTTGAGTTATGGCGACCCCATGAAAGAAACACGTCCGAAACGTCCTGTCGTTTTAATATTGCCCGTCTGTTATTGTCCCTGACCTGGTTGGGCCGGGATGGCCCGATCTCCTCAAATCTTGGAAGCTAAGCAGGGTCGGCCTTGGGTAGTCTTTGGACGGGACACCACCAAGGAAGTCCAGGGAAACCACACGCAGAGGCAGGCAATGGCAAACCGCCTCCGGAACGTCTCTTGCCTTGGAAGGGGGGGGGGGGGGGGCGGGCGCGCCTCACTTGGTGACAGTTACCACCAATGTTCCCTCTAAGCTGTGGAGTCTTGTGAGCAAAAATTCCAGTTTGTGAGCTTTTGACCTCAAAGTTGTGAGCAAGCAATTTGGCTTCTGCATAAAGTAGTTTGCTCTGGAGCCATCCTTCCTGAGCGCAGACAAAAATCTGTGAGCCGGAGGCTAAAAAACTGTGAGCTAGCTCACATTAACTCAGCTTAGAGGGAACACTGGTTACCACCCCCCCACCCATTATTAGCGTCAGAGTTTACAGGATGTTCTTCCCTCCTTCTTCACTCTCGTATTCTCGAAGCAGCGCACGCGATTGGACTAGGTGAAGGAGCCCTATTCAAGCCGACGGATCTGCTGCAGGCTAAATGGTTTGGGGCCAGGCGTCTTAGGTGCTTACAGATCTAGCTGGTTAGCCGTGTTCGTCTGTCTGGAGCAGCCGAAAAGAGCAAGAGTCCAGGAGCACCTTAAAGACTACCAACATTTGTGGCTTTTATGAACCACTGCTCGCTTCTTCGGGTGCTTCGGGATGTTTACAGCAGCCGCTGTGCTGACACCTCCTTCACGTTCCTTGCATCCAGGGTCCTCCTGCTTTCGGTAGATTTCGCCAGCCGCGGAACGAACAATGCTCCCTCTAAGCCTTGTGAGCAAAAATTCTACGTTGTGAGCTGCTGGCATCAAAGTTGTGAGCGAGCGATTTGCCTACTGCAGAAATTAGTTGGCTGTGGAGCCACCCTTCCCTAGCCAAGACAAACAGGTGTGAGCCGGAGGCCAAAAAACCTGTGAGCTAGCTCACACTAACTCACCTTAGAGGGAACATTGATAACGAACTCGCAGGTCCTGAACGCTCCGATCCGAAGGCGGGTCCCCCCTGGTTTCTGATGGCCCCTCGAAGTTAACGGGCACGATGCAGCCCAAGCGGAGCACCTGATTTCCACACGCCCTTTAACTGTCCCATTCGATCAAAAGGACTGGGAGGGGCGCCGCCTAACCTGTGCCGGAAGCCTTCTGCATTCACCGGCTTTTCAACGCAAGTGGTAGTTCGAGGGCGTCTTGACAAAAAAAAAGGGGGCCGGGAACTCTGGTTCACAAAACGACTAATGCGGATAATTTAGAAACCATCGCACGACAATTGCTCCTGTGTGGTTTTTCTCCCCCCCCCCCCCAAGGATGCAACTTCCGCAGACTCTCGCCGGGGGCCCAAGAATCCGAATCTCTGTTCTAGATCTACCGTGAATGAAGTGAAGGATTGCACTAATTAATCCACCGCTGAAAGACTCTGGCCTTTAATTAGTTACCCAATTTCTGTATCCCTACAGCAATCCCCCATCGCAGAACTGTGCATTACAAAGACAGAAGAGCATGCTACAGTAATTACTATTTTAGACCTCTAATACCATTAATTATGTACTAATATGGATAATATTAACCACTAATATAGACGTTTTAAGGAAATAAAAACCTCTGGAGATCTGGAGTGCCTCAAGGAAATGTTAACTCTTGCCTGGTGTCATTAAGTTTGGTTTGACTGCTTTATTTGGATTCTCAGGTATGCATGTTGTGGAATAGTAGGGGAGGAAATTAAAATGGTTCTATTCGGCAAGATCATTCTTCCCATTAAAGTCTTACTATTTCCCCACAGGATTTAAGAATTAGGGCATTTAAAAAAAGAATCTCCTCACCCCTGCATTTTTTGGGAAGTAAAATATGAAAGAGTTACGTTTTGAAAATGAGAATCTGAAAACTTTCCAACCACTGAATCTTCAGAACTTCACCACTGATCATCTGCACAAGGTTTGTAACATATAAGATGCCTTTAAAACAACCACAACAGTCTTACTCTGAGCTGGCCTTCGGAAGAACTCTGGCAAGGAAGTCCCTGTACATCATTCCCAGTTTACAGATGAAAATCCAAACTAACCGAGAGAGAGACCAACATTCCCCACAGAATCCTGGTCTCAAGTCTAGGACTGCTGTGTACTTGGTGACGGACAGCTGTGAATGGGTTCTACTGGAAAATGTGGACACAACCTTTTGTCGTTGCATCCCTCCAGGAATTTGCCTCCACAAGAGAGAAGCGTTATCTTTCACCTCTGTTATATACCCCACCTAAACTCTTAGGGTTTCCTCACCTGCAGGGAAGAGGAACTGAGCAAACAAACTTTTCAATCCCACCCTTCCTCCAAGAAGCTCAGAATCCCCACCTGTATCCTCACAATAGCCCTACAAAATAGGCTAGACTAAGACCTGGTGAGTAGCCAAGTTACCGGAGACTCGAACCAGGAACTTCCATTATTAAACCATACCAACTGATATGCATTTACATAGGGACTGGGTAGCTACTTCTCTGTTGCATATTCCTGCCCCCTCCCTTTGGTAGCTAATTTTCTCTCCTCTTACTAGGGAGGATTGGCCACCCTGGAGAGAGAGAAGAGACAGAGCCCGGAAGGGAAGGGAAAGGAGATGGATAGTCAGCAGCTCCTTCTGTACTTCTCTCCCCATCAGATTCCCCCCTCTCCCCCCACCTCTTGCCTGGTTGTACGGATGCCTCTCTTTAAATAGGCCCAATATCCTGACGGCGGCTGAGGTCATTTTCCTGGAGCGGGGCCTGCTCTTCCCCATCCCAAGAGAGTCCCCGCCCAGGCTATTTCCACTGTGGCCTGAAACGGCAGGCAGGACAAACTCTCGGGCACCCCTTCCGACTTCATGAAAGGCCTGGGGAAGAACCAAGGTGAAGGACATCTTGTTCTTGGGGCCTGTTGCATCCTACCCCAGTCAAGGCACTCTTCCCAGAGGATTATCCCAAGAGTAAAGATGCAAAGCCTTTGGTTTATATTTGCACAAAGGTCTGAAAGACTGAACATACATGGGAAATGACTTGGCACCTTGGGCCAAAGACCCCGGGACTAGCTGGTTTGTTTACATGCATGGTATGTTTACATCCTGCTCTCGGAGTCACCTCCAGGGTTTCCCAGGGGGGTCTCCCATCCAGGCCTCTTTCAGATCTAGGCTTCCTCGGCTTTAGCAGACTATTGCTTTTATTAGTCTTTCAATGTATTTACAGAAGGCCTTCCAGATGTAACATCTCCCAAAGCAGTTTATAAGGAAAAGGATAAGTTAATTCCTATCAAACAAAAATCTTGGAGGGAAGATGGCATGGTATAGCCCACTCTGGTCAGATCCCGGAAGCTAAGTGGGGTCTGTACTTGGATAGGAGAGCACCAAGGAAGACTCTGCTTCTCACTTGCTTTGAATGCCCCTTGCAGGGATTGCATCCCGTCAGATCTCGGAAGCTAAGTGTTGGGTATTACAAGTTAAATTACACTCAGTATATCTGGGGTTAAATGTTTGTTTGTGTTGCTCACAGGACGTCACATGTGTTTCATGTAGCCAATGCTGTTTTAGGAGTAGAAGCCCGGGAATTTTCTCCCTGATCTAGGGGTTTGATTGGAGTGATAGTGTCAAAGTGTTTTAGCATTTTATGGCTCCTCTTCCGGTCTTTGTTTGCTGTTCTCAAGAAGAAGTATGAGTAGCCGTAATTGCTCTCTTCTAGTCTTGTCTTTTGTAGTGTAAAGATGTAGGAGATTTAACTCCGTTGTTATTTTCATCCCAGTTACCCTTCCCTATGCTAGAATGTAGCAAAAACTTTCTATTTTAAACACACATGGACTCTGAGTCTGAATTATTTTACTCTGGCACTGCTAAGCTATCTTATCTCTGCTAAATACCAATTTTTCCTTTTTTTTAAACCCAACACTAAGCAGGGTTGGCCTTGGCTAGTATTTGGATGGGTGACTGTTGGGATTCTGAGATTCAATATCGATGATCGTTTTGCAAACAGTAGAGCCACATCAGTAAAAGAAAAATATCTCTACTATAAAACAAAATAAAACATGGGTACGGTACTTTGGATAAAAGAAATAAAATGAAAAGGTTACATACTTGCAGTTACTTTCAGTACTAAATGCTAACAGCTACATCATTCTATCTGTGTCAGCTTCTAGAGGAGAGCTTCCTCTTTTGTGCACACAAAGAGTCATAAACCTTGTGAATACATTAATGCTAGATCAAAGCATTTCCACAAGCAAGTTGTTAGTTGACCAATATTATCCTAACTTCATTAGGATAAACAACTCCCACAAACTTTCCCTATGTAACGTAACATCCTGTTTCCTAACAAACAACATTTAACTCTGTAATGACTGAAGTGTAAGCAACTTGAAACTCCAATAGCGACCTCCAAGGAATACCAGGGGCCTGCAATGGCAAACCACCTCTGAAATGTCTCTTGTCTTAAAAAAACAACCCAGGTCTAGCTAGCTCACCACCTAGTGGTGCATAACACTAAAGAGCTAGAACTTCTGCCTGACAGACATTCTTAGGATCTCCTGACTATTTTACACACAATGGCATACGATAATGATTAATGATTAATGATTAATTATTATTTGCAGGGATTGCAGTGAGTCAGTTGTGACTTTACAAGAACACACACACACATACATAAAGTAAATCTTAACAAAAATAGGTTAAAAAAACCCCAGTAACAACATTGGTTGCTTCCAGATCTTTCACTGGTCTACAGTCAGCACACAGTCCCAGAGCTGGAAGAGGCCTTATATGGCCCATCCCATCTAGCCTCCTACTCAATGCAGAAGATGCAAAGCTAGAGTGACCAAGACTCGGCTTCAAGACCTCTAGTGCCAGAGAGCATCCCCGTGTAGAAAGGCTCTCGCCTTTAGAAAGTTTCTTCTAATGTTCAGCCAAAATCTACCCTCATGCCTCCTACTCAATGCAGAAGATGCAAAGCTAGAGTGACCAAGACTCGGCTTCAAGACCTCTAGTGCCAGAGAGCATCCCCGTGTAGAAAGGCTCTCGCCTTTAGAAAGTTTCTTCTAATGTTCAGCCAAAATCTACCCTCATATTTTTGAATTGAATTGAATTTATTACAGCGCATAGCCAGCAATATAAAACCATACCTACAAATATTTATCATATAAATAGATTACAATGTCTAAAATATCCTGACTGTAAAACTATTTTTGTAAAATTATACAAGCATTTTAAATTCTAAAACCAGAAATACGGTGTAAAAAAGGACAAAATTTTAGTCTCAAAAAAAATAAAGTAATAAGAATAAAAAGATCAATTAGATTAAAAACAAACAGTCCTAACCCAAGTGGCTGCCTGAACACTGATGAGCTTTTACAACCAAACAACAAAATTTCGCTATCTGGTGTAGCGCTATATGATCAGAATTTATAAGCAATTTCTCTATCTTATCCTGATCCGAGGAGCCAACCAAGAGAGGACCAATAAGTTTTGTGCGAGCTTCGTTATATAATGGACATCTTAGGAACACATGTTCCTGGGATTCTATCTCCCCAGATGCACACATGCACAGCCTCTCATTTCGGGGAGTTTTCTTGAATTTGCCCTCAAGAACTGCAGAAGGTAAAGCAGAGCATCTAGCCAGCGTATACGCCCTCCTAAGTTTATTTGACTCCAAAATTGATAAGTATGGGGCTTGAGCAACCATATATTTACTACTGTATGGCGCTAAAAAGGCAGGGGTCGCCTGTACGTCCAGTTGGCGTTCGATGTCTTCAATCCTCTGCCTGAGCACTAGCTTAGCTTGAACACCACCCCTATCCAAAAGCTCTTGGGGGGAAAACCCTAGTAATGTAATTTTCCGAATAGTATGGGTCAGCCATTCAGATTGGTAATCGTCAGTCAGGATTAAGGGCACAAGGCCACATGGGTTTAGGTTTATCTTTAACCAGAGAAAAATAGAGTGCAAGGTGATCTTAGCTTCAACTTTCATCATGCCAGTCTCTAGCCGTACCATTGCATTTGTAACACACCTTGGGACTTGGAGCACTGATCTCAAGAATTTCGATTGAACCAGCTCTAGTGGGGCAAAACAAGAAGATGACGCTCCAAGTAGCGTCCCATAGAGCATCTGGGCTAATGTTTTAGCCTTAAAGAGTTTCAGTGCTGCTGGCACATAATAGCCCCCTGTA
>NW_015169784.1:1405880-1410402 GCF_001447785.1 Gekko japonicus | reverse complement strand
TGCCTCTTGCTCTGACTGAGGGCTGCTGGGAGCAGGGGGTGGGGCTTGTTGCATGTGCCCTCCCCCTGGGCTCTTTACTGCCGGAGCTCCGCTCCTGTACGCTCCCACAGGAAATGACCCCTGGGTTTTGGTCATCAAGTGATGAACATCATGTGTAAACATGTCCTGAGATCCACAATTTTGTTTGGGAGGGGACACGGCTCAGTAGAAGAGCAGGTTCAGTTCCCTGCATCTCCAGCTGAAGGGATCAGGCAGTAGGAGATGTTGGAAAACCCTGGAGAGCTGCTGCCACTGAGTAGACAATATTTATTTCGATGGACCAAAAGATCTGCTTCAATGTAAGGCCACTCAATGTGTTTGGAAAAGGGGCGAGGGATTACTTGACTGTAGTGTCCGGTTTGCAGATTTATTTGATTCTAGAATGCTTGTCTCAAAACAGATCAAGAATCTGAAAATCCTGCATGCACTGCAGGAATTTATCCTCTGGTGACAAGGTCAGCCAGCATCCTGAATCGAGCCAACTCTGCAAACATTATGTTTATTTTTCTGTATAGCCAGCCCTGAATGAGGGAAAGCAAGAATAATAACTCTCTGATGACACAATGGATCCTTTGGATCTATTTACATTTGACCCGGAGTGTGCAACTTCAAAATACACCAGCCAGAAAAGTTTCCTGATAAGAAAAATCATGCACATATTTATATCAGCCTGAGCTGATCAAGGGATCATCGAAGGACCAGTGTTATGTCTCCTACTCTCTGGGACTAAGGAGACACCTGCTGACTACTGAACCAGCCAAAGAATGAGATTGTGCCATAGTTCACTCATGGTGCAATGCAAGATCCTTAATGACCAGCGCCGGGAGTTTTGTCACCGCTTTAATCGAATGTGCATTGCATTGTCAATTTCTTGCTTCAGTCCTTGTTGTGTCTCCTGAACAAAGCGCAGGTGTGCAGCCAGTGCTTCCCGGCAGAGCTGGCAGATCAGAAGCCAGAAACCCAAGGAGAAGGTCACTGAAGCAGCAGCTTCCTTAGATACCAGCTGGGAAAGAATGTTGTCAGATAGACTTGGTCTGAAAAGCAGGGCTTCCCTGGAGCCAAGCCTCAAGCCAGAGAACATTTTGGGTGATGGGTCTCATTTATCACAGGCATGTGCAAACTGCCTTTCTGCTGAGTAGCCTACTACACGTGGCTGGATGGGGCTCTCGGTTGGTTTAGACTCCTAGCATCTCCCTCTTCTAAGTGCAACTAATTTGCCACCCTGCTGTATTAACTGGCTAGCCTGATCTTATCAGCTTTAGGAAGCTAAACAGGATTAGCACTGGTTAGTACTTAAATGGGAGACCACCAAGGAAGTCCAGAGTTTCTACCAAGAAGCAGACAGTGACAAACCCAAACCACCTGTGTTCATCTCTTGTCTTGAGAACCCTATGGGGTCACCATAAATCAGCTGTGTCTTGAGGGCAGTTTCCACCACCATCTTCTCTTTGTTTTTTAATTAACCACTTTTGAGGATACCATGTTGCTGTTGAATGTTATGTGTTCTGTGTGTCTGAATAATTATTACAAAACCCCAAGGGTCAATGCTTCTTAGAAAGCTCTCTAAAGGTTTGGGGAGGGGCCATATCTCAGTGGCAGAGCAGCTGCCTGGCATGCAGAAGGTCTCAGCCTCTCAATTTTAAAAAGATTGGGTAGCAGGTGATGTGAAAGACCTCTCCTCGAGAAACCTGGACACCCACTGCCAGTCCGAGGAAACAATACTGACCTTGATAGATCTCTAATTTGATTCAGTATAAGGCAGCTTTGTGAGTGTCATTTGTGCCAACAGGTGAACCCGTTTTCTAGTGTGTTAGATTAATAATGAATGATGGCAGTGTGCGTAGTATAGCCAGGAGACATAGGCGTAATCTTCATGGGGGCGTCGGGGCGTCAGCCCCTGTTAGATTAATAATGAATGATGGCAGTGTGCGTAGTATAGCCAGGAGAGCCTAAGATTGTCTGGCAGGCAGAAGTTCTAGCTCTTTCAGTATTATGCACCACTAGGTGGTGAGCTAGACTTGGGGTGTTTTCTTTCCAAGGCAAGAGATGTTTCAGAGGTGGTTTGCCATTGCCTGCCTCTGCATCACACCCCTGGTATTCCTTGGAGGTAAAATATTAATTTCGATATATAAAACATCTATATATAAATAAAGCAGATTATACGAAAATACATGTATTCATTACAAATTGGTTTGAAAACAATTACAAGCCCAAATATAGCCTCACTAAGAATACAATTCATACAATATTTCAAAATTAGGAACTTATGCGACCCTAAGACAGACGGGTTTTGGTTTACTGGCTTTCTTCAGTGGTCAAGCATAAACATTATACATAGGCCCTGGCTGACGACAGACTGGCAGTATGAAGAGCGAGGGAGGCGGGACAAAAAGACCCGGACCAAGGTGTGCCGGGGATTCCCGGTCGCACTGCATCTACTGATGGGGGAGCATACCAGGGAGGAGGAAGAGAGTGTTTGCACTGTTGGCCCGCTCTGGCGGAGGCGCGGCTGTAAGAGGCTTTTTTTCACTCCGGCAACATGCGCCTGTGCGTATAGGTGCAGCACCACAGCAATGTGGCTTGTTTGCGGCTTTTAGCGTGCACACTTCTGTGCACACTTCGTGCCCTCCAGGGTTTGCTACAGCTTTCACCTGGTACTTTTTTAGGGAATCATCATAGGACGGGTTGAGTATGGCTGGGGAACGCCTGACAGCATTCAAGGACCAAGTGAGAATTGTGTTCTGATAGATGTAGTGGTCCAAAAGATAGATATCAGTTACTGATAGATATCAGTGACTCAGGGCAAGGATGTACTTTATCGGCCTCATATGGTATGTACATACTATTAGGTTACACTGGCTCCATTCTTGTCTCAAAACAGATCAAGAATCTGAACATCCTGCATGCACTGCAGGAATTTATCCTAAGGTGACAAGCTGAGCCAGCATCCTGAATCTAGCCAGCTCTGCAAACATTATTTTTCTGTATAGCCAGCTCTGAATGAGGGAAAGTTGACCAGGAGTGTGCAACTTCAAAATACGCCAGCCAGAAAAGTTTCCTGATAAGAAAAATCATGCACATATTTATATCAGCCTGAGCTGATCAAGGGATCATCGAAGGACCAGTGTTATGTCTCCTAACCTCTGGGGCTAAGGAGACACCTGCTGACTACTGAACCAGCCAAAGAATGAGATTGTGCCATAATTCACTCATAATTCACTCATAATTCACTCATGGTGCAATGCAAGATCCTTTACGACCAGCGCCGGGAGTTTTGTCACTGCTTTAATCGAGTGTGGATTGCATTGTCAATTTCTTGCTTCAGTCCTTGTTGTGTCTCCTGAACAAAGTGCAGGTGTGCAGCCAGTGCTTCCCGGCAGAGCTGGCAGATCAGAAGCCAGAAACCTAAGGAGAAGGTCACTGAAGCAGTTGCTTCCTTAGGTACCAGGTGGGAAAGAATGTTGTCAGATAGACTTGGTCTGAAAAGCAGGGCTTCCCTGGAGCCAAGCCTCAAGCCAGAGAACATTTTGGGTGACGGGTCTCATTTATCATAGGCTATCATATATGCATGTGCAAACTGCCTTTCTGCTGAGTAGCCTACTACACGTGGCTGGATGGGGCTCTCAGTTGGTTGGTTTTAGACTCCTAGCATCTCCCTCTTCTAAATGCAACTAATTTGCCACCCTGCTGTATTAACTGGCTAGCCTGATCTTATCAGCTTTAGGAAGCTAAGCAGGATTGGCACTGGCTAGTACTTAAATGGGAGACCACCAAGGAAGTCCAGAGTTTCTACCAAGAAGCAGACAGTGACAAACCCAAACCACCTGTGTTCATCTCTTGTCTTGAGAACCCTATGGGGTCACCATAAATCAGCTGTGTCTTGAGGGCAGTTTCCACCACCATCTTCTCTTTGTTTTTTAATTAACCACTTTTGAGGATACCATGTTGCTGTTGAATGTTATGTGTTCTGTGTGTCTGAATAATTATTACAAAACCCCAAGGGTCAATGCTTCTTAGAAAGCTCTCTAAAGGTTTGGGGAGGGGCCATATCTCAGTGGCAGAGCAGCTGCCTGGCATGCAGAAGGTCTCAGCCTCTCAATTTTAAAAAGATTGGGTAGCAGGTGATGTGAAAGACCTCTCCTCGAGAAACCTGGACACCCACTGCCAGTCTCCTTGTTTTAATTGTCCTATATCTTCTGCCCGAAGGCAGCAGTTCAAACAGGGAATGTCCAGGGTGTGACAAATCCTGCAGAATGTTCTTTGCTTTTTTCAAACATCGAGAACTATACAATTCCTCCAGGAATGGGAGGGGGCAGCCAATGATCTTCTGGGCTGTGATGATAACTCTCTGGAGTGCTTTCCTATTCACAGCCGTACAACTGGCAAATCAGGCACAGACACAGTATGTTAAAATGCTCTCTATTGAGCAGCGATAGAAGGACATCAATGTTTTCTCACTCAAATTATTTTTCTTTAAAAGTCT
>NW_015169784.1:1399601-1405546 GCF_001447785.1 Gekko japonicus | reverse complement strand
GAAGGAGGAGGAGGAGGAGGAGGAGAAGCCCTCCCACTCTTGCCCCCCAAGCACCAACAATACAGAGCATCACCACCCCAGACAGAGTTAAGGCGCTTGGGGCTCTTTAGCTTGGAGAAACGACAGCTGAGGGGAGACATGATTGAGGTTTATAAGATTATGCATGGGATAGAGCAGGTTGAGAAAGAAGTACTCTTCTCCCTTTCTCACAATACAAGAACTCGTGGGCACTCCATGAAATTGCTGAGCGGTCGGGTTAGAACAGATAAAAGGAAGTACTTCTTCACCTAAAGAGTGTTTAACACATGGAATTCACTGCCACAGGAGGTGGTGGCAGCTACAAGCATGGACGGTTTCAAGAGGGAATTGGATAAGCATATGGAGCAGAAGTCCATCAGTGGCTATTAGCCACAAGGTATAGATAGGAACTCTCGGTCTAGGGCAAGTGATGCTCTGTATTCTTGGTGCTTGGGGGAAGCAACAGTGGGAGGGTTTATAATGTCTTGGCCGCACTGCTGGACCTCCTGATGGCACCTGGTATTTCTGGCCATTGTGTGACAGAGTGTTGGACCGGATGGGCCATTCGCCTGATCCAACATGGCTTCTCTTATGTTCTTAAGAAGTTGTTTTTTCATACCCCGCTTTTCACTACCCAAAGGAGTCTCAGAGCAGCTTACAACCGCCTTCCCCTCCTCTCCCCAAAACAGACACCCTGTGAGGTAGGTGAGGCTGAAAGAGCTCTGAGAGAAATGTGACTGACTCAAGGTCACCCAGCTGGCTTCATGTGGAGGAGTGGGGAATCAAACCTGGGTCTCCAGATCAGAGTCTGCCGCTCTTAGCCACTACACCAAACGGGCATGATGAAGGCATTCCAGGGCTTGCCCTCCTCTGTCGACCCTGGTGGGTCCACATTCACAAGAGCAATACGGACAAATGACCCATCTGTTAATTCATCGTGGCTGCCAAAAAGAATTGTCACTGTGGGCAGAGGACTGCTAATCGTCATGTGCTGATTTCACACTTTAAGAACATAAGAGGTGTTGGGAGTTAAAAGTTAAAACACTGTTCAGTATTTACTGGGTTAATACTGTTTGTTAAATCACATGTTTGTTTGTAACCAATAAGTTTAGAGAGCTAGAAAGCCCGGTAACTTCAGATCTATGTTGTTGTTCTTATTGGAGAGGAGAGTGGCTAGTATTAGCATTTTATGGATCTTTGTCCTGAGCAAGAATAACTTTAGTCTTGTTTAGTCTCTATTAGTCTTCTGCCATGTTCTGTCTAGCTGTAAGGATGTAGAAATATAGCTCTTTGTTATTTTTCATCCATGCTAGGTTGTAGTAAACTTTTATATTTAAAACACACCATGGACTCTGACTCTTTAATACTCTGCTGAATGCTGATTACTCTGCTGATTAACTTTAGAAATTAATAAGAATAACCCAACAGTTTTTAAACCAATTTGTAATGTATATGCATTTTTGTACAATTTGCGTTGTTTGTATATTGATGTTTTATACTTATAGAAATTAAAATTGAGCCTCTTATTGTATATCCAATTAACCTTTTTTGGTTCTTAATTCATTTTTGGGGAGTTAAGTTTTTGTTCCCCTCCTTGTTTCTTCTATTCCTTGGAGGTTGTCCATCCAAATACTAACTAGGGCCGACCCTGCTTAGCTTCCAAGATCTGAGTAGTTTGGGGTCGCCTGGGCTATCCAGGTCAGGGCTGCATTAGACTGTTGGTCCGCCTAGCTGAGTATTGCCTGCTCTAACTGGCAGCAGTTCTTTTGGGTCTTACACAGAGAAGGGATTTTTGCATCACTTGGTGCTTGAGGTCCTGTAACTGGAAATGCCAGCGACTGAACCAGGAACCTTCAGCATGCAAAGCATGTCCCCTGACGCTGAGCCAAGGCCCCTCCCCATTTGCTCAAGATGTACAGAATAGTTATCCTTTAGTACATTCTATTACCTTCCCTCCTTTGACACACCCAGATGCGTTACTTAAGGCAGACACAGTGGGCATGAAATATTAGGCTTGTCACCCAATTGATATGATGTCTTCATCAGTTAATTGCAGGAACTATAGTTGACTGAAGATCAATTGTCTGCTTTAATTTGCAACAAGAAATATATGGAGCAGTTACATCAGTGGCTATGAGCCACAAGGTGTGGATGGAACTCTGTTTGGGGCAGTGATGCTCTGTATTCTTGGTGCTTGGGGGGGCAACAGTGGGAGGGCTTCTGGAGTTAGAACCCCACTGGTGGACCTCCTGATGGCACCTGGGTTTTGGCCACTATGTGACACACTGTGTTGGGCTAGATGAGCCACTGGCCCGATCCAAGATGGCTTCTCTTATGTTCTTATGAAAAACAGCAACAATAATTCTAAAGAACGAAAACACTTGGCTTTGTTTTTAGATAATGCTCGCCTATTTCAGCAGCTGTTGGCTTAAAAGTCACATTTCTGTTTCACAAAGGAGGGAATGCTTCTTTCAAGCATCTTCTTTGCCATATGTAGTTTTTGTAAATACTTGGATTAAGTTTTTTTTTAAAAATAATAAATCTGCTGACATCAACTATAGGCATCCTTGGCAATTAAAATATTTTAATCAATGTGTCTGACCAGCCCACTAACTAAACACTGGGATCTGATTTAATATTTATCTTGCTCCATATAAAACTTTCAGGAACCTCTCAAGTATTTGGGACAAAGAGTTATAGAATTAGATGGCAGACATCTATTTGCATAGAAACACAGAACACCTTCTTGCTCTGAAGAGTTCCACCAAAGGAAGCTCCATCGAAGAGGCAACACACACTTCTGTAGAAGGGAGGGACACTCCGTTGCATCATGAGGGAAGAAAGAACAACAAGAGTGGGGACCAGACAAACCCAAACAGAGCCCCATAAAACAGAGATTGTCTCCCCAGCCCTGTACAGTGACAGAAGCCAGACTTAATTATAGCCGGGGCAGGCTGGGACGGGTGTGGGGCTTGCGGCTTGCTTTGCAGATCAGATCTCAGTGGTGGGATTTCATCTTATCACCACTCCCTGGTCCAGCCCACATGCCAAAATCCAAACTCTACAAGCCACACGCCCATGATTGCTTCACTGCCTCAGCTGTTCTTCTGAGGGCACAGGCTGCTTGTCTCTAGGAAACTCAGGCACCAAAGATTGTCCGAGGTCCATCTCCAAAAAGGGGTCAAGGGGCAAATCAGTGAGAGCAGAGCCGTGTCTAGGACAAAGGCCTGCAAGCTGCAGCTCTAGAACCAAATGCAGTTCAGTAGAAAACTCTTTTGAAGCAAGTGAGATTCGAGTCCAGTAGTACCTTGGAGACCAACAAAACTTTTTTTTTGGGGGGGGGGGGTGTTTTCAAGAGTCAAAACTCCCAAGGGGCTGCTGGGTTCTACTGCAGACCAATATGGTCACCCTCTGAAATAAATAAAATAGATAAAATAAAAAAGAATAAAGTAAAATCTTTATGGGGTATTAGAAGGGTAGGTGGGATGCTAGAATAAGTGGTATGTGAAGGGAGTAGTAGGCAAAGGTTTTACAGGATTAAAGGACTTCTTTGAGATGCTTTCTAGAATTAATTATTGTTATGGCAGATTGGCAGTGTGTGTAGTATAGCCAGGAGATCCCAAGATTGTCTGGCAGGCAGAAGTTCTAGCTTTTTTGGTGTTATGCACCACTAGGTGGTGAGCTAGACTTGTTTTTAAGGCAAGAGATGTTTCAGAGGTAGCTTGCCATTGCCTGCCTCTGCATCAGGACCCTGGTACTCCATGGAGGTCGCCCATCCAAATATTAGCCAGGGCTGATCCTGCTTAGCTTCCAAGATCTGATGAGATCAGGCTAGCCTGGGTTTTATAGAAAGGGAGACGACTGTGGCAAATGCTTGCGAGCCATGCACAAATTTATGCTGCTGCACGAAAACAATCGCATAGGGTGCTCCTGTATATTCTTATTGCTTGGTGTGAGACCTTGAGTATGCCTCTTCCTAATAAAGAACTCACATCTATCAGGGTTCGGTCTGTGGAAACTTGATGGATAATTAATCAACATGTCAATTATCAGTAGCGTTAAGTTTTATATTTTCAATTATGCAAATAGCTCTATCACGCTGGTTTTCCTTTGAATTCTGATACAGTCCAGTTCTTTAGCTATGTAAAGGCTGCTGACCCCTGGTCTAGGAACGATGAATCTGTTGGGATGTTATTTTTCATTTCTATTTGCTACAACATGATACATTTGGTGGTGGGGGAAGACTTGTTCCTCTTGACGAGGGTGTAGGAGTAGCCAATGTCGACTTTTTGAGGGGCCCAGGATACAAAACCACAATCCCAGTCCGTTTTGGCTGCCTACCTCTCAGTTTCACGTACATCTCCAGCCCTTACTTTGCGACTTCATGATTGTCAGCCAGCTTTTAAGAAAAAGAATAAGTAAGCCTAGTAGAGGAAGTTTCTATCACCAAGATATTTCTTCTTGTGGTTTTACAAAAAAAAAAAAAACACAACTTCTTTCATAATCACAAGATTCCAAACAAGATAATCTGAATGCTAATCGATTCCTGGTTGTAGGCCTGTAGCCAGAAATTGAGGCGAGCAGTGAGTGCCTTAGGCCACCATGTGTGCACAGGGTGAATCTGAGCTGGCAGTCTCTTACAGTGATTTAACTAAAGAAGGTTTGTACTCGTAGGTGGTAGGGTTAGTTCACAGAAGAGTACCAAAAGCCAAAGCCCTGTAATATACAGTCTTCTATTTTAAAGCTCTGGAAACTGCAGACACAAGGACTAATGTAGTAGGATCTGAACTCCCCCCACTTCCCCTTCTTTGATTTTTAAAACACCAGTACCACACATCCACGCAGGTGTTGAGCTGCACACTTATCTATTTGTGTCTTTGAAATGCACAAGGACTCAATGCAAAACTCAGTTTTCTTTGGCTCCTGGACTCAGTGTGGGTTTTGTGATGCACACTGTTTTGTGATATTTTGGTTGTCCCTCATATCCCATGAGTTTCGTTTTAGCTATTTAACATATCAGTAAAATGAAACTTAGTTTTATAACATTTGTTATCTAGTGTGAGTCCATTTTTGCACACATTGGTGCTAGGAGAACCAGGAGAAGAAGATTGGATTTATACCCCGCCCTTCACTTGGAGACTCAGAGCGATTTACAAACCCCTTTCCTTTCCCCTCCCCACAGCAGACACCATGTGAGGTAGGCGGGGATGAGAGAGATCTTTCAAGAACTGCCCTTTCAAGGATAGCTCTTGTCAAAACTATGGCTTGCCCAAGGTCATCCAGCAGCTGCAAGTGGAGGAGTGGGGAATCAAACCCAGTTCTCCCAGATTAGAGTCCACACATTTAACCACTACAGCAAACCCTGGGTGGGAAACAGGACTTCTTAGGTATGTTCACAAAATTCTCCTTTTCTGGATTTCAGCATTCTAACTACACATTTTAATTATACCCTTTCTCCAAGAGGTGCAGGGCAGGGTCCATAGCTCCCCCCTATTTTATCCTCACAACATCCCTGCGAGGTAGGTTAGGCTCACCACTCACACTAGAGGGCCCCACGGCTGAGTGGTGAACTGAACCCTGGCCTCCCAGGCTCTAGCTTGTTCTACAGTGGCTTTCTAAATTCCCTAGTCATGTTTTTGTTAAAGAAGAGTGTTGGAATATATTTACAAGTTACCAACACTCTCAGTCATTATAGAGTTAAATTGCATGTTGCGTGTAAAAATAAATAAACAGGATGTCATCTAGCTTACTTGTTACCAGGGGTCATTTCGTAGAAAAAGAGGTGCAGGAGCTCATTAGCATAACTCATTAGCATAACTTATTTGCATATGCCACACCCCCTGACATCACCAGAAGTGTGTCAGAAGGCAACACCCACCGCTCAGGCTCCACTGGACTGTTTTGGGTTGCTAGCTATTGGGGGGGGG
>NW_015169784.1:1395018-1399538 GCF_001447785.1 Gekko japonicus | reverse complement strand
TCACAGAGGAGGTGGGGGGGGGGACTCTGCAACTTACCTGGCTGTATCTTGCTTCTCGTGACCTGACTGAGGGCTGTTGGGAACAGGGGGTGGGGCTTGTTGCATGTGCCCGCCCCCTGGGCTCTTTACTGCCGGAGCTCCGTTCCTGTGCGCTCCTGCAGGAAATGACCCCTGCTTGTTACCAACAGAAGCAGAGATAAATCAGTGTGTGGGGGGGTGGGGGTGGGATTGTAGGGGTCGCTTAGTCTAATGAAGTGATTTGTAACCTCTCTATTGGCTGTCAATAGATTGATTAGAAGAAACGCTTTGATCTTGCATGCATCTGTTTGCAACTTTTATTGTAGGTCTTTTGGCCATTGTTTGTGGGGAAGAAGAAGCCATTAGTCTTTTACCTTTTAGCTGAGAACATGTAGCCTGTTTAGCTGAGCCAGTATTGTCTTTAATTTTCTCCAATGTAACCCCCTCCCTTGTTTTTTCTAGTAAAGTTAGATGTGTGAGGAATCCTGCATTGTACAGACATGACGCCAGCAAGCAGTGTTCCTTCTAAACTGAATTAATCTGAGCTAGCTCACAGCTTTTTAGCCTCCGGCTCACACATTTTTGTCTTAGCTCAGGAAAGATGGCTCCAGAGCAAACTAATTTATGCAGTAGCCAAATTGCTCTCTCACAACTTTAATGCCAGTAGCTCACAAAGTAGAATTTTTGCTCACAAGACTCCATAACTTAGAGGGAGCATTGATGGCAGTATGTGTAGTATAGCCAGGAAATACTAAGATTGTCTGGCAGATGGAAGTTCTAGCTTTTTTTTTAGCATTATGCACCATTAGGTGGTGAGTTAGACTTATTTCCGAGGTGGCTTGCCACAACTTTAATGCCAGTAGCTCACAAATTAGAATTTTTGCTCACAAGACTCAGCAACAAGGTATAGTGATGGACAGTGTTGGATTTGGATCTGGATCTGGGAAATTCAGGCTCAATTCTGCCATGGAGGCCCGTTGGGTGACCTTGGGGCAGTCACATGATCTCAGCCTAACCTACCTCACAAGATTGCTTTGAGGATACAATGGAGGAAAGAAGAATGATATAACAGTTTTGGGTGTCCTTGGGTGAGAAAGGTGGATGTTGATTGAGTAAGATAGTAAACAACATATGTGCCATTTGCAGCACCTTCTGATAGCTTCATTAGGCTCCCTCCCCCATAGATACCCGTTGCCAGTATAGAAGAAATCATGTCTGCATTACTCAAATGCTGTACGAAATGCTCTCAATTCACTGAGGACTGATGCAAGCAAGATTGCTTTTTTTTTAAGCATTTGATCAATGCGAGCAGAAACGGCAAAGGGGAGAAGAGACAAAGTGTGTATGTCTCAGCAACAAAATCAGTGTTCGAAATTCTCCAGGCCAACAGGCATTGAGGAGGAGCCAAATGCAAGAAAGAGCAAACTCAAAAGACAATAAAGGAATGGGAAAGGAAGACAAGCGCATATCCCCATCTCTAGTGAGGAACTGGGTCAAATACGGCTTGCACATTTGCAGTTATATATAAGTAAAAGGACAAGACACTTAAAAAAAAAAATTATGAACACATAGGGAAGCAGCCTGGAATATCTTTAAAGGTCCCTCCTGTGGTGAATAATGTGTGGATTCTCAGACTGCATACCCCTCTACATGTTTCTGTTTGAACTAGGGATTGGGGAAAGACCTCAGCCTCTAGACTGCACATAGAACATCAGTACTTTGGCATCTGCACTGGCTTCCAGTCATCTTCTGGTGCAAATTCAAAATGCTGGTTTTGATCTATAAAGCCCTAAACGGACTGTCCTACTCATGGGACCACCTCTCCCAGTGTGACCCCCTCACCTCCTTAGATCATCATCATGGGGCCTTGGACAGGTGCCTGGCCCACAAACTGCCCACTTTTCAGTGGTTGCCCCCTCTCTCTGGAATCAATTCCCCCTACAGGTTTCTCAGTCTTGCAGGAGAACACTTCAGCCTTCCAGGAAATTCAGTGGGTGACCTCAGAGTAGCTGTTTTATTGCAAAGGAACCTCAAGAACAGAATGGAAAGGGAAACTACAGAATTTACAAGTTATTACAACACTCAGAACAACAACCTCCCCAGGACTTAACAGGGATATTGGTTTCTTATCTCATTACATATGCTTAACTCATTCAGTCCTTATATATTTATTATCACCAAGAAGGGCTATATATCCTCTGTGTTTTAGTGTATTTCTTTTTTGGAATAGTATATTGCAATAGTGAATGTAATGCAATAAATATTGGAATGTATTTCTCTGACAGAACACTGCACCCCACCTCTAAGAAAAGGATGTTGTTAGTTAACTCCATGCTTGAAAGGAGACGAATGGAGTGTAACAACAGTCACCATTTATTACTCTTAGAAGGATACTTTTACACATCTGTCTCCTATTTTGACATTTTTATTACTTCCCTGTCCCCCCCCCCCCAATTAAATCCAAACTGTTGGGTATTACAAGTTGAAAACACTCAGTATATCTGGGGTTAAATGTTTGTTTATGTTACTCACAGGAAGTCACATGTTTCTCATGTATCCAATGTTCTTTAGCTGTAGAATGCCCGGGAATTCTCTCCCTGATCTAGGAATTTGATTGGGACTAAAGTGTCAAGGTGTATTACCATTTTATGGCTTCTCTTCCCGTCTTTGTTTGGTGTTCTGAAGAACAAGAAGAGCAGCCATAATCCCTCTCTTCTAGTTCTGTCTTTGTAGAGTAAGGATGTAGCCGATTATGCTCTGTTGTTATTTTCATTCCAGTTACCCTTCCCATGCTAGAATTTAGTAAAAACTTTATATTTTAATCACACATGGACTCTGAGTCTGAATTATTTTACTCTGGCTCTGCCGGACTATCTTATCTCTGCTAAATACCATTTTTTTCAGTATCTCACTATCACCCAACAAAGGTTATGGGTGCCCAGATCGCTTCAGCTGCGCAAGATAGCTAAGCAGAGTGCAGCAGCCAGACTTTGGGTCAAGAAAAATCATGTGTGCTGGAGTTTTCTAACACGGAATTTTATCTTAATTCACATTGGATTTATGAGATTCAGATAACATCCTGTTTTCTTCATGAACTTGTGGGACCAGACTAATCGCCTGTGTTTCCAAGTCAGAGACAGCTTTGTAGTGTTTGATCTGAGTTCGTCTTCTTCCCGTGCCGAGCGAAAGAAAAGGAAACAAAAGGGGGTGAGACTGATCCTGCTAAACGGAAGCATTGTCTACAAGCTTAATCCCGCGCTCACAAAAGATCGACCGTAGTCCTCACCACTCTCAAGTTTCGGTAACGTATTAAAAAGGAGAAATCATTATGTCTGCAGCTACGAATCTTGCTTTTTTCAATATTCCCACCTTAGACTCATTTCTCTTGGTGGAAGAGATCAGTAAAGAATGCCCTTTAGGCTCATGGAGCTGTTTCCGTGCTCACTGAGGACCCTCCTGCAGCTAGGGCTGCTCTTGAAAAGTACAGAGGGCATGATGGATTTGGAATGTCTTTAAAGCCTGATTATAAAAGGGATAATGCCAAAAAAGTTTTTAAATGCCACAGCTATGGAAAATTTGGGCATATGGCAAGACATTGTAGATCAAAGACTTTACCAAAACAAAGAGATCGCACCAAATCTTACCGCTCTGAAACCAGGTCCCCTAAGGGGCGTGGCCAAGGAAAGGCAAGTGGTCACTTTGAGAAACGAGGTGTGTTTGTCATCAGAGACAAACAGCAAAGGGCTGATGTTGTAAAGCAGAACAGTAACATGAAAGCTTTGTCTGTCACTAAGAGGAATGATGAGCAAAATGACTCATTTTTACGAGATAGCGGTAGCGCGTATCATATAGTGAACTCAGACAAATGGTTTGCTGATTTGGACAGAGAAAAGAGGCCTGCTCTGCAAGGGGCAGAGGAGAAAAATCTCTCTGTAGAGGGATGCAGTTCTGTTAAACTGTATGCCTTGAACAACTGCAATGAAATTGTGGAAATCACACTCAGAGAATGTGTTCTGATTCCCCAAGCCATAAATAATCTCATATCCACAAAGAGAATCATGCAAAATGGTCTTAATATTGATCTCTGACCAATTCATGGAAAAGTTTGGCGTGAAAATGGATTTAATGTGATGCTTGAAGAAAAGGATGGTTTTCATTACCTAAGAAATATTGCTGATACTGATTTAGATGAAATAGAAAATGATGGGCTGGTATGCCAAACCAGATCAGCTAAATGCAACCATAAAGACTGTTTATTCACGTGGCATGTAAAATTTGCACATAGAAATGTGAAAAGTGTGGAAACGTTATTGAAGGAATGCAATATTGAAGCAAAAGGATGTGATGTCATGAGAAACGGCTGTGATATTTGCCTAAAGTCTAAAGCCACAGCTCCCTCTTATAAAAATAGAGCTCATGACCCCAATACTAAGTTTCTAGAGTGCATGTACTCTGCTTTGGTTTGTGCAATAAAGGAATCTGCTGGTGGCAACAAGTATTTT
>NW_015169784.1:1389106-1394591 GCF_001447785.1 Gekko japonicus | reverse complement strand
GCAGACCACCTGTGAACAGGCAGGTCCATCTCCACGAGAGAGTTCCAGCTCAGACAGGGAATCAGGAGAAGCTATGCCAAGGGTAAGAGAGACAACCATTGTGAGACAATCAGCAGACAATCAGCAAGGAGTGACAAGGGTGTACCACCACTGATGTATGGAATTTGTGCAAGTGTACAACCAGTGAAGGAACCTAATAACTGGAAGGAAGTCAACAGACTTCCTGCGCCTGAGAGAAGCAAGTGGATAGGAGCAATGGAAGACAAGACAAAGGAAACCAGATAGGAGCAATGGAAGACAAGACAAAGAAGTTTGGACTCTTACTGAATTGCCTCCTGACAGAAAAGCCATTGGCTGCAAGTGGGTGTACAAAGTAAAGTATGACCCTGATGGCAAATTAGACAAATACAAGGCATGCCTAGTTGCAAAAGGCTTCTCACAAAAATTTGGAATTGATTTTTCCCAGACTTTTGCACCTGTTGTGAGCTATACATCCTTCAGGACACTCCTATGCATAGCAGCGTCAAGGGGCATGCACGTTGAACATTTGGACATCAAGACAGCCTTCCTCAATGGAGACCTGAATGAAGAAATCTACATGAAACAACCAGAGGGATTTTCAACAGAAGGACAAGAAGGCCTAGTGTGTAAACTTAACAAAAACGTCGATGGACTAAAACAAGCAGCCAAAGCTTGGAACGAAAAGCTGACTAAACTGCTACAAAAACAGAGCTTTCAACAAGGAATAGCAGAACCTTGCTTGTTCTCAAGACTTAAAAATGGAAAGTATCAATACATACTCATTTATGTTGATGATTTGATTATTTGTTGTCAAAATCAAGGAGATGTACAAGAAATAGTGGATGAACTGAACAAAGAAGTTGAAGTGAAACAATTAGGAACTATTTGAAGTGAAACAATTAGGAACTACTACCTTGGAATACAAATTGAAAGAACTTAGGATGGGAGTTTTCTTTTGAACCAAAAGCAAAAGATCATAGACTTTATTGAATCTGTAGGAATGAAAGATTCCAATCCAGTAAGCACTCCACTTGATAAGGACTATCCCAAACTTACTAATCAAAAACCACTTAAAGACAATCATGAATACAGATCTGTAATTGGAAAATTATTATATCTGAGCACAATCTGTCGTCCAGATACAACTTCAGCTGTTGGACTTTTGTGCAGAAAGACCAGTTCACCCAATGAGCATGACTGGAAAGCCATTAAGACACTGGCAAGATACCTAAAAGGAACTTTGGACTACAAACTTAACATTTCAGCCTGCAATGAACCAAGACTGACTGGATACATGGCCCTCTGGAATAACTGATTGGCCACTTATGTTCTAACTGGGAAGCAAAAGAACACGTCCAACCCACTCACCTAAATTCAATATTTTGTGATTGGGGATAGCTGACAGGGGATAGAGGGGTGGGGATAGCCAACTGTAATCCTCCCAATCCTTAATATAGTTCCTTGGGAGTAAGTGCCACTGGAATCCAGAAGAGTTTCAAGAAAGGTGCCCCTGAAACCAGACAAACAAAGGATGGGCTGTCCAGGGGAAACACTGAAAGAGGTAATGAGAGGAAATAAAAATGACTCTGGAGAAGGAAAATAAAACTTCATCGCTCCTCTCTTGGCACACAGTTTATGGATTTGATAGCATGGTGTAGTGTTTAGCCTCAAACTCTGCCAGGGAAGCAAACTCGGTGACCTTGGGCTGGGGGAGAAAATAGATTCAGGTGGGTAGCAGTGCTGGTCTGAAGCAGCAGAAGGAAATCTGAGTCCAGGGGCACCTTTAAGACCAATCAAGTTTTATTCTGGGTATAAGTTTTCATGTGCACAAAAAATATTATCTAAACACAAATGTTTGAGGTTTTTCTTCCTTGAGGAAGAAAGGATGCTTTCCCAATAGTAGGCACTGGAATAATTTCATTTGACCAGTAGTCCTCAAATACTGACTTGTACTTATGCTAATCCTTAGTATGCAATTCAAACAAAAACCTGGTGCGTGTCCTGAATTTAATTCCAACGGAATACAGTTTGCATTCTTTGGCAGGCATAAAAGATGCTTTGCACTGCCTTTCCAGATTTTATTTAAATCCTACAGTCTAGAGCTGAAATGCTCCGTCATCCTGTTGTTCTGACACACCAGACTTTGGTTTTTCAAGCAATTCCATGGATCTTCACAAAAATATGATACCAATATTACTAACTAGTTGTGGGTCATTTTGCTGAATCAGTTAAAAATCCAAAAGTATTCTTATGCTTAAATAGGCTTCTGAAAGGCTTGTGTATGTTGTTCCTGTACTATTTCTGTATGTTCTACGCTATTTGGCCTCTGAAGAAGCGTCAGATCATATATGGTTCGTGCTGCATTTGTCACTTTGATTGCTTTATGAGGCTTTATTTGAGTCCCTCGAAGGTTTTTATATGTAAAATAAACACGTGTGCTTTTGTCTATACCTATTGATATTTTTAACTTTTGGCCCTTTACTCGTTTTCTAAACTTTTTTTGGAGGTTTCTGATATAATGAGCCAACCCTGATGGTAAGGCAGACTCGGCCAAATCTGACTGTAAGCAAATAATTGAAAAGTGTAAGCTCTGCTTGTTTTGGTTCGTTCTGTCTGGAACCTGCCCCTAACAATGAATTAGAGGGAGTCTCTTTTGCTGATTTTATATATATGCCCAGAGCTAGGGGTCAGCCCAATCTGGTGAGATCTCCGACGCTCTGCAGGGTCGGCCCTGGTTAGTACTTGGATGGGAAACCGCCAAGGAAGTCCAGGGTCGCTCCACACAGGCAGGCAACGGCAAACCACCCACCTCTGGACGTCTCTTGCCTTGAAAACCCTACGGGGTCGCCACAAGTTGGCTATATCCCACTGACAGTCGCGGGATGGGCTAAACAGAAGTGAAGTCCTCCGAGTTCAATGGAAATATCCTCCGTGTAATTCTGGATTGCCGGAGAAGGTTGCAATCCAGCGCCTCACTCTCCTGGGGAAAGCCCGACTGAACAGGCTGGAGTTTATTTCTGACTAAATATGACTGTGCTTCACCTTTATAGCTCACCTTGATGGGGGGGGAAAACAAATTTTAGAACTTTTTTTGGGGGGGATCTGTTGGGTATTACAAGTTGAAAACACTCAGTATATCTGGGGTTAAATGTTTGTTTATGTTACTCACAGGAAGTCACATGTTTCTCATGTAACCAATGTTCTTTAGATGTAGGAAGCCCGGGAATTTCCTCCCTGATCTAGGGATTTCATTGGTACTAAAGTGTCAAGGTGTATTACCATTTTATGGCTTCTCTTTCCGTCTTTTTTTTTTTAATGTTCTGAAGAAGAAGAGCAGCCCTAATCTCTCTTCTAGTTTTGTCTTTGTAGTGTAAGGATGTAGCCGATTTAGCTCTGTTGTTATTTTCATCCCAGTTACCCTTCCCCATGCCAGAATTTAGTAAACACTTTATATTTTAATCACACATGGTCTCTCAGTCTGAATTATTTTACTCTGGCTCTGCTGGGCTATCTTATCTCTGCTAAGTACCATTTTTTCAATATCTCACTATCACCCCACAGGATCCTAAACCGGAAGTGCCCAAGCTGAGAGCAATGTTCCCTCTAAGCTGTGGAGTCCTGTGAGCAGAAATTCTACTTTGTGAGCTACTGGCATTAAAGTTGTGAGCAGGTAGTTTTGTTGCTGCATAAAATTAGTTTGCTCTGGACCCTACCTTCCTGAGCTAAGACAAAAATGTGTGAGCTGGAGGCTAAAAAACTGTGAGCTGGCTCATACTAACTCAGCTTAGGGGGAACACTGGCTGAGAGTGGAGGCCTGCCAACGTGAGACGCCCCGATCTGATCGAAAGGCGGGCGTCGAAATCGTGAAAAGACACGCCGAGGCAAGCCATTCGCTCCTCGCATTAAACGCGCGTGATTTCTCGCCTCTGAACTGAACCCCCCCCCCCCCCCCCAAAAAAATTCTGCATCTTGAAGCCGTTCCTCGGACTCTCGCGGCCCTCCCTTGGCACCCGGCGGCCCCTCTCTCGAAATCGCCCGGGGGAGAAGCCCCCTCTCCTCCACCCTCCCCCCCACACCGTATTTAACGGGGGTGACTGCGCGGAGGCTCTGACTGCAACCGAAGCTGCTTCAGTCCGCCGGAACCCGGACGGCCCAGGCTAGCCCGCCCCGATCTCGCCAGATCTTGGAAGCTCGTCGGGGCGGGCCCTGGTTGGTGTTTGGATGGGAGACCACCAAGGCAGTCCAGGGTCGGCCTGCGGAGGTAGGCGAAGGGGAAGGACCTCTGAAGGTCTCGCTCTTGCCTCGGAAACCCCACGGAGCTGCCCGAAGTCGGCTGCAGCTGGGCGGCCCT
The DNA here is from genome assembly GCF_001447785.1 of Gekko japonicus. Taxonomy (NCBI): domain Eukaryota; kingdom Metazoa; phylum Chordata; class Lepidosauria; order Squamata; family Gekkonidae; genus Gekko; species Gekko japonicus. Next base: position 1,390,219 of record NW_015169784.1, on the reverse strand, counting down.
TTGCGCACAAGCAACACGCACCTCCTTGCCCCGGGATTGCGCGACGCCTGGAAAGGGTCGGGCGGGGGTCGGGAGTGGAGTCCCCAGCCGTCAGGACCACCCCTGAATCGGCACGCTCTGCTTAGGGGAGGTCGCAGAAAGCACAGGCAGGGCGGGGTCTTCCACACCAAGGCTCCCTCTAAGCTGGGGAGTCTTGTGAGCAGAAATTCTACTTTGCGAACTCCGGGCATTAAAGTTGTGAGCGAGCTATTTGGCTCTTGCAGAAATCCGTTTGCTCTGGAGCCCTCCTTCCTGCGCGAAGACAAAGATCTGTGAGCCAGAGGCTAAAAAAACTGTGAACTAGCTCACACTGACTCAGCTTAGAGGGAACACTGGCTTCCCTAGGGACTGGAGGACGGGGAGAAGGGGGGGGGGCTCCACTCGGGTTGGATTCCTCCGCCGAGACAAGGAAGGCGTCTTTCCAATCGGACGGGGTGGGGAGGGAGCGAGCCACGTCTGGATGTTTCTTGAGCGCTTTGGGCGAGGAAAGAAAAGAGTCCCGGCTGCGCTCCTCTCGCCTGCTCGGGCAGCCGCGGCGGTCGGGCTGGGGAAGGTTCGGGGACTGAATGACGCTCCCAGTGAGTTTCCGGGGGGGGGGGCGCTCCCCTGGGCTCTGGTCGTGTCTGTCTCTCCGTCTCTCTCCCCCTCCCCCTGGGCCCACTCACCCGAAGGCTTCTACCCAGAATTGAAATTGGTCGGTCTTAAAGGGGCCCCTGGACGCCAGCCTGGTTCTGCTGCTTCAGGCCAACCCTCCCTCTCTCTCTTTCTCTGTCTCGGGAACGCACCAAGACCGTTAACCCTTTCCCTTCAGGTTTCCGGCGTCCTGCTTCCGGGGGCCAGGCCAGGAGCCAGAGAAACCTTCCGAGATTATTATTATTATTATTATTCTTCTTCTTCTTCTTCTTCTTCTTCTTCTTCTTCTTCTTCTTCTTCTTCTTCTTCTTCCTCTTCGTCCCTCTGTGTTGAAAGGCGTCTCTATAAAGCCCGCGCGCCTTTCGTGCTCTCGCCCCCTCCCCCCCCCCGTTTACACGCGTTCATCATCGCTGCTGCGTCGCCTGCATGTCCCCCTCCTCT
>NW_015169784.1:1387289-1388769 GCF_001447785.1 Gekko japonicus | reverse complement strand
GCTCGCTCTCCTCCTGGGACGCCTCTGTCCGCACCCGCCCGGCGGCGGCGTCGGGGGTCGGCATCCCGGAGCTCTGGAGAGTGCTGAGGCCGAAGGGAGACGGGGACAGGGCCGGTCGCCTCGCCTCGCCTCGCCTGTGGCCCGGGCCCCGCTCTTAGGGACAACCCCCCCCCCTTACTTTTCAAAAAATATTGTATTTCAATCGATCGCTGTATGTTGATGGATGAGGGGCTGGGAGAAAGTCTGGGGCAGGACAGAGGGGTCAACAATGATGCGGGAAATGAGCAATAAATATACTTTCACACACACCCCTCCTGGTGTCTGTGTGGATGGTGGTGGTGGTGGGGGAGATCCTGAGGACGCTTTTCGGGGATGAAAGGCACCGGATCACACGCTCTCCACTTTCGTCCCACTAGAGATCTGTTTAGGGTTCCTTCCTTCCCCCTCTCCCGATCGTTAGCCAAGAAAATCGCTTCTACGGCTGAGATCCACACACCACCCAAGCCGCAGTAGCCGACTCGAGAGCGCGGAGTTTCTCTGTTCTGGTAGGGTCCCCTTCTGTTTGAATTCAGGAACCCCGGCTTCACTGGTGTGTGGCGAGTTCCGAAAAAGTTCTCCCAACACCGCCGGGACCTGTAACTACAGCAGCTAGCGGAAGTCACCAAAGCGCCCCGCCAAGACCGCTCCGGACCACGTTTACTCGGAAGTAAATCCAGTTTCTTTCCGTGAGAGTTGCGCAGCTGCCGAGGACTGCACGTTTTTAATCTCGTCCCGTTTTATTTCTGGCAAACGTTCGCAGCCCTCTCCCCAGCCCAGTCGACGGGATCGCGCTCTGCTTCGCCGAACACCTTCGCTAGAGAGGAAGCGCCCCCCCCGCCCGCTTCGGCGGAACTGACTCCCCTGACAACAGTCCCGGGCCGGTCTTCTTGAATCTGCTTAAAGAACAAGAAGCCGAAAGCCGTTTGCTCCGGCCTAACTAATAAGCGGGGGCGAATTTGTGCAAGGGAGGAAAACCGACGTGAAATATGATTCACATTCATAGTAGCAGCAGCAACGGCGGTAAGCAGCAAAGCAATATAATAGCAATCGAGGAAGAAGAATCATCATCATCATCCGGTAAATGACACTGGTTATGATCCCACGCCTCTTTACTTGGAAGCAGGCCTCATGGAACTGAGCGGGACGGACTGACTTCCCAGTAAACGCGGCCAGACTTGGCCCGCCGAGTTGCGCTCCTGCCCGCATTTCCCAGGCGCCGGTCCGAGGGAGCTCAGCCGCCATCCGAGTCAACGCGGGGAGAAGTGGGCTCTAGCGGTGCAATCCTAGGCGCGCTTAAAGACTGCCTCGGATCGCCCGGCGCGACCTTCCCCGCGAATCTCAGTGCCCGGCCGGCCCGGGGAGGCGGCGGCAGTCGGAGGGCGACCCCCCCCCCCCAAGAGAGACGGAGACTTACGGCGGGCGCTGCGCCTGCGGAGCTGGA
>NW_015169784.1:1386271-1386378 GCF_001447785.1 Gekko japonicus | reverse complement strand
TTTCCTCCCCCAGGAGTGGGGCCACAGCAGGGGGGGTGTCTCATCTGTACATCCACACTGTACACCCCATGCGGGACAACTGAAAAGAGGGGTGCAGATGGGGGGGA
>NW_015169784.1:1377460-1386202 GCF_001447785.1 Gekko japonicus | reverse complement strand
CTGTGGAGTCTTGGGAGCAGAAATTCTGCTTTTTGTGAGCCGCTGGCATTAAACTTGTGAGCGAGCGATTTGGCTACTGCATCCAATTAGTTTGTGTTGGGATTCTTTTTAAGTAAGTCAGCAGAGTATTAAGAGACTGAGTCCATGGTGTGTTTTAAGATATAAGAGTTTACTATAAACCTAACATGGGAAAAAGGTACACAGGATATGAAAATAACAAAGAGCTAATATGCATACATCCTTACAGCTAAAAGGTAAAAAGGGAAGAGAATGGCATCTCCTTCTCAGTCAGAACAAAGAGAGGAAAGAGAAGTGTTGGGTGATAGTGAGATATTGAAAAATGGTATTTAGCAGAGATAATATAGCCCAGCAGAGCCTGAGTAAAATAATTCAGACTGAAAGTCCATGTGTGATTAAAATATAAAGTTTTTACTAAATTCTAGCATGGGGAAGGGTAACTGGGATGAAAATAACAAAAGAGCATAATCGGCTACATCCTTACACTACAAAGATAAAACTAGAAGATAGATTATGGCTGCTCTTCTTCTCCTTCAGAACATCAAAACAAAGACAGGAAGAGAAGCCATAAAATGGTAATACACCTTGACACTTTAGTCCCAATGAAATCCCTAGATCAGGGAGAAAATTCCCGGGCTTCCTACATCTAAAGAACATTGGTTACATGAGAAACATGTGACTTCCTGTGAGTAACATAAACAAACATTTAACCCCAGATATACTGAGTGTTTTCAACTTGTAATACCCAACAAGAAGCCAATATGCTAAATACTTGACACATTGGTTTCCAATCAGACTAGCAAGTTAGCTCCAAAGTTCCCGGGCATTCTATTGTCTAAGCAGATTGGTTACAAACAAACATGTGACTTCCTGTTGATCATAACAAACATCATTAACCCTGTAAATACTGAAGTGTTTTGACTTGTAACACCCAACAGTTTGCTCTGGAGCACTCCTTCCGGAGCAAGCCGGAGGCTAAAAACTGTGAACTAGCTCACACTAACTCAGTTTAGAGGGAACACTGGAAAGCAACCGCCTTTCTGCGGGCGGTGGGAATTGCGGGTTCCGCCCCCTGTCTCGAGGTCGGGCTCCGTCTCCCGTGCGGGGCGATCAGAAGCCGGCGGAATTCCTTGTAGGTCGGTTCTTCCACCCTGCTTGGGGATTAAAGCGCAGAGAAATGTGTTGAAAGTCAACTCCGACGTTAATCTCGTGCGTGTTTGTCCTTCTCCACCCACGTCTGGGTTTAGTGGTTCGCTCCCGAGGTTCCTCCTAAATCCTGTTCCCTTACCTGGGAATGGCTGAGGGTTGTCCCGGGAGGAGCAAAAGGCACTCTGCACATGCACGGAAACAGTCTGTTCTCTGCTAGTGACTTCGTGTCCCACTCTGCAGAGCCACGGCACTTAAAATGCATGCTGAGTTCAAATTAGGAAATCCCCAATGGAAGGCCAGATACTGAAGCTGAAGCTCAAATACTTTGGCCACCAAATGAGAAGGGAGCACTCACTGGAGAAGACCCTGATGCTGGGAAAGGCTGAAGGTCAAAGAAGAAGGGGACGGCAAAGGATGAGATGGTTAGACAGTGTCGTCGAGGCAACGAACATGAAGCTGAGCAAACTCCGGGAGAACAGGAGGGCGTGGCGTGATGTGGTCCATGGGGTCGCGAAGAGTCGGACTCGACTGTGCGACTGAACAACAAATGGACCCTCAGATGATGAAAGCGTTCATGGCTAGGTGGGGTTCTGCCCCCCCCCCTCCATTCATCCCGAATCGTAAACCTACAAGACAACCTCTTGTCCGCTGGATTATGTGTCTTAGTTATTTTGTGGAGTAGTAGTAACTATGGAGTAAGGGGTAGTAGTAACTATAGAGTGAAGATGGGAGAAAATGTATCGACTCCATCTCTCCTGGATTCGAAGTGGGTCACTGCTGCGTCACGCTTCCTTCGCATAATCTTGCCCTATCGCTTGTGCGCATCCCTCCCCCCGTTTTGTATCCTATCCTAGTTTCTGCGGTGACGCCCCCCCCCAGTTCTCCTCTCTTCCCCAGGTCGCTCCACCCCGCTCTCGCCTGCCTTTCATTTTCTCCGCTCTCAATCTTCAGCGTCTCCTCCCCTCCACCCCCGCCTCCCGCTTCTCCTCTTTCACATTCCTCCATAAATCAAGGGCCCTCTTTGGTTCTCCAGACCTTCTCCAGGACTCGAAGCGGGTCGTCGTCATCCACCCACCCCCCACACCCCATTGCAGGGAGCTCCGTCTGGGACAGGCGAATGCTGAAAACAACAGTCGTCCGGGCGGCTTCTTCGCCAGTCCCCGTTTCCAAGTTCATCTGTATTAACCAAAGACTAGGGAAGAGGGATTTAGAATTCCAGGCAGGACTTCGGCAGACCACCTACCACTTCCGGAAGTCCCGGTGCCTGTTTGCCGGGCCACTGGAAGGCGGGAAGCCGCAGCAATAATACCGAGGCTCCTCTGAGCACGTGCAGAGTGCATCCCCCCAGGAGTCACACAAATGCACGCTCATCACTTGACCTCCCACGGTACAATGACGGGATAGATGGGGAGGGGGGTGTCATTCTTTTCCCCAGTGGAACTAAAAGCTCCACAGCGGGTGACCTATGGTGGGTCAGTGGTCACTGGATGTTGCGGTCCACCAGTGAAAGATCCGTGAACCAAGCAACAAAGTGCCCTTCTCTGTTTTGGAAGCTGGGCCGTTAGGACTAGAGCGAGGACATTTTTTTTAACCCCTGCACCTCTCTTTTTAGGGATTAGGCCCGGATAACATAGCAGGAACATAGTTTCTAAAGGGTAATTGAGTGGAAAGCAAGTACCTGTTTCCCCCACCCCCACTTATATCAGGAGGTGGAGTAAAAGATCCAATGTTGGATCACTGGCTGGTTTTGGATAATCTGCCAGCTGCAAGTAATGCCGAACCAGGCGGATTTGGGCCTGGTCCAGGACAGGTCTTCATCTGGAACACGGGTAATTGAGTGGAAAGAGGAGAGGTTCTGGACAGACTCCTGGAGGTAGGAGTTTCGAGGATTTTAATTTTTTTTTCAATTTTTTGGACCCCCCACTTCCCCATCCTCAGGGTTTTCTTAACAGTGAAAGTAGCTCACTCACTTGAAGAAATTAGTTCCAGCTGTCCGCCTGTAGCAGCACTTGAGAGGCCAACAAAATCATCTAGTGGCCTGGATGGCCCCGGCGAGCCCGATCCCTTCAGATCTCAGCAGCTCAGGAGGGGCGGCCCAGGCTAGTGCTTGGATGGGGAGACGGCTGAAGAAGTCAGTGTTGGGTATTACAAGTTGAAAACACTCAGTATATCTGGGGTTAAATGGTTGTTTATGTTACTCACAGGAAGTCACATGTTTCTCATGTAACCAATGTTCTTTAGATGTAGGAAGCCTGGGAATTTTCTCCCTGATCTAGGGATTTGATTGGGACTAAAGTGTCAAGGTGTGTTACCATTTTATGACTTCTCTTCCCGTCTTTGTTTTGTGTTCTGAAGAAGAAGGAGAGCAGGCATTCTCTCTTCTAGTTTTGTCTTTGTAGTGTAAGGATGTAGCCGATTATGCTCTTTTGTTATTTTCATCACAGTTACCCTTCCCCAATGCTAGACTTTAGTAAAAAAAATATATTTTAATCACACATGGACTCTCAGTCTGAATTATTTTACTCAGGCTCTGCTGGGCTATATTATCTCTGCTAAATACCTTTTTTTTTTTTCCAGTATCTCATTATCACCCCAGCAAAGGTTATGGGTGCCAGGGGTCGTTTCGTAGAAAAAGAGCTAGAGGGACTCATTAGCATAACTCATTAGTATATGCCACACCCCCTGACATGAGGGGCCCCGGTGGTGGACCTGCAAGGCCGGCGGGAGTGCAAGGAAGCCCCGCGAAGGCCCTCCCTGGCCCCAGGCAGGCAGGGGTGGGGAGAGGCAGGGAGGAAGCAACTTACCCTCCCTCTTCTCCTGCCTCCTCCTGGCTGAATGAGGGTCAGAAGCGGGGCGGCCGGAAGCAGGGGGCAGGGCTTCGTCATGTGCCCCGCCCCCGTACCTCACTGAGATCCCCCCCGAAATGACCTCTGATGGGTGCCCAGATCGCTCCCACAGCGTCAAATAGCTAAGCAGAGTGCAACAGCCAGATTTTGAGTCAACAAATTACGGCTCCGAGGAGCCCCCGTCACCTGGTTTGGCCCCGGAGAGGCCCTGCCCGTCTGGAGGTTTTGTGGCAAAGACTGTGGTGGCGGGGGCGAGTGGCTTCTCTCTCGGTGGCCGGACCGCCGCCTCCCAGTTGCGACGCTGCCCCGGGGGCTCCCCCACAACCCCCGTGGGGGCGCACTGGCTGCCTCCCCTCCAACGGTCACCCTCCTGCCCCCCCTCAAAGCAACACGCAGTCTTGGGGGAGGGGGAGATGGGGTGGTGTCGCCCTGGGACATGGAGGGTCGAACTCCAAGGAGCTCCAGGTTCGCATTCCCTGGAAGGTCGCTGGGTGGCCTCGGGCCAGTCACGCCCTCCCAGCCCAACCTACCTCACGGGGTTGTTGTGAGGATGAAACCGAGGAGGAGGGACTGACGGAAGCCGCCCTGGGTCCCCGCTGGGGAGAACGGCGGGGTATAAATGAATGGATAAGCAAAGGGAGCGTGTTCCTTTCCTCCCCCAGGAGTGGGGCCACAGCAGGGGGGGTGTCTCATCTGTACATCCACACTGTACACCCCATGCGGGACAACTGAAAAGAGGGGTGCAGATGGGGGGGAGGTGGAGCGAAGGAGTGGGGGGGGGCCGAAGACGCCGAAAATCAATGGGGGGGGGTCAGCGGTCTTGGAGGGATAGCTGCAGGGCTGAACTGCAGAGAGGAGCAACGCTCCCGCTAAACTGTGGAGTCTTGGGAGCAGAAATTCTGCTTTTTGTGAGCCGCTGGCATTAAACTTGTGAGCGAGCGATTTGGCTACTGCATCCAATTAGTTTGTGTTGGGATTCTTTTTAAGTAAGTCAGCAGAGTATTAAGAGACTGAGTCCATGGTGTGTTTTAAGATATAAGAGTTTACTATAAACCTAACATGGGAAAAAGGTACACAGGATATGAAAATAACAAAGAGCTAATATGCATACATCCTTACAGCTAAAAGGTAAAAAGGGAAGAGAATGGCATCTCCTTCTCAGTCAGAACAAAGAGAGGAAAGAGAAGTGTTGGGTGATAGTGAGATATTGAAAAATGGTATTTAGCAGAGATAATATAGCCCAGCAGAGCCTGAGTAAAATAATTCAGACTGAAAGTCCATGTGTGATTAAAATATAAAGTTTTTACTAAATTCTAGCATGGGGAAGGGTGACTGGGATGAAAATAACAACAGAGCTAAATAGGCTACATCCTTACACCACAAAGACAAAACTAGAAGAGAGTTATGCCTTCTCTCCTTCTTCTTGAGAACAGCAAACAAAGACGGGAAGAGGAGCCATAAAATGCTAAAACACTTTGACACTTTTGTTCCAATCAAACTCCTAGATCAGGGAGCAAATTCCCAGGCATTCTACTGCTAAAACAACATTGGTTACATGAAAAACATGTGACTTCCTGTGAGCAACACAAACATTTAACCCCAGATACATTGAGTGTTTTCAACTTGTAATACCCAACAAGATGCCAATCAAGTGACACAGACATATACAAGAGGATCCAGCCACCAAACCACCACTCGATATTCCTTGGAGTCTGGTTGATTCCAGCTCAAACCGGTATGCCAAACCAGATCAGCTGAATGCAACCATAAAGACTGTTTATTCGTGTGCCATGTAAAATTTGCACATAGAAATGTGAAAAGCGTGGAAAAGTTATTGAAGGAATGCAATACTGAAGCAGAAGAATGTGATGTCATGAGAAATGGCTGTGATATTTGCCTAAAGTCTAAAGCCACAGCTCCCTCTTATAAAAATAGAGCTCATGACCCCAATACTAAGTTTCTAGGATACATGTACTCTGATTTGGTTGGTCCAATAAAAGAATCTGCTGGTAGCAGCAAGTATTTTGTCAGTTTTCTGGAAGCAAAATCCAGATATGTCTATACCTACCTGCTTAGGAGCAAAGATGAGGTGCTTGACAAGTTTAAATACTATGTTGCTGCTGTTAAAAACAAATTTGGCAAAGCGCCAGACGTGGTGTTCACAGATAATGGCGCAGAATACTGCAGCAGTGAGTTCCAAAGATTCATGGAACAAGAAGGAATTGAACATAAGACTACAATTCCTTATTCTCCTCAACAAAATGGAACTGCAGAACGCTTGAACAGAACCATTTGCTCCGGCACTGCTGGACCATCTTGTCTCTGCTAAATACCATTTTTTTAATATCTCACTATCACCCAACAAAGGTTATGGTATGCCCAAATCGATTCCGCAGTGCCAGATAGCTAAGCAGAGTCCGCAACCAGACTTGGAGTCAAGAAAAATCATGTGTGCTGGAGTTTCCTAAAACAGATTTTTCTAACTTAACTCACATTGGATGTATGAGATTCAGACAACATCCTGTTTTCTTCATGAACTTGTGGGACCAGACTAGCTGCCTGTGTTTCCAAGTCGGAGAAACCTGTAGTGTTTGATCTGAGTTCGTCTTCTTCCCGTGCCAAGTGAAAGAAAGAAGGAAAGGGGGTGAGACCGATCCTGCTGTTCCTACTGAAAAGCTCAACCCCGCGCTCACAAAAGATCGCCCGTTGTCCTCACCACTCTCAGGTTCCGGTAACGTATAAAAAGGAGAAATCATTATGTCTGCAACTAAGAATCTTGCTTTTTTCAATATGCCCACCTTAGACTCAAGTAATTTCTCTTGGTGGAGGAGATCAGTAAAGAATGCCTTTCAGGCTCATGGGGCTGTTTCCGTGATAACTGAAGACCCTCCTGCACCAGGGGGCGCTCTGGAAAAGTACAAAGAGCATGATGGTTTTGGAATGTCTTTATTATGGGATCCATAAATGCTAAAGATAATCAGGAACTTTTAGAGTGCACGTCCACGAAACAAATGATGTTGAAGCTTGAACAAACTCATGCTTCAAAAAATGATGCTAATTACTTGTTCCTTTATCAAAGATTAATAAATGCAAAAATGAGAACTGGTGAATCACTACTCAAACATTTGAATTATGTCATGGATGCTTATAATGCAATTAAAGGAATGGACGGTGCACCAGGAGGAAAAGCTGTTGTTGCTGTGATTCTTGGTTCTTTGACCAGAAAATATTCGCATGAAGTGGCTGTTTTAAAGGGGACAAAAGACTTAAAACTGAAATATGTGTTAGCACATCTAAAAGATGAAGGACATAGACGTGAAATGTCTCAGAATGCAAATAACTTGTCTGTATTTAGCATAAAGCCTGATTATAAAAGGGAACATGCCAAAAGAACTTTTAAATGCCACAAATGTGGAAAATTTGGCCATATGGCAAGACATTGTAGATCAAAGACTTTACCAGAACAAAGTGTGGAAAAGTTATTGAAGGAATGCAATATTAAAGCAAAAAAATGTGATGTCATGAGAAATGGCTGTGATATTTGCCTAAAGTCTAAAGCCACCGCTCCCTCTTATAAAAATAGAGCTCATGACCCCAATACTAAGTTTCTAGAATATGTGTACTCTGATTTGGTTGGTCCAATAAAGGAATCTGCTGGTGGCAACAAGTATTTTGTCAGTTTTCTGGAAGGAAAATCCAGATATGTCTATACCTACCTGCTTAGGAGCAAAGATGAGGTGCTTGACACAGTTTAACTGCTATGTTGCTGCTGTTAAAAACAAATTTGGCAAAGCGCCAGACGTGGTGTTCACAGATAATGGCACAGAATACTGCAGCAGTGAGTTCCAAAGATTCATGGAACAAGAAGGAATTGAACATAAGACTACAATTCCTTAGATACACCGAAAGAAAAAGCTGTTATTGCTGTAATTCTTGGTTCTTTGACCAGAGAGTATTCGCATGAAGTGGCTGTTTTAAAAGGGACACAAGACTTAAAACTGGAATATGTGTTAGCATATCAGTGTATCTTCCATATTTTTCAACGCATTATAAGTATCCATGACATAATTCAAATGTTTAAGCAGTGATCCACCATTTCTCATTTTTGCATTTATTAATCTTTGATAGAGGAACAAGTAATTAGCATCATTTTTCAAAGCATAAGTTTGCTCAAGTTTCAACATCATCTGTTTCGTGGATGTGCACTCTAAAAGTTCCTGATTATCTTTAGCTTTAATAGTGCCCATAATTAAAGACATTCCCAAACCATCACGCTCAGGAGGATCGTCAGTTAGGACGGAAACAGCTCCATGAGCCTGAAGGGCATTTTTTACTGATCTCTTCCACCAAGAGAAGTTACTTGAGTCTAATGTGGGCATATTGAAAAAAACAAGATTCTTAGCTGCAGGCATTATGATTTCTCCTGTTATACGTTACCAAAACTTGAGAGTGGTGAGGACAACGATCTTTTGTGTGAGTGGGATTAAGGCTTTAGAAAATGCTTTCATTCGACAGGATCGATCTAACCCCCTTCTCCTTCTTTCTTTCACTCAGCACGGAAGAAGATGATCTCAGATCAAACACTTCAGGCTTTCTCCGACTTTGAAACACAGCCGTTTAGTCTGGTCCCACAAGCTCATGAAGAAAACAGGATGTTGTCTGAATCTCATAAATCCAATGCGAGTTAAGATAAAAATTCCATTTTAGAAAACTCCAGCACACATGATTT
>NW_015169784.1:1369562-1376102 GCF_001447785.1 Gekko japonicus | reverse complement strand
GATACAAGGAACTTGTGCACTTCCTCCAAACAAATTCAATTGGATATAAATGGCTATTTCCAGAAAGAGTAACATTTAAGATCAAAGAGAAGAAGGTTAAGATTGACTCTGTTCTTAAAGCTCAAGAATTTCTAAAGGAGCAGCTGGGAAGGTCAGAGGATGAGAAAAAAGAAGAGGACAACAGGTCCAGCAGTGAGCTGGAAACTGGTTCATCTTGCGAGGACTCTTTGTCTGAGCAGGGGGCATCAGTCCCAAAAGTTCCTACAAACTGCGGAAAAGAGAGAAGAAGTAAAGGCTGAAGGACTCTGAATTGTGCCTTTGAGAACTTTGGTTCCAGGGGATGAGGGGGGGCACTGTTATTGGGCAATTAAATGTAAACGGGGAGGGTTAAAAGTTCTAAAAGTTTGACACAGTTCATAAGAAGTACAAAAATGAAAAGTCTGTATGCAAAAAGCTAGTTTGAGGATCTCCTCTCTTGGGTTTTTAGCCAGTAGTGGGTTCTTTACTTTCTCCCTTATATGTAGTTTTCTCTTCCCTCTTTCTGTTGTAGTTTTTTGTAGTGTTAAAAAAACCAATAAAAATCCCCTTGGGGGCTCAAAAAAAGAAAGAAAGAAAGAAAGTGGATTCTTTCCCCCGTGTGACCTCAGCCGTGGTCTGGGCCCATTTTTACACCGACTAACCACTGTTAACATATATATCCGTTCCAATGAAGGCAGCAGGCCTCCAACTCCGAATAAAGTCTCTTGGAAGGAACTCGTTGGGTTTACTTCTGAGTCGGCTCGCTTGGACACCTCGAGCTGCAGGTCCACCCGGGAAAGACAAAAGGAGGGGCGTCCCTCGCCTGGCATTCCTCTTTGTTTCTTCCCCCCTCTGTCCTCTGGTTACTCGGCGGCGCCTTGTTTGGGCTTTGCGTTGTGTCTAAGGGAGGCCCCCGGCTTCGCTGCCAGGCGGTGTTTTGTCTGGGAAAGCGACCCTTCCCCGAGAAGGCAGGTAAACAGGGGCAGGCAACGAAGCCGCGGGGAGTGATGGGACTTGAATGAGGACCTGAGTGAAGCCTTCGAGGCTCTAGGGAATGTTTAGATTCTCTCCCCCCCCCCGCCCCATCCGAACTGGGAGCCGAATCTCTTGGAATCCGGAACGTTACCCAGCAGGAAGCCTCCGGTTTGGCCCGGGTTGGGTTCGGTTGATTTTGCCTTTACTCCGGCTGTGCTGCTGAGCTTCCCACGAGTCCGGGGGGGGGGGGATCGGCTCAACTGCAGCCCTCTCGGCCTTCACGGAGTGAAATATTCGCCTTTTGAAGAACTCGCAACCCGCCTAGAAGGCGATTCTCTGATGCGTTCCTCTAGTACATAGTTCTTAATGTAGCAAAGAATCGACTTCGAATCTGGTTGGAAGGCGAGGGACACGCCTGTTTGGAAAAGAAACAAGAGAGTTCTGCGAGGGCCTTAAAAAGCTGGCAACGTTTCATTCCGGTTTAGGAACTGGGTTCTAGTCCACGAGTTTACCTGGGAGAGATTCAGGTGGGGCAGCCGTGTCGGCCTGAAACAGCAGAGCAAAGTTTGAGTCCAGTGGCACCTTTAGGACCCACGAAAGTTTTATTCAAGGTATGTGTTCCAGATGGTCAGCCGTGTTGGTCTGAAGCAGTAGAAGAAATTGAGAGGTGTTCCCTCTAACGCTGAGTTAGTGTGAGCTGGCTCACAGTTCTTTCGCTTCCGGCTCACAGTTCTTTCGCTCCCGGCTCACACCTTTTTGTCTCCGCTCAGGAAGGAGGGCTCCAGAGCAAACCGATCTATGCAGTAGCCAAATTGCTCGCTCACAACTTTAATGCCAGGAGCTCACAAAGGTGAATTTTTGCGTACAAGACTCCACAGCTTAGAGGGAGTATTGGAAGACCAACAAAAAAGTGCGCCTCGCACACGAAAGCTCATACCCTGAATAAACCTTTGTTGGTCTTAAAGGTGCCGCTGGACTCAAACTTTGTTCAAGGCGTCTGTATCTTTCTTTCGGTAGGGTTAAAAGAACTGAACGGCGGTGAGGTGCAAATCCCAAAAACACTTTCCTGGGAGTAAGCCCTACGAGTAGGATTCTGAGTAGATCTGATTAGGAATGACTCTAAGGAAGCGCACAACCGGAATTTCTCCTAGATGCAAAAGCCCGCCGAGCTCAGAGGCACTGGCTTCCTAGGGGGTGTTATAGGATCGCCGCTTTAGTAGGCAGTCAAGGCAGTTGGCTGAAAGCAGCAGGAAAAGAGGAAGAGCCGGCCGGAGATGGATGGGCCGCGGCCCTTCCTGCGCAAGACCCCCGAGCAAGGCTGCTGATGACAGGACGTTTTGGAGGACATTAATTCCTAAAGTCGCCGCAGATCATAAGTGACATGACGGCACTGAACACACACAAAATGCAGCTGAAATCAATGAGAGTGACTCTCTCTTGAAGGGAGCTTGTTAACGAAGCGCCCGATGAACAGCCCAGAATAAGAGAGGAAATCGCATTTAGCCTAAACCTGTTGGTAATTCAGGACTACGCATGGCCCGGTCCAACTAAAGTTAGTCTTTCTTTCTTTCTTTCTTTCTTTCTTTCTTTCTTTCTTTCTTTCTTTCTCTCTCTCTCTCTTTCTCTCTCTCTTTCTCTCTCTCTTTCTCTCTCTCTTTCTCTCTCTCTTTCTCTCTTTCTCTCTCTCTCCTCTCTCTCTCCTCTCTCTCTCCTCTCTCTCGTTCTCTCTTTCTTTCTCTCTCTCTTTCTCTCTCTCGTCTGCCTTTCTCCCTGAGACTTAAGAAAGATCACTAAATGAAAGGAAACAACGCAATAAAGGAAAATCAGTATAAAGATTGCTATAAATAATGCAAGAATCGGTTTGCAACAATTAGAAGAAGAAAAAGAAGACCCACTGCAGTCGAAGCAAGATAGCACACACAATTCACGGTGCCATAAACGGCCGCCCCGGCCCCTTTGGAAAGAGCCCTCCGTGTTCTGCAACCGCCTTCCTTTTGATAAAATTTAATAGTAGGAATAAGCTGAGCGCGTTTCATGACTCAGATCTGAAAGGGACTCTTTGTCTGCCGCTCCTGCTGTAGTTGGATCCAAAGCCGGGAATAGCAACGGGGCTTGCTTCGAAGTAACGTGTGAGGCGTCGGGAAGCCAAACGGTTTACTTCGGCAGTTACTCTGGTTTACCGTTGAATAGGATGTTGAACCCTTCCATCCGAATTGATTTAAACTCTCTCCGATTTAGCTCACTCTGCTTTAGTCTCCGACTCTAATTACAATATTAGAAGACAGTCGCGCGCAATCCTAAACAGATCTGCTCAGAATCCGACTCAAGTCTACTCCATGGGGTTTAGTCCCAGGAAAGCGTTTTTTAGGATTGCCCTGTGAAATCATCCCAGGGCTGTGGGTGACCGATGTTTTGTAATATCAGCCATCGAAATTCTGTCTATTTCCCAGGGGCATTTCGCATCAGACCGAGGACAATTAGCGATTTAGATTGCAACAATATTTAGATAGCAAATCCCGAGAAGGTCTTTTACTCCTTTGCAAAATGCATTCACTCTTGTGCCCCTTCCTGGCGAGTGAACCCTACTGAACGCACCCAGGCTTTCTTCCGAGTAAGCGGCACGTGGCTGTTGCCTCCGCCGTGAGTTTTATGGGTTTGTAGCCCGATCCGGAATGTATTGCTATTAGTAGTGACCTGGCACCGAAATTATGGCTAGTTTGAGACGGAAGAGGCAGGTGGGAAAATATAGTGGGATACACTGGTGAGGTCTGAGTTTGCTTTTGCTTGGGGGGAGAGAAACAAAAAAAGAGAGAAAGAGAGGCAAGGAAGCTGTATTTTGATTTCCGAGGATTTACTTCCGAGCCTGTCTCGCAGGTTGCCATCCTGAACACATTTGTTTCGTGGCACCGAAATCCAGGGGGTCTTTCCCGGTACACAGCGCTGAGATGTTCTGTTTACTTCTCTGTCCCGCTTATGTATGTATGTATGTATTTATTCTGGCCTTTTACAGACGAAGGAAAAAAGACTCAAGACTTTCGCCATAGATGTCTGGGTGTCCACCGCATTAAGTTGGCAGGCATATGTCCATACCCACCGCACTCATTTACAGTATTTTATATAAGGTGATCCTAAGCGCGTTTACTCGGAAGCAAGTCCCGCTGAAGCGGTCTGTCTGTCTTTACAAACATCTGCAGACTCCTCCGTGAACTTTAGAAAAACAAACTTGAAAAGAGATTATTTATTTGCATTCTGCTTGCCTGTGCCTGGGCCAGCGCGCGATTCCTAAAACCCCCCGTTTCTAAAGTTTGCAGATGTACCCGTAAAGATCTGGAGCGGACAATTGATGTAGGTAGTCAGGAATAGTTCTCAGCAGAGACGCCTGCCTTGAGAAATACACAAGCAGGGGAATAGGTGACATTTATGGATACCACTCATGTTTTAATACGCCTCCGTTTTTGCTGGAGAGAAGAAAAGAAGCTAGGAAGGGAAGGATGTTAAGCGTGCCGCGTTTTGTTTGAAGTCAGAAAGCGGCCGGAGTGAAGCCCGCCGCGGTCTCGCTTTTTCTCCGGTTATTCTGCCCCGAAGTGAGATTCGGAACTGAAGCCCCTCGCCGAGCTCGGCAGACGCCGCCTCCGCTTTGAATGACTTTTTCAAGAACAAGAAGCCAAGAGCTGGAATGGTCATTCGAAGAATATTTCAGAGCCTCGGAGAAATGGGCTCAGATCCACATTAGATCCATATTAGATGGGCTTTGGGCCGCTGTTCTCCGATGCTGGAAAAGAGCCGGGAATGGCGCCGCTGTATTTTTGGTTTCTCCCCCCCCCATAAAAACGGTAAAGGAATATCGTGAAATACGACCCCCCTGAGCATGTGCACTTCGGGGTATGTCCTACTGAACGACCCCCTAGCAAGCTCTTTCGGGTGGCAGGACCGGTGTGCTTTTTGGAGACCGAAAGGACCATGCTCCGAAGAGGCACCTGCCTGGGGGTGATACCAGTTGGAATTCGAGCAAGAGAGAAGGCTCACCCGGGTTCGTTTGGGTTCACAAGTGGCCGGGAGTAGAGCCACTTCCACACTCTCATTTTTGTCCCTGGTTTGTCCCTATTGCTTCAGGGTGTTTTGCTTTCTCTAGTAGTCCCAGAGGGTCCCGGGGAAGAGACTTTGGCTGTGGTCACACACACTAAATAATCCACTTCCAATCCACTTTCAGTTCACTTTCCAACTGGATTTTACTGTGTGGACTGGCAAAGTCCAATTGGAAAGTGCAAGAAAGACCAAGAAAGTTTTATTCAGCCTGTATGCTTTCGTGTGCACGCAGGTGCTCACACCTTGAATAAAACGTTGTTGGTCCTAAAGGTGCCACTGGACTCGAACTTTGTTCGGGGCCTGGGAAGGCATCGAAGATTTGTTTGTATGGTTTTAGCCCGGCTTTCTCACCGGGACTCAAGGAGGTTTACACAGAGTGAGTCAAACGCAATCCACGGAGGGGATGGTCAATAAACAGTGTGTTGGGTTTTGAAATAGAAAGATTGTTATTTAGCAGAGATAAAATAGCTTAGCAGTGCCAGAGTAAAATAATTCACACTCAGAGTCCATGTGTGATTAAAATAGAAAGTTTTTACTACATTCTAGCATGGGGAAGGGTAACTGGGATGAAAATAACAATGGAGCTAAGCCTCCTACATCTTTACACTACAAAGACAAGACTAGAAGAGCGCAATTATGGTTACTCTTACTTCTTCTTGAGAACAGCAAACAAAGACGGGAAGAGGAGCCATAAAATGCTAAAACACTTTGACACTATCACTCCAATCAAACTCAGGGAGAAAATTCCCGGGCTTCTTACATCTAACAAGCATTGGCTACATGAAACACATGTGACTTCCTGTGAGCAACACAAACAAACATTTAACCCCAGATACACTGAGTGTAATTTAACTTGTAATACCCAACACAGTGCAATAGGGTTAGGGTTGTCGAACCAATCAGAATTCTAGAGACAGAACGGAAGCACAACCTAAGTATGAACATGACGCGTTAAAGGACGCAAAAGTCCCTTGTAGGATCCTAGTGTCAGCCAGCTAGGCACAGTAGTACAGACCACCGTCGGGCACCTTGGCTGCGAATAGAAACATTTGTACAGCGCTTTCACTGTTCAGCAACCTCCATATATGCTATTATAGCCATCTTTACAACAACCCGGTAAGGTAAACCAGTGATATTATCCTGCTGTTGCAGATGGGAAGCTGAGAGAGAGCGCCACTTGGGAGTTTGTGAGGCTGAAATGGAAAACCTGGAGGATCACCGGCTCTGTCAGGGGTGCATTGGCGCAACCCGCTCCCTGGAGGACTTACATCTAAGAGGATGGGGGCGGGTCGGGTCTCTTCTTCTAAAGGGCGGTAATTTCCCTCCTAAACATCTACACACGTGCACACGCAAGCCAGCCAGTTTTCTCACATCTAGGCTGTATGCAGGGTCCAGAACTTTGCACGTGTTTGTAAGAACCACCAGAACATGAAGCTAAGAATCTTGGGGGTGGGGGGGTGG
>NW_015169784.1:1365601-1369349 GCF_001447785.1 Gekko japonicus | reverse complement strand
CATGGGCCGGCCGGCCGGGGAGGGAGGGAGGGAGGGATGAGCGGCGCGGGCCATTCAGGGGAAGCGGGCCGTGGTGGCTTGGCGGGGGATGGGGGGAGAGGCAGGCCGGGCGGGGCCGCCAGCGAGGTGCCGCGGAGAAAGGGGTCTCTCCTTTCCGTTGGCAGAGGACGACGGGGTGGAGGGATCGGCGCCCTGAAGACTTCCTCCGTCCCTCTAACCCGCGTCAAAGGCGCGGGCAAAGCCTCCGGCCCTTACTCGGGGCGGATTACTGGTGGGTGATAGTGAGATATTGAAAAAATGGTATTTAGCAGAGATAAGATAGCCCAGCAGAGCCAGAGTAAAATAATTCAGACTGAGAGTCCATGTGTGATTAAAATGTAAAGTTTTTACTAAATTCTAGCATGGGGAAGGGTAACTGGGATGAAAATAACAACAGAGCATAATCGGCTACATCCTTACTCTACAAAGACAAGACTAGAAGAGTGAGATTATGGCTGCTCTTCTTCTTTAGAACATCAAAAACAAAGACGGGAAGAGAAGCCATAAAATGGTAACACACCTTGACACTTTAGTCCCAATGAAATCCCTAGATCAGGGAGAAAATTCCCGGGCTTCCTACATCTAAAGAACATTGGTTACATGAGAAACATGTGACTTCCTGTGAGTAACATACACAAACATTTAACCCCAAATATACTGAGTGTTTTCAACTTGTAATACCCAACAGTCTGGAAGCACCTGTGACGACAACAGCAATAACGACAAGCTGCAATAACGATATCCACTTCGTTTATAGAACAAAGTTCGAGCCCCGTGTAAGTTTCCGTGTGCAAGCACACTTCTTCAGAATTAAACTTCGTTGGTATTAAAGGGGCTCGAACTTTGTTCTGCTGCTTCAGGCCAACACAGCTACCCCACCCGGATCTGACTTCATTGACAGCTGGTCTTTCTCGCAGAGAGTAACGGCGGATTGTTTGCTTGCTTGTTTGTTTATAGTCCGCCTCCCTCACTGGGACTCAAGGCGGATTACACAAGGCGAGTCAATACAGTGGAACACGGTACATGGAACACCCCCCCCCCCAAGCAAAGCAGAAGTAACGTGATAATTGAATGATGCGAAATTGCATAGTAGGATCCAGTTGACGGCAAACTATACTGTAGCCTATGCACAGGACAAAATAGATTTCAAAAAGTAGTATTTGAACCCAGGGCTTTCCGTAGCTCAGATCTGAGGCGCGGACCCGGGAGTAAGTCCCAAGTAAATACGGTAAACACTGCGGGACTTGACTTCCGAATGAACACGGACCCCGTCCCACCCAGGTCCCGCTGCTGACTGCGGCTGACTGCAGAGGCAACCCGGGCAGGGTCAGTCCGCAAGCCGAGAGGGTCTCTCCAACCGCAAGAAGCCTTTCGGGAGCTGCCCCTGCGGAGGCCGCTGCTGAAAGCCAGAGCCGAAGCTGGTCGTAAAAGAGACACCAAGAAAATTGTCTCTCGAGTCTCTCTTTTCCTGCCGCAACTGACGGCGCAGGAACGGAGCCCCCCCGGACGGTCGACGCAACCCGTCAACTACGAGCTAAACCGAGCTTAAACCCCCCCCCCCTTCCTCTGAGTTATGACTTCTCCGTCTTCTAGATCTGCGGGTCTCTTGTGCGGCTGGGCGCTGGAGGCCTTTCAGGGCCGAACGAGCCGGGTCAATTTCACCCTCTTTTGCAGGCTGGAGACAGCAGGCCCTGGACCTCAGCGCAATCCCTCTGCAAAGGCTCTCCGGTCCAAATCCGCGGAAACCGACCGGCTGAGTCCAGCGGCCCTGACTTAAAATAGCCCAGGCTAGCCGGATCTCCTCAGAGCTAAGCAGGATCGGCCCTGGGTAGTATTTGGATCGGAGACCAGCAAGGAATCCCAGGGTTGTGGTGCAGAGGCAGGCAACGGCAAACCACCTCTGAACGCCTCTTGCCCTAAAAACCCTACAGGGTTCGCCATAGGTCAGCTGTGACTTGAAAGCGGAAGGAAGGAAGGAAGGAAGGAGCAACCTTTTTTAGGATTGCGCTTATCAAAGACTTTTGCTGGGCCAAGCCGGATTTAATTCTCGCCCACTCCCGGCCTCATTTACGTCAAACGCACACCCCACGGGGGTGGGGGGTGGGGTAAACGGAACCAGACGAAATTCGCAAAAGCAAAACCTGTCAGCCCCCGCTGCCACCCGAAAACAATTCGCTACTTTGTGTGCGTTTTAAGCAAGGGCGCCGATTCCTTGGTTTTTAAAAAAGGCCAGGAGAAGTCGGAGGGAAGTGGAGTCGGTGGGGCCCTTGAAATAGGGGTGGCCTTTTGATGTGAGGTGTTGGCAGGGGGTTGACACGCTTGGCTTTGAAAAGAGCCTGCCCTGAAATCTCCCAAGTGATTTCAAGCTTTGTTGTGGATATATTTGGAAGGCTGCGATGGAAAGACCGTCAGTATTTTGAGCAATGCCTAAGGGTGGACAGAAAGAAAGAAAGAAAGAAAGAAAGAAAGAAAGAAAGAAAGAAAGAAAGAAAGAAAGAAAGAAAGAAAGAAAGAAAGACTCAAGTTAAAATTACAGAGATGATGAGAGCATATAAATACCAGCACATGCCATGCTTGTTCGGAAGTAGTTCTCTCAAGTACATTGTCCCAACCGAGGAACACTAACGGAGGAAAGTCCCTCTAATTTCAGTGTCTGGGGTACACTTCCAAGTAAACATGATTAGGTGTGGCCCTGGGTACCCTTTCCTTTGAAATAAACGGGATGAAATTTTTGATTTTGGCCGGAGGGGTGCCTAAGAAAAACAAATTGATTTGAGAAACAAAGGTCTCCAACAGATTTGATAATGTTTAGCAAACACCTCAAAGCCGATGACTCGTTTGTTTATCTACTTCATTTCTAGCCCGCCTTTCTCCACTGAGACTCAAGGCGGATTACACGCTAGAGAAAACCATTTCAACAGACCGCACAAGACATCTAGTAACAATGCAAATAGGACGACTGCTCCAGAAATTAGAAAGCAGCGCTAAGACAAAAACCGTCTAAAGCAGAAGGTACAACAAACAATGCAAAAATTGGGTTACAGGAGCAGAAGACCATGCTGAAGGAAATAAAATGACACATTTAACAAAACATCGCAATAGACTGAAATCCTATTTCCGGATAATCAATTGCACCCAGAGAAGTGTCGTCTTTTCACCGGTTCCCCCACCGGCCAAGCTGAGATCCCAGAGCAGACTGAAATCTGGGCCTTCTAAAAAACAAACAAACCACCTTTGTCCCAATTCGGCGAGATTCACTTCCACGCAGCCCTGGCTGCTGTTTTCTCCGGATTCTAAATCCCACTCAAATCCGAGGGATCTTTCTTATCTGTCACCATCGACCTACAGGAACCGCACCTGCGGCTTGTTGCTGCCAAGGCCTAACAAATAAGCGGGTTTGTGTGGAGAAGAAAACACGCGTCTGCAGTCTCCCAAGCATGGTCATTCGAGTGTAAAATTGAACGTCCGGCAGATTCTCTAATCCGCCGTCAGATTCCCTAATCTTCACACACACCCTTCTCCGGATTAGAACCTTCGCCCTTCCCAGCCGGACCTTCGCGTCTTTCGGTGCAAATCTGGTGGTCGAATTGGACCGCTGCGGACCCCCCCCCCCTTTTAAAAAATACCTGCAAAAGGCAAAGGCCGGGCGGCTTCTGTCTGGGAACGCGAAATCCCCTCTTTCAAAGCTCTTGGCTGGCCGTCTTTCATC
>NW_015169784.1:1364198-1365423 GCF_001447785.1 Gekko japonicus | reverse complement strand
TTCGCTTTCTTTTGCTTTCTTTTCTTTGCTGCGGATGTTTGTAAAGAAAGACCAACTGGGTCCCTTTGGTCGCGTTTTCAATTGCAGAGACACGAGCCCAGAGAGGTGTGCTTGGGAGAAACAGGGGCCAGCAAACCTCAAAACAAGGTGTTTTTGTGTGCTGACATTTTTTCATGCCCCCCTCCGACCCTGATCAAAACCAGATATTATCACCTGGCTGGCTGCTACCATCCAGAGATAGGGTCACAGTTGTTCCGGGGGGGGGGAGAAGGAGAGAGAGAGAGATCGCAGCAGAAAGGGCGGAGCAGAGTGCAGAGACATTCCAGGGGAAGCGAAACCCTCCTGGGTTGGCTGCCGGAGAGCCGCCGGAGAGCCCCAGCTGGGCCCCCTCAAACTGACGTTGGAACACCCCCCCCCCCCCACTCCTCTTCTCTAGAAGGCCCGTGTGAAATACTTATGCCAGGCTTCGGTTCTGTCTGGTGGTTCTGAAATCCGAATGCACCGCTTATTATTGAACGTCCTATTTTTTGTGCGCTTGTACTCTGGCTCGCTCTGTGTGATCCGTCTGGAGTCCCTGGGAGAAACTGTTGGGTGATAGTGAGATATTGAAAAAATAGTATTTAGCAGAGATAAAATAGTCCAGCAGAGCCAGAGTAAAATAATTCAGACTGAGAGTCCATGTGTGATTAAAATGTAAAGTTTTTACTAAATTCTAGCATGGGAAGGGTAACTGGGATGAAAATAACAACAGAGCATAATCGGCTACATCCTTACTCTACAAAGACAAAACTAGAAGAGAGAGATTATGGCTACTCTTCTTGTTCTTCAGAACACCAAACAAAGACGGGAAGAGAAGCCATAAAATGGTAATACACCTTGACACTTTAGTCCCAACCAAATTCCTAGATCAGGGAGAAAATTCCAGGGCTTTCTACATCTAAAGAACATTGGTTACATGAGAAACATGTGACTTTAACCCCAGATATACTGAGTGTTTTCAACTTGTGAAAGGCGGGGTATAAAGTAGATAAATACCAAAACCCCCCCACAAAAAACCCTCCCCCAAACCAATCCCCATTTAAAGCGGACTAGGATCTTGAGACCCGTTTTCTTCCTGTTTTCTGTGGCTATTAAGTGCCCTCGAGTCGCTTCCGACTCATGGCGGAGTTTATCAAACGTGTAATTCCAGCCTTAGCTGTTGTTCACAACCTTACTCAGGTCTTGC
>NW_015169784.1:1347210-1363861 GCF_001447785.1 Gekko japonicus | reverse complement strand
TGCACGATTCCCTGCACAAATGCACACACACACCCCGCGCGAGAAGGGAGTGGGAGAGAGGCCGTCAGACCTCCCCCAGGGGGTGGGCACAAACAGGGCCGCAGATTTCCCCCCCCCATCCACCCAGCTCGGCACCCCTGTCCCCCTCCCAGCCCTTCCCAAGGTTGATTCATTAGTCTGTTGCTTAAGAATCAAAACCCTACGAATCCTCCCTACCCTCCAGGCAACCAAGCCACCTGTGTCCTGAGAAGGGTGTAACTTGCATCCATTTTATGATGACATGGAATGTGACTATCTCAGTGGCAGGGCATCTGCTTTGCATGCAGAAGGTCTCGTGTTCAGTCCTCTGGCTTCTCCAGTTAAGGATCCGGGAGTGATGTGAAAGACCTCTCCGGCAGAGAACCCAGAGAGCCGCTGCCAGTCTGAGCTGCCAGTCCTGACCTTGATGGGCAGACAGACTGATTCAGTATAAGGCGGCTTCATGCTCATCTGGCCATGCATTTATGCACATGACTGTAGTAAATGCTGGTCACTTCTTGTTGGGATTCTTTGGTTCAGGGTCAATGGTTGTATTGCACACACTTAGTAAAAGAAAAATATCTTTTCTATAAAAACAAAATAAAACATGGGTAAGGTACTTTGGATAAAAGAAACAAAATAAAAGGTTACATACTTGCAGTTACTTTCAGTACTATATGCTAACAGCTACATCTTTCTGTCTCAACTTCTAGAAGAGAACTTCCTCTCTGGTTCACACAAAGGGCCATAAACCTTGTGAATACTTTAATGCTAGATCAAAGCATTTCACTTCATTAGGATAAACAACTCCCACAAACTTTCCCGCGGTTGAAACGTAACATCCTGTTTCCTAACAAACAACATTTAACTCTGTAATGACTGAAGTGTAAGCAACTTGAAATTCCAACACTTCTATACATCACCACTAAACTGAAACAAGAGGTATGTTTTTCCTCTTGATTCCTCACCTCCTGTCCTAATCTCACAGGTAGCCTTATGCTTTCTCCCCCTCAAGTCACAGGTGTCTTACGGTGACCCTGTGGGGTTTTCATGGCAAGGGACGTTCAGAGGTGGTTTGCCATGGCCTGCCTTGGACTTGCTTGGTGGTCTCCCATCCAAATACTGCTTTGTGTCCGAGATCAGATAGATGGGGTCAGCCTGGCCTATCCAGGTCAGCCTTAGCCACGCCCGTATCCAGGATTTTTTTTAGCCAGGGGGCATTTACATTTCTTAGGGGACACTGGCTAATCAAAATAAAGGCAATTTAATCTGGACCCTTGCACCAGACAGCTGCGCAGGAATACCCGGCTCCTTCCCTGGACCCGCTGCTATTCAGGGGCCTCGAGAGGAAGGAGAAGTCGGGGGGCCTCGCCAGTGTGTCAGGGGGCCTAGCCCCGAGATGCCCCACTGTAGCTACAAACCTGGCCTTAGCCTTATCCGTGTGAGTTCCATTAGACTGAAATGGGGCTGCAGCAGAACTGGGATGGTGCCTGTATGGGAACCCCTGTGGGCCACCGTGAGTGAGCGGAAGCAGGCGATCAATTCGCTGCCCCTCACAAGCCAACTGGCCTATCACAGTAACGGGTCTTGTGTTTCCTCACTGCCGTCACCCACCCACCTCCTGACAACCGGCTTTTATTTCATCTTTCCCATCGGGCCAGAATCTTTATAGGCAGCTGGCTTTTGTCCTAAGT
Organism: Gekko japonicus; assembly: GCF_001447785.1. NCBI lineage: Eukaryota > Metazoa > Chordata > Lepidosauria > Squamata > Gekkonidae > Gekko > Gekko japonicus. Next base: position 1,362,149 of record NW_015169784.1, on the reverse strand, counting down.
TGTACCCATCTGTTTTAATGTTTATATTGTGTTTTTAAACTGTAATTGTATTTGTTATAATGATGTTACTTGCCCTGAGCCCGTTTGCAAGATGGGGGGAGTAGAAATACAAATAATAAATAAACAGATAAATAAAAACTGTGCCTTGAGGTTGGTAAGTAGAAGCATGTGGACTTCTGAGTGACACAGAATTCCTGGCCTCTTGAAATGCAGCTCTCACCTGCCCAGGTGGGGCAACCTTCTTAGCCTAAGAGCCTTGCAGTCCAATCTTGTTTGCTCAGAAGTAAGCCTGAGTGTCTTAACTGGAGGGTTATACTCAGGTACACAGGCCTAGGGTCCCAGCCTTAATCAGAACTGGGAAGACTCCTATGATGGACCCCAGTTAGTTCGGTTCTGTGAGGCAGATTTCCCCGCCAAAACAAAACTGCTAAAATGCCATTCCCCACTGTGTGACTGAGAGGGAAGCACACTCCCCTGCCCAATTCTCTCACAGGAAGGAAAAAAGTTCTACCGAGAGAGCCCTACGCAGTACAAGCAAACTTCCTTAGGAGCAGGAGTGTGTTAATAAATAATAGCATGTGTTAAGAAACAATTTATAATGCTCTGCGTGTCCCACCCATGAGCCAATGTTCCCTCTAAGCTGAGTTAGTGTGAGTTAGCTCATGGGTTTTTAGCCTTCAGCTCACAGATTTTTGTCCCAGCTCAAGAAAGATGGCTCCAGAGCAAACTAATTTATGCAGTAGCCAAATCGCTTGCTCACAACTCTAATGCCAGTGCCTCAGAAAGTAGAATTTTGGTTCACAAGACTCCACAGTGAAGTTATTTGGCTTTTGCCCAGGCCAGACATTTATTGTAGAAAAACAGGAGCCCTCTTGTTATCCCCTTGGCCAATGGCACTTGACACAAAGTAAAGTTCAAACAGGAATTATGATTTTATTAAACAGGCACAGTTGGGTTAGGAATAGGCAGGGGATAAGAAAACTGAGGCAAATTTTGTAGCATTTACAGTTGATAATATTTTGCACTGGCAACAGAGTATTGTTGAAACTTATTTTCTTAGAGACAGTTCTTAACAGTGAGAGGTTTTATTAGTTGCTGTAGATTTTCCAGGTTGTGTGGCCGTGGTCTTGGCATTGCAGAACCTGACGTTTTGCCAGTAGGACACAGTATTTTGTTCCAAGACACTGAAAGGCTGGACAGCACTTCCAATTACCATGTCAGATTACACAGGGAAGCCATTGAAATTCATAAACACAATTTCAACAGGAAAGAAGAGAGTTTAAAAATAAATAGGGCATGGTTTCCTGTCCTGAAAAACACAAAAGGCTCTACATCTGACAATAGCACTACAGATAAGATTAGAATTTCAACAGCCAATCCACATACAAAAGAACCTCCTCAGGAAACCTCCTCAGGAAACAATCCATATACAAAAGAACCTCCTCAGGAAAGCTCCTCCATTAGCATGTTCATAGCCTGGGGAACTCCTACAAGATAATGACTCAGCCCTACCCCACCTTCTGGAGTAGATATAAATTACCTGCCTACCATTTTTCTTCTCACCTTGACACAGAGAGTACTCCATCTTTCTGTGTTATACCTCTGAGGATGCCAGTCACAGCTACTGGCGAAACGTCAGGTTCTACAATGCCAAGACCACGGCCACACAACCCGGAAAATCTATAGCAACTAATGAACTCTGGCCTTGAAAGCCTTCGACAGTGAGAGGTTTGTTTGTCTCAGATATTTCTTAACAGTAACAATATGTCTTAATAAATACACCTTTATTTCTTAGTTTCCTGGAGGCAAGTGCTTTCGTTTTGCACTTAATACCTTTTGGGATTATAGAGCTCCCTTTGATTCTAGAGGATTCTAAGACTGTTCACTTTCTCACACAGCCAGGGGTCCCTTCCGAATTGAACCCTGTTGGGTAAACTCTTCATTTTGTGTGCATACTCCTGCCCCTAAGGAAGTTTGCTTGTACTGCGTAGGGCTCTCTCAGTAGAACGTTTTTCCTTCCTGTGAGAGAATTGGGCAGGGGAGCGTGCTTCCCTCTCTCCCTACCCAGGTGTGGGTGATGGCCACATAAGTCTCCTCAGAGGGTCCACTTGGCATTCAAGTTCTTGCTCGTGTATGGATGGCTTCTTACCTCTGTGACATCCCAGACCATTCCTCCCAGGAAATCTGGTGCCATGGATTCTTACTAAACAACACTGTGTTTCAGTGGGCAAACAGACACAGTAACCGTTCTTCTGGGGTTGTTTCTGTTGTCGTCGTCGAATTGAACCCACTGAATAACTGAGAAGGGAATATGTTTCCTAGAAGCAATATTCCTTTTCTATTTGGCTAGACCGGTAGTAACAACCTGCTGACCAATATATTCTGCCAAACTAGATCCTCAGTTCTTGACATTGTGAATAAACAGTTTTCCGCTTGTCTGACCATTAGACTCAAGTTCCTAATTTTGAACTTTCCCTCAGATTCTGGTAGTATACTGTAAGGGTAAGGAGTTGTGTCCCTTCATTTTCCAAGTGACAGACACACCAACCCCAACTGTCTGGCGACTGACAAGAGACACAGTGTTTCCTCAGCACTCAGCTGCTCTTAAAGCTCTCCTCAGCTGGTGCTGACCAATCAGAGAGAAGGGGGGGGGGTGCATGCAGGCAGCAGCCTGTCAAGCAAACTGTGCTTCATCGTGAAGCATTAACCCTTAATCTTCCAGCTCTCTGCATTTGATGCACTCAGCATCCTGGTTTTGGAAATCAGTTCATCACAACTCCTGATTCCAGCTGCATTCTCACCAAAGGCTGCTTCTGACCTTCAGGTAGGACTGCCAGTTCCAGGTTCAGAAATACCTGGAGACTTGAGGTTTTCTCTAAGAGAAATGGAATAACTGCTTTAAACAGAAATACAAATAAGCAATTTGTGTAGTCTGGAGCTCAGTTGTAATTCCAGGAGATCTCCAGCCACCCCCTGCAGGTTGGCAACTCTAGCTTTAGGCTGCAGTCAGGGGGGTTACATGGGCTCCTTTCTATGGGGGGAACCCCCCTCTCCCTGCACATTGAAAACTAGCATGCCAGAAAGGCTTAGTCACCTGAGCATTTTCACCCAGACTTCCTAAATCGCTCCTGCGTCATATCTCCTGCCCTTGGAGGCCGGCTGAGAATCACCATTGTTGACTGAACTGAGGGGATCTTATCTTTGTAACCTAAAAGGAATTGGTCATGGTGGACCAGATTCAGAACACCAGACCATCCTAGAAGAAGTCTAAATTGAAATTATTATTTGCAAGCTGCCTTGAGCCACAAAGAAAGGCGGGTGATAGCTATTTGAATGAATGAATGAATGAATGAATGAATAGCATAATAGAATCTAGAACCTCTATGGCTCCGGCTTGCCACTTGCTCCTTTGATCTGCAAAGAAGGACAGGATTTAACCCTCCTCAAGTTGGACGGACTATAAATAATGTAAACAAATAAATAAACAAGCCAAGTCTTTTATTCCCCTTGGCCAGTTGACAACTTGTTGGTCTATTAGCAAGTTGACAACACTTTTCAGTCTCAAAAGAGTTAAATTGATGTTTGCATGTGAACAGGATGTTACCTAGTTTAGCTGTAACCAATAGAAGTAGAGGTAAGTTAGCCTGGGAAAAGGGTGGGTGTTACTTAGTAAAATGAAGTGACCTGTAACCTCTCTGTTGGCTAACTGATATATTGCTTTGAAGATGTGCTTTGATCATGTATGCATCTGTTTAGCGTGTTTTATTGAAGGTCTTCTGGCCTTTGTTCTGGGGAAGAAGAAGAAGCCATTACAGTTTTAACCATGTAACTGTGAACATGTAGTCTGTGAGGTCAGACAGAAATGTTTCTTATTTTTTCTTCCGAATGTAGTTCCCTCCCTTGTTTCTAGTACAGATAGTTTTTTCTCTTTTAGCTAACACTTACACATGGAGACAGCTCTTGCTTATTTACTCTGCAATTTACAAAACAACCAAGAAGCCTTTCCCAGGCCGAAAAGAGAACTTCATGGGATTTATCTGGAACCCTTTTGGCGATGAGAAAAACTACTCTGCGCATGGTCAAAGGTACTGGCTCCTTTCGTCTGATGCTGGAGTCTTAACTAAGGAGAGACCATACATGGGTATGACTGATGACGTCACTCGCTTCCCGGCCTGAAGCCTTCTACAGTCAGTGGGGTGTGTTAGGTCTTGATTTTAAGTGCATTTTATTGGCTTGCCAGTATGTTTTCATAGGAGGGCTCCTGTGCCTTTTAAGGTAGGCATACATTGAAGGAGTTGAGTCTTCTCCCTACAAAGTTTCATCTGCTGAAATCCTGCCCAGACAGACAGGGAGACAGTGATCCATTGGCTTGTATGCAGCATCTGTCTAATCCTGTTCCATCGTTCATTGCATGTCCCGTCCTGTCTATTGCATTGACTCACTCGGTGTAATCCTCCTTGAGTCCAAGTGAGAAAGGCAGACTATAAATAACATAAATAAAACAGATCAATAATAATATCAGAAGGAAGCCCTGCCGAAGAAGCATCTGGGCCAGTGGCATCTGCGAGGGATGCCCGTGGTCTCACCCTTACCTCCGACAAACCGAGTAGTGTTTCTAATGGAGGGGATCCAACCCTCTCCCAAAGAGCCATCCTCCAACTTAAGAAGAAGAAGAGTAGAAGAGAAGAAAAGAGAAGAGATGGAATTTATATCCCGCCCTTCACTACCCAAAGGTGTCTCAGAGTGGCTTACAAACTCCTTTCCCTTCCCCTCCCCACAACAGACACCCCGTGAGGTAGGTGGGTCTGAGAGAACTCTTGACAGAAACTGCTCTTTTTCAAGAACAGCTGGGCCAGAGTTATGGCTTGCCCAAGGTCACCTAGCTGGCTGCATGTGGAGGAGTGGGGAATCAAACCCGGTTCTCCCAGAGTAGAGTCCGCGCACTTAACCACTACACCAAACTGGCTAGGTTTTTATATCCTGCTTTTCTCTACCTTAAGGAGTCTCACAGTGACTTACAATCCCCTTCCCTTCCTCTCCCCACAACAGGAACCTTGTGAGGCAGGTGGGGCTGAGAGAGTTCTGGGAGAAGTGTGACTGGCCCAAGGTCACCCAGCAGGCCTCATGTGGAGGAGAAGTGGGGAATTGAACCTGGCTCTCCAGATTAGAGTCCACCACTCTTAACCACTACCCCATGCTGGCTCTCTTAAGTGGTTCTTCCTTCAATGGAGTTGAACTACTGGAGTTGGAGGAAGGCATCAACCTTTGCTCAGTGGCGTGGTAGGATCCAGCTCACCATGTTGGCACCTCTGAGGAACACTTCACTGCAAACCAAACACGGAAGCTGTCATTGCTATTGTCATCAAGGCTTCCATAAAAGAATATCCCTGTAACTGCATACAGGTGAGGATCACCCCCCCCCCAGCCTCCATGCGCCGTCTCCTTTCTGCACCTCCATTCCACTTTACACCCAGACATTCTGGGAGGTGCAGCCCAAACCACAAATTAATTACCATGGTACGTCGACATAAATCAGGTTAGAAATAAAATATACATTTTTCTCCCATGACTGCATCTATTTGTAGAGTCCCATGTTACAAGCTTGTTATGACAGAGAAAAGATGCTCGGGGCCCTAATGTGCAGGCTGCCAATCCAAAGGCACACTTCCTGGGAAGCAAAGCCTGAAATCCGTAGGACTTTATTTGCTAGGGCTGCTAAATTAGGGCGGCTAACTGTAATTGATTGTGGTAGATTAACCACCTAAAGCTGTAATTGCACTCTGCAGATTACAATCTCCTCCCTTCCCTTTAATCAGTAGCTGAGGAAAAGAAAATACAGACTGCAGAACGCCTGGAGAACACCTGGCCCAGAAAACTCCCTGCCTTCTTCCCCGCATCTACCAAAACACAGATTCCACTTGAAAGAGGGCTTGGAAATTGTATTTACAGTGTTCTGTTGAAAGCAGCTATCCTAGTTGCTATCTCAAAAGGTAGGACCGACTTTCACTAAGGGGCTTTCTGCTCCCCCCCCCCAATTAGCGCTAATTAGCACATGAAAGCCAAAGCTGAAACCCCAGCCATTTTGACTGACAGGGCTCTCTGCCTTGTGGTTCTCGGACCAACAGGGGAAACCGCACCAGGCACTAGCAGGTGGATTTTGGAATTAATTACACACCACTCTCTCATCTGTCTAATCTGGAGCATCTCCTTCAAACGGATGCAGAAAATACATGGAGTGTGTTTGTTGAGATTCATTATTTGCCGATCCCAGAGCAGGGCAGCAGGCCCCAGCCACAACCCAGAGAAGTTGGATATAAATTGGATTGGTGATGGGAGACTATTATTATTATTTGCACCCAATTTTAAACCGCTCGACATTTGTTTGTTGAATTCATTTGCATCCTGCCCTCTCAGTGGGGTTCAGTGTCCATTCGCTGCAGAACATCCAGTCAGACATCATCTTTAGCCTCTGTCTGCTGAGCAACATAAGGCTCTATATCCCATCATCAGTCTCCGGCCCTTTCGTTCTCCGGCTCCGCCTTCTATTTCCTAAGAGCTGAGCCACAGTAGACTTGGGCAAGAGGTACTATAAATAGTAATTACGAGGAAGAAAAGGCATCAATTTTAGCTACCTTTGGCTGCGGTCACACACACAAAACAATCCACTTTCTTCACTTTCTTTTTTTAAAATAAGTATTTTTATTTTTATATACAAGACAAACAAAAACAAACATACAGAAATACACATATGGGGAACTCTCTTTACATCATTTTGATCTAGTTAATGACCTCATACAATATCTGAATATATTCATTGCTTTTTTCCACCTTATAGTTTGCATATATACCTTTTGCTTATAATTAAAAATATAGCTTTTATTTCCTTGTTTCAGTTAAATGTCTGAAAGTTTTATGTATTGTACTCTTCTGTCCATTTATAAAATCTTGACTGTGTATCTTCAAAGTCTTCTTTGTTGTGTCCTCTCAGGATTGAAGTTAAGTTGTCCCTGCTGTTTCCAATATTTTAATTATAATTTCTTCCTTTGAGAGAGTTTCATTTCTTCTCCAGTACTTAGCATATAATATTCTTGCTGCTGTTACTACATGTATAATAAGGTAAAAGTCTTTTTAAAAACAATTCTCTGGTACTATATTCAATAAAAAGAGTTCTGGTGCATAAGGTACAGTATTTTTTAACACTTTTTGTAACAATTCATGAATCCAAGACCAATACTTTTTAACTTTATCACAAGTCCACCACATATGAAAAAAGGAACAAACTTTTTTTGACATTTCCAACAATCATTCGGTAGGGTTTCTCTTCAGATCGCATAAATCCTTTGCCTTTTACTGAAGCCTGTTTGTGGGGAGGGTGGCCTAGAAATCAAATAAATAAATAAGTAAATAAATAATCCACTTTCAATGCACTTTCCAACTGGATTTTACTGTGTGAACCAGCAAAATCCAGTTGGAAAGTGGATTATTTAGTGTCTGTGACCGCAGCCTTTGATGGATAACTGGGGAGGGCTTGCCTCTTAATGGGTGTAAAGTGCCATCAACTTGCAGCTGACTTATGGTCACCTTGTAAGGATGAACACCAACAGTCTGCCATTGCCTACCTCTGCATGGTGACCCTGGAATTCCTGGGTGGTCTCCCATCCAAATGCTAACCAGGGATGAACCTACTTAGCTTCCAAGATCTGACAAGAGTTAGGTAGCTTGGGCCATCCAGGTAAGGGCTGCCTCTTAATACAGTGGCTCAAAGGTAAACCAAAGCAAAAAGTAAGGCCATTCCAGGAGGCCAGAAATCCAGCAGAAGGAGAAGCCTTCAGGGTTCTGTAAGGATCGTACTGTCAAATGATTGCCACCACAAAACCTAATCCTAAACTCTTCCTGAACTCCTGTAGTATACTGTAATTCCATTTATTAGGCCAGATGCCTCACCAGCATGTGAAAAGGGTGGCTGCACAGCCAGTGTTCCCTCTAAGCTGAGTTAGTGTGAGCTAGCTCACAGTTTTTTAGCCCCCCCCGGCTCACACATTTCTGTCTTAGCTCAGGAAGGATGGCTCCAGAGCAAACTAATTCATGCGGCAGCCAAATTGCTCGCTCACAACTTTAATTAGGGTTGCCAAGTCTGGGTTGGAAAATACCTGGAGACTTTGGGGGTGGATCCAGGAGAGGGTGGGATTTGGGGAGGGGAGGGGCCTCAGCATAGTACAGTGCCATAGATCCTACCCTTCAAAGCAGCCATTTTCTCCAGGGGAGCTGATCTCTGTCCGCAGGAGATCAGTTGTAAAAGCAGACGATCCCCAGGCCCCAGCTGGAGGCTGGCCACCCTAACTTTAATGCCAGTAGCTCACAAAGTAGAATTTTTGCTCACTAGATTCAACAGCTTAGAGGGTGCATTGCTGCACACCCTCCTCCAACTCCTCCTCCTCCTTCTGCCATAGGAGAGTTTTGTCTCACTACCTAGTCAGTCTTGACATCATCCTTCCTTCAAGGGGCTCAGAATGAAGTGCGTGACTCCCTCCTTCCCCATTTCATCCTGACAACAGCCCTGTGCGGTTGCTTGGGCTGAGATGGAGTGATTAGCTCATGGTCATCCAGCAAGCTGCATGGCAGAGAGGGGATCCCACCAGCCAACTTCTCCATGCCACTCTGGCGCACTTGTACTGCAGATGCGACATACCCCAAGCAATGCTCCCACTAAGCTGTTAAGTCTTGCGAGCAAAAATTCTACTTTCCCCATTTCATCCTGACAACAGCCCTGTGCGGTTGCTTGGGCTGAGATGGAGTGATTAGCTCATGGTCATCCAGCAAGCTGCATGGCAGAGAGGGAATCCCACCAGCCAGCTTCTCCAGGCCATACTGGCGCACTTGTACTGCAGATGCGACATACCCCAAGCAATGCTCGCTCTAAGCTGTTAAGTCTTGCGAGCAAAAATTCTACTTTGTGAGCTACTGGCATTAAAGGTCTGAGTGAGCGATTTGGCTACTGCGTAAATTAGTTCACTCTGGAGCCATCCTTCCTGAGCTAAGAGAAAAATGTGTGACCCAGAGACTAGAAAACTGTGAGCTAGCTCACACCAACTCACCTTAGAGGGAACACTGACCCCAAGTATTAGACCCTGACACCGATGCTTGAGAGTCCCTTGGACTGCAAGAAGATCAAATCAGTCAATCCTAAAAGAAATCAACCCTGACTGTTCCCTGGAAGGCCAGATAATGAAACTGAAGCTCAAATACTTTGGCCACCAAATGAGAAGGGAGTACTCACTGGAGAAGACCCTGATGCTGGGAAAGACTGAAGGTCAAAGAAGACGGGGACGGCAAAGGATGAGATGGTTAGACAGTGTCATCAATGCAACGAACATGAAATTGAGCCAACTTCAGAGGACGGCGGAAGACAGGAAGGCCTGGCGAGATCTTGTCCATGGGGTCACGAAGAGTCGGACTCGACTGTGCGACTGAACATCAAAAACCGACGCTTTAAGCAGGCTCCTAGAGAAGGCTAAACAGAGCCACCCTTCATGTTCATAGGCATGGTCCCACCCAATACCAGACGTGATGGGGAAATAACAGGGGGAGCCCTTGGCCTCTTGCCCTGCCTGTCGGTCATCCAGCAGCATCCACTTGGCCACCCTGGGAGACAAGAAGCTGGGTGAGACGGATTTGTTCCCGCAGAGCTCGCCTGATATTCGAGGCTAAAATCAGGATCAAGTTGGGATCCTTTAGACGTTTGTCCCTTGATACGTGAAGGGCAGTGAATAAGACAAGTTTGAGCCTCATATCAGCATCTGCTAACCTACCCTGAAGGGTGAAAAGCAGGAGAGATGATCAGGGAATTTATGACAGCCACAGGATCCATGAAGCTGTGGCCTTCATTCAGCTCGCCTTAGGATCCTGTGCGTTTATTGGGGTGCGAATGGCCATTTGGCAGACAGAGTTGTAATCCTGATACGGTTCCTTTCATATGATGCTAATGGCTGTGTGTGTTTTACCCATCTAGCCATCTGTCCAGAAGGGAGAGTGTACAGCTCTTGGTGGGCCACATTTCTAGACAGTCCTCGGAACTCTCAGCTGCAGGTTTGGCCCTGTTGCAAGCAATGTTCCCTCTAAGCTGTGGAGTCCTGTGAGCAAAAATCCTATTTTGTGAGCTGCTGGCATTAAGGTTGTGAGTGAGCAATCTGGCTACTGCATACATTAGTTTGCTCCGGAGCCCTCCTTCCTGAGCGAAGACAAAAATGTGTGAGCCGGAGGCTAAAAGACTGTGAGCTAGCTCACACTAACTCAGCTTAGAGGGAACACTGGTTGCAAGTGGGGAGAGAGAGAGAGAGAGAGAGAGAGAGAGAGAGAGAGAGAGAGAGAGCCAAATGAAACTTTGCTTTTCTTTTGCATGCATCCCCACCAATGATGTGGCTTGCATTGTAAATCCCCTAGCACTGACCATGTATTTATCCATTGAAAAGATTGACATTCACAGTATTGCGCATCAACTAATAATTATACATTACAATCCTATGTATACTTACTTCAAAGTAAAGCTCACCTAACTAAGAGGGAATTAGATAAACATATGCAGCAGAGGTCCATCAGTGGCTATTAGCCATAAGGTATTTATTTTATTTATTTATTTGATTTGTATACCACCCTCCCCATAGACGGGATCAGGGTGGTTCACAGTACAATATCATTAAAACAACAAGTAAAACAATAAAACCATAAAATACTGTGCAAACAAGCTAGTTCTGATATCAATTCATCAGTATTGATGTTAAAATCCAGGCCATTAAAGGGCAGATAGCCAGGAAATAAGGGGGATGTCCGCCACCTCATCCAAAAGCTCAGCGGAAGAGCTCCATTTTGCAGGCCCTGTGGAACTGCAATAGATCCCGCACGGCCCTGATCTCATATGGGAGCTCATTCCACCAGGTAGGGGCCAGGGCCGAACATCCCGGGGACTGCTAAAAGATGTTTATTCATGTACCTCAGTGTCCTCCGGAGAGTGGGGAGAGGCGGTCTCAAAGGTATGCTGGCCCCTGGCCATATAGGGCTTTAAAGGTAAGTACGAGCACCTTGAAACAGATCCAGAATTCAATAGGCAGCCAGGTATAGATAGGAACCCTCGGTCTGGGGCAAGTGATGCTCTGTATTCTTGGTGCTTGGGGAGGGAGGGGCAACAGTGGGAGGGTTTCTAGTGTCCTGGCCCCACTGCTGGACCTCCTGATGTCCCCTGGTATTTTTGGCCACTGTGTGACAGAGTGTTGGGTTGGATGGGCCATTGGCCTGATCCAACACTGGCTTCTCTTCTGTTCTTATGTGCTAACAAAACAGCCTAACCTCATTTTGTATCCTGCACTGGGAAGGAACTTCTGGGGAATAAGACACTCCATTCGTAATATATATGAGCACTGTGAGCTCCCTTAATTTTTATTCCAAACCAAGAGATTATGAACTCATCTAAACATGAAAGAGTCTGCATGAAAGAATGTGATATGCATCCCCCTGGTATGTAGGGATTTCTTTGTGCCGGTCCCGTTTCCTGTCATCTTAGCGTCAAATTGCCCAGTCGTGGACATGACTTAGGACAGTGATGGCTAACTAGCAGCCCTTGAGAGGCATCCTTCCTGTGAGATTTGAATGGTCCGCATGAGGTCCAGTTCTGTGGTTCATGTGAAGTGTTCCCTAGTCCTGTCAGAGGGCTGAACACATGTAAGGAAATGGAGATACGGCCCCCATGGTGTTGACAGAGAGAAGACAAGCCAATGAATCCAGTTGGCGCCAGCAACTGCTCTCCACTTCCAGTGATCAGACCCTAAGCAGCTGAGTGGCTCCAGGCACTGGAATCCAGCCATCCCTGAGCTAGGAGAGGAACAAAGAGTTACAAGAACAAGAGAAGCATCAGCAACATTCATGAACATGACCCGAGCGGCACATTTTACATGGCTCTCAATAACTGGATGGAGGGATATCCCAATTGGTAACACTGCAAACCTAAGCCCTGGGACCAGAAGGAGCCGATTGTTAAGCAGCATCAGCTGCTACTTTGGACTAGAAATCTATCCTAGAAGTGAGCCGGCTCTAACCCGTAAAATTTTCTACTTGTACAAACGGTGTGTCTCGTTGCCTGGAGGCCATCCAAACGGAAGGCAGCAGAACACAAGAGTGTGACCCTGGTCTGTCATTTAGACTATAATGGTTTGCAGATACAATAGAATGGTCAATGGCCATTCAGAGCAGGTCATCGTGAAATGGTTTGAACACGGTCCGTCATTTTGATCTTCATCTATCTTTCTGCTGTCCAGTCTTTTCAGCCTTGCACGAACCTCCTATTTGATGGCGGAACGGAGGGGGATCGTTGAGAATAGCAGCATTAATTCCCTTGCTTCCCAAGAGCATCTGTGGGTCCACGTGAATTGATATTACTCAAGATTAATCTTGCATAAGCCCTACCCAGTTCCTCTTGCCTCTGCCACCCCTTCTACCTTGATTTGAAGATTGCAGAAGTCAGGGACAAGATATTCTGGTGTCTTTCAAAGCCAGAGATCTGAGGACCACTGTGAGGTTGCGCCACTCTTTCCAGGAAGAATGCCATCTCAGGTTTGAAGACCAACCTGGCATTAGCCAGAGAGCAAAGATAAGAAGAAGAAGAAGAAGAAGAAGAAGAAGAAGAAGAAGAAGAAGAAGAAGAAGAAGAAGAAGAAGAAGAAGAAGAAGAAGAAGAAGAAGAAGAAGAAGAAGAAGAAGAAGAAGAGACTGGATTTATACCCCACCCTTCACTACCCAAAGGTGTCTCAGAGCGGCTTACAAACTCCTTTCCCTTCCCCTCCACACAACAGACACCCTGTGAGGTAGGTGGGGCTGAGAGAATTCTGACAAAAACTGCTCTTTTTTCAAGAATAGCTGTGCCAGAATTATGGCTTGCCCAAGGTCATCCAGCCAGGTGCACGTGGAGGAGTGGGGAATCAAACCCGGTACTCCCACATTGGAGTCCGTGCACTTAACCACTACACCAAGCAACGGGGCACTTGCTTCCCTCTTTCCTCTCGGAAAGAAATCTACCCTAACTGCCCAGGGGTGCAATTACAAGATGACCACTCTGGGTTTTGCCACCAGGCAGTGTTCCAGGAGCCACTGGTGAGTTACACCCCACCTTTCTCTAGAAGACCGCCAGCAAAGGAAGACAGAAACACTTGATTCTTTCATGCTGGCTTTTATGACCGCCGACCTGCACCAACTTGAAATCTTCTTCTTTGCCCACTGGAAGATCCACCATATGCTGTTGTGACAGGAGAAGAAGAAGAAGAAAAGGAGGTGGTTTTTATACCCCATGTTTCTCTACCCTAAGGAGTCTCAAAGAGGCAATCCCTTCTTCTCCCCACAACTGGCACCTTGTATAGTAAGTAACAGGCTGAGAGAGTTTGGAGAGAACTGTGTCTGGCCCAAGGTCACCCAGCGGGCTTCATGTGGAGGGGTGGGGAATCAAACCCAGTTCTCCATATTAGAGTCTGCCGCTCTTAGCCACTATGCCATGCTGACAAGGTCTTAAGACCGTGATCTGGAAAATCTGCTTTTTCTTCTCTGTTTATAACCTCTGACCTGATGAAGAGCTCTAGTGACCTCGAAAGCTTGCATACTGTTACGTGTCATTAGATCGGTCCTAATGTAAGGCACATGATGGATTGCGTTCTTCACTTTTTTCTGTGTCTGCCAAATTTGGTTGGTTGGCATACCAAACTAGGAAAGAAATAAAGTACAGATAGGCCTAAATCTATTTTTGATCTTATCATGTCTGTATTTTAAAATTTTTAGATTCTTATTTATAATTTTAGATGCCATAATATTTTATAATTTTATTGCTCCCTTATCTGTACTTATTTGTCTTTGATTATACTGGTCTTATTTGTCTTCTATTATACTGGTCTATGACTGTAATAAAGGCTTATTATATTATATATATTTTTTCTGTGTTCACAGGGGCGTTGCTTGCCCGTTTTATTTGGAGAGGTTCTCCTTGGGATCTAGGAGAGAGGGATCACAACTCCAGCTTCTCCTCATTCTTCAGGATCACCCCCAGAACACCTTTGACACCTCTTGGGTCTAACCCTTCATCCGAGAACCAAAATTTTAGGGAGGCAATTCTGGGTTCCCCTGACATCTTTGTTAAAAAAAACAAACCCACACACATTTCAAAAGAAAGGGTCTGGAAGCTGTAAATGACATTGGTTGTGTTAAGACACGCCTCTTCCCTTGGCAAAAAAAATTAAAATAAAATCCAAGAGGAAATTGATCATGGGGGGAAAATGAGAAACACTTTCAACCGCAAGCAAGATGCAGACAAACTCACTTTGTTTATTATCTTCAGCCAGTTGGCATGAACAAGGAGGGTCTGAACGTTCCATCGCTTACTTCCTCTGTGGCGGAACACACACTGAGCGACAGCCCAAGGGGGACCCAGAGGAAGTGGAAGGGAGACAGAATGAATGTAAGTGCAGAGGTGGGCGAGACTGAGGAGCAATGGAAATGTCAGAGGTTCAAAGCTGGCCAGGAACCAGCGCAATGGATTTGTTGACACTGCCATAGGCCATGTTTTTCTTGGCATGGAGATCTCGTGGACCCCCCAAAGTATTTGTGAATTAATTACCAGATACTGTTCAGAACAACAACATGGGTTCCCCAGGCTGGGTAAAGAAAAACACGGACCCCAAAATGGAACATCCGAGGCTTACAAACCTGCAAATGTCTTCAGCTCATTGGGAACAGATTGCAGAGGAAGGTAATTCAAAGATCAACAGTCTTGGGGCAATAGACTGGGTCAGACTTTGTCTCAGTAACTCTCTCTATCCTAAACTCATGGTTTTCCTCACTAATCCAACTGCTGACTTTTATACACAGACCACCGCCTCTGAATAATAATAATAATAATAATAATAATAATA